>NW_024429193.1:50050975-50505975 GCF_017639785.1 Mesocricetus auratus
TATAATCCCTTTATATGATATTCCTGGAAGACAAGAGTGAAGTAGAAGAAATGAAACTGGGAAATTGATGATAAAACATCAGAGGAAAAGTTATGGTGATAGTGACACCCAAATAGCCATAAATATAAATTTAATGTAAGAACTAGAAAGAACTGAGTAGAAGTCTCATTAAAGAAGATATGCAGCACATGCTTTAGTCTATTTCTAAATCAGTTACAATTTAGACTGGATAATTTATGAAAAATAAATTTTCCTGGAATTCCAGAAGCCAAGAACTTCAAGATCAATGTGGCAAAAATGGGTTATCTGATGAGGGCTGTTGTCGAATTCTAAAATGGAAATTTCTTGTTATACCCAAACATGGGGGTGAATGGAAGAAAAGATCTTTTGTGAGCAGAAAACTCAAAACTTAATCACATTTTAAAGCCTCCACTTCTTTTTTTAATGGCTCAAAATTCTTGTCATACAGGTCTTTCACTTGTTTGGTTAGAGTTACCCCAAGATATTTTGTTGTTTGTGGCTATTATAAAGGGTGATGTTTCTCTGATTTCTATCTCAGCCCCTTTATTGTCTATATATAGTATAGACAATAATATACTAGACTATATATAGTAGACTATATATAGTAGAGCTACTGATTTTTTTAGTTAATCTTTTATCCTGCCCCTTTCCTTAAGGTGTTTTTTAGCTGTACAAGTTCCCTGGTAGAATTCTTCTGGTCACTTACTTAGATGATCACATCATCTGCAAATAGTGAAAGTTTGACTTCTTCCTTTCCAATTTGTATCCCTTTGATCTCCTTTTGTTTTCTTCTTGCTCGAGCAATAACTTCAAGTACAACATAGAGCAGATATGGAGAGAGTGGTCAACCTTGTCTTCTTCCTGATTTTAGAGGAATCGTCTTGAGTTTCTCTCCATTTAGTTTAAAGTTGGCTGTCAGTTTGCTGTATATTGCCTTTATTATGGTTAGGTATATTCCTGTTATCCCTGATCTCTCCAAGACCTTTATCATGAAGGGGTTTTGGATTTTTGTCAAAGGCTTTTTCAGCATCTAAGGAGATGACCGTGTGGCGTTTCTTTTTCAGATTGTTTATATGGTGGATTACATTGATGGATTTTCATATGTTGAACCATCCCTGCATCCCTGGGATGAAGCCTACTTGATCATGGTGGATGACTTTTCTGCTGTGTTCTTGGATCTGATATACCAGTATTTTATTGAGTATTTTTGCATCAATGTTTATGAGGGAGATTGGTCTGTAGTTCCCTATCTTACTTGTATCTTGGTGTGGTTTGGATACTAAGGTAATTGTAGCCCATAAAAAGAGTTTGACAGTGATATTTCTGCTTCTATTGTGTGGAACAATTTGAAAAGTATTGGTATTAGCTCTTCTTTGAATTTCTGGTAGAGTTCGGCACTGAAACCATCTGGCCTTTAACTTTTTTTGGTTGACAGACTTTTTATGGCTGCTTCTATTTCTTTAGGGGTTATGGGTCTATTTAAATTGTTTATCTGTTCTTGATTTAATTCTGGAAAGTGATATCTATCCAGAAAATCATCCATTTCCTTTACATTTTCTAATTTTATGGAGTACAGGTTTTTAAAGTATGACCTGATGATTTTCTGTATTTCCACAGTGTCTGTTGTTATGCCCCCCTTTTCATTTCTGATATTGTTAATTAGCATGTTCTCTCTCTGCCTTTTGGTTAAGATGGATAAAGGTCAAATTAAAGAAGATACCTGAAAGTGGAAAGATCTCCCATGCTGGTGTATCGGTAGGATCAACATAGTAAAAATGGCAATCTTACCAAAAGCAATCTACAGATTCAATGCAATCCCTATCAAAATACTAGCACAATTCTTCACAGACTTCGAGAGGGCAATTTTCAACATTGCATGGAAAAACAAAAGACCCAGGATAGCCAAAACTACCTTGTACAATAAAGGAACCTCAAGAGGCAACACCATCCCTGACTTCAAGTTCTATTATAAAGCTGTAGTCCTGAAAACAGCTTGGTAGTGGCACAAAAAGGGACAGGTAACCCAATGCGATAGACTTGAAGACCCTGATATCAATGCAGAAACCTATGAACACCTGATCTTTGACAAACAAGCTAAAACAATGGAAAAAAGAAAGCATCTTCAATAAATGGTGCTGGCATAACTGGATATTGGCATGTAGAAGATTGCAGATAGATCCATTTCTATCACCATGCATAGAACTTATGTCCAAATGGATACAAGATCTCAACATCAATCCATCCACACTGAAACTCTTAGAAGAGAAAGTGGGAAGTACTGTTGAATAAATTGGTACAGGAGACTTCTTCCTGAACATAACACCAGTAGCACAGACATTGGGATCGACAATTAATAAAAGGGACCTCCTGAAATTGAGAAGATTCTGTAAGGCAAAGGACACAGTCAGCAAGACAAAACGGCATCCCTCAGAATGGGAAAAGACATTCACTAATACTTCATTTGATCTCCAAAATTTACAAAGAGCTCAAGAAGCTAGTCTCCAAAACACCAAAGGATCCAATTAAAAAGTGGGGTACAAAAAACTAAATAGAGAATTCTCAATAGAGGAGTCTAAAATGGCTAAGAGACACTTAAGAAAGTGCCCAACATCCTTACCTGTCAGGGAAATGCAAATCAAAACAACTCTGAGATACCATCTCACTCCTATCAGAATGGCTAAATCAAAAACACTAATGACACTTTATGCTGGAGAAGATGTGGAGAAAGGGGAACACTACTCCACTGTTGGTGACAACTTGTATAGCCACTTTGGAAATCAATATGGAGATTCCTCAGGAAAACAGAAATCAGTCTACCACAAAATCCAGCAATTCCTCTCTTAGGCATATGCTCGAAAATACACATTCATACAATAAGGACATCTGTTCAACTATGTTCATGGCAGCATTATTTGTAATAGCCAGAACCTGGAAGCAACTTAGATGCCCCTCAACTGAAGAGCAGATAGAGAAAATGAGGTACATCTACACAATGGAGTAGTATTCAGTGGAAACAAATACAATGGAATCTTGAAATTCACAGGCAAATTCATGTCACTAGAAGAAACCATCCTGAGTGAAATAACCCAGCCACAAAAAGACAAACATGGTATGTATTCACTCATATATGAATTTTGGACATGGAGCAGTGGATTGCCAGCCTAAAATCCCACCACCAGTGAGTCTGGGAAACAGTGAGGACCCTAAGAGAGATATGCATGATACTCCGGAGAAGGGGAATGGGACCGGATCTCCTGAGGGGATTGGGAGCATGGGACAGGGGAGGGGAGGTGAGGGGGAGAGGGAGCTGGGAGAAAGAGAGGGGAAGAAGAAGGGGGAGAAGAAGGGGGAGAGAAGAACATGGGGGAGCAGGAAGGTTGAGTCAGGATAGAGGAGAGCAGGATGAGAAATACCATAATAGAGGGAGCCATTATAGGTTTCAGGAGAGATCTGGCACTAGTGAGATTCTCGGAGATCTACAAGATGACACAACTACCATGGAGGTTACCTTAAGTACCCGCCCCTGATAATGAGATTGATAGCTACCTTATATGCTATCCAGTGGATGATGGAAGCATAGACAGACACCCATGAATAAACACTGAACTGAACTCCTGGAACCCAGTTGCAGAGAGGGAGGAGTGATGAGCAAAGGAGTCAAGATCCATCTGGTGAAGCTACAGAGGAAGCTGACTTGAACAAGGGGGAACTCATGGACCCCAGACTGGTGACTGAGAGGCCAGCATGGGCCGGATCCAGACCCTCTGAATGTGGGTGTCAGTGAGGCCTTGGCAATCTATGGGGCCTGGGATAGTAGATCAGTATTTACCCCTGGCACACAAATGGACTTTTGGAGCCCATTCCATATGGAGGGTTGCTCTCTCAGACTGGACACATGGAGGATGGCCTAAGCCCTGCTTGGGATATTACAGAGTTTGAAAATTCTCCATGGAGGGCTTTACCTTTCCTGGGGAGTGGAGCAAGAATTGGGTGAGGGATTGGGGGGTTGGTGGAGAACTGGGGAGGAAGGGAAGGAGAGGGAGCTGAGATTGACATGTGAAACCAGCTTGTTTCTAATTTAAATAAAAAGGAAAAAGCCCCCACTTCTTAATAGTATCACATTGGGTCTTCGTTTTCCAGATATGAATTGTGAGGCAACATAAACATTTAAAACATTGCAGCTGGATAATAAGCAGAAAAGATTCTTATCACCAGGGGATTAATAAATTGAAACAAAAATTATATGCTACTTCCCACCTATTACAATGTCCCAGAATCAAATGGTTAACACAAGTGATACTGAAAAATATGGAGAAATACTAATAGCAAGCATAGAAATTCACAGTCACTGCGGAATAAAGTTTGACATGGATTCATTTTTTTTTGCCAACCTAAACATACCAACCCCTACGAAAATATTCTTCTGGGCAGTTACATAAACAGATTGAAAACTTGCATCTACCTGCCTCTAATGTGGAGTGAAATCCCTTAAGGCATAGGCTGTGGAAAGGAAGGTTAAATAAGAGGATACATATTTTAAGACAGGATGTTTATAAGGTTAAGCAACAGGGTATTCTAAGTGGAATTGAAGCATTTTCTCCTTCAGAGAAGCTCCTAAACTCAGAAAGAAAACAACTTAAAAGAGTTCCAGGAAGACCATGAAGCTGATCAGATTCACCAGGCACTTCCTTCCCTAAACATATACAAGCAGTAAAGACTCCTGAAAGTCACTTTTATACAAATGGAGCTGCCTAGAAAAGGTTCAGATGGGCAAAGCTTCCTGGAAGTATCAGAGACCAGCCTAGCTTCCCAGAGGTAGCAGAGAGCAGCCCAGATGCCTAGAACCGTTCAGACAGACTGAACTAGCTGGAACCTGTTGTGCTGCCTGTAGGCTCTGCAGTGTGCTCCAGCTTTTCATCTTTTATAAGCTAGCCTCATGTTGAGGCAGGCTTTTGGTGCTCCCTCTGTCCTTGGCTCATTTTCCTCTTGTAAGCAACCCCTCGCACATACTCCTCTAAGTAACCCTAACAAAATTCACTGCGTCACCAAATTGGACTTTTGTTCTTCGATCTGTTATCAGGTTTCTATCTGGGGAGAGCAGGCATTTGTCCATGCCTTCCCAGGAATAATGTCACACAATAAAGCACAAAAGCCTGAATACAAACATTTATAGTAACTTTACTTGTAACGGACAAAACTCAGAATCAACCAGGGTGTTTTCCAACAGGCAAATGTCTAAAAGCTTATGATAGAGTCATATGATGGAATTTTAAAAATTAAGACATTCGGTTATAAAGAGGCATTAAATAGCTATTGTTAGCTTAAAACATGTGTACTGCATAATTCCAACTATAAGACATGCTGATAATGACAAAATTACAAATGCCTTAAAACAACTGTGGTTGCCATGCTCAATGGAAAGAGGAAAATGAGTAAGTAGGGCATAGAAGATTTTTAGGTCAATGAAACAATTATTCTGTATTATTTTGCAAACAGTGAACATGCATGTCACTTACACTTTTAAATGTAAATATATGCATAGATTGGTCAAAAACCCATAGCAATATAACACCAAGAGTAAACTTTTTTAATACATCATCATTGGCTTATCAAATGTAACAAGCAGACAACACTTTCCTGTGTCTCCAAATCTATTTAAAAATAAACTATTCATTTTAAATTGATAGAGCACCTCTCTAGAAGTACATTAAATAGAATGTACAACAGCAGATACCCATGTTGAAAGAAAGAGGTTTCAATCAATGACCTTGGTTTGCACAGGTTAATGGGAGTTCTCCAGATCAACCAAATCAATGAAAGATTGTTATTGACTATACATTTTTTATTTATCCACAATGCTGTGAAACAATGCTTTCTATCTAATTCCAAAATATTTTCACCAATGGGCAACCTTTTACCCTTCTTTCAAGCTTTTAGCAATCACTGGTCTCCATTCTACTTTAGTGGAATAAGCTACACTAGACAGTGCATATACACTGAAATTGATGTACATTTTTTTTGCCTGCCTAATCTTCTTAGCATGGTGCTTCTGAATTCAGGTAGTTGTAGCATGTACCAATACAACATTCTTCTTATATATTACACCTGTTGATAGACATTTGGGTTGTTTCACTTTGGAAATGCTGCTGCTATGAACAGATTTGGGAAATTTTGGGAACCTGTTTTCAAGCAGACATGGTGGTGTATGTCTGAAACCTCAGCACCAGGACTTGGAGGCAGGAAGATCAGAAGTTTAAGGTCATGTTTGGGTACACAGAAAGTTCAAGACCAGTCAGGGCTACACAAAATCTTGTCTAAAAAATAAAACATACAAAGAAGTAATGGTATATGGACTGAAAAGGTTGTATTTGTGATATATACGAGGAGGTAATGAATTTGAAGGAGAGGAGGAAGGGGCATACGGGGGGAGGCTTGGAGGGAAGAGAAGGGAAATAATTATATTACTGTCTCAAAAATAAAAATAGCAGCAAGCAAGCAAGAACTGTCTTCATGTCTCTGGAATTGCTGGGTCATATGGTAAATTTGTCATTTATTTTTTTGTGAAACTGCTAACCTGTTTCCAAAATTAGATGTGCCATTTATGATCTCTCAAAATATTTAATTGTTCAAATTCTTTCCCATGCTTGCCAATAGTTGCTGTTATGCAACATTTTAAAATTGTAGTCATCCCAGAGAGTAAACTGCTCTCCATGTGTGGTATTTATTGCTTTTTTTCTATGACTGAGGATAAGTGTTTTTTGTTTTTATCTGCTTTTTATGTAATTTCTGAGGAGAAATGTCCGTTAACATTCTTTGTTCACTTATGAATTGGCATTTAAATTTTATGTAGTTATTCCTATTCCATTTGATTGTAAATATATTTCCACTGACATAGTAATTGTATGTGTATGGGGCACAGTGTGGTATTTCAATACATTATGCAATGATCAGAGCAACTGACATATCTTCACTTCAGACATTTATTGTTTCTTTATAGCAGGACATTCCAAATCCTTTCTGTTAACTAATTATCATTTATTTTGCCTTGGCAATAGATTAGGATACACGCTTTTCCGCAGGAGGTTCTCTTGACCAATCAAGATCTGAGAGCCTCAGATTCTCACTCTAGCTGCACGGACATCTGGTCCTTCAGTGCAAGCAGTACTCACCGGCCTCGCCTTGTCTGCCCTGCTTCTTGCGCGGGTCCCGCCAGCCATGACAGTCAAGCAATACAAAGTGCTCTGGGGCCTGAGTTCCAAATCTAAAGATCTAGAACCGCTGGAGTCCCGAGTTCCCAGGGGGCAGTCCTCTAGCTAGCACCTATGCCTGCTACTGAAGCCTCGGCTGTGACGTCATGGCCGGAAACTGTGGTTCCCGCGAGACAGCCGCTGAAGTCGGTTGCCCGGGAAACACGCATAAGTAGATGACTGGTTCGGGGATGGAGGCGGAGTTTCTGCTGCTAAACCTTTCAGCCCCAGCTGAAGCAGAATCTGAGCGTATACAGGCTCTAAATCAGCCAGGTGGGGGCAGTTTTGAGACGTGATCATAGAACAATCATTTAACTTAGTAAAACAGGGTTTTTTGTTTGTTTGTTTTTAATCACTTAGTAACTTGGAAAAGATGAGCAAATACAAAGCAGTTTTCTTTTAAGACTTATCTACTACTTATATTTTGTATCTAAATTACTAACAATTTATCTACATAAACACGTACCTTAAAAACTTTCAAAAAGAAAGAGAGAAAGAAAGAGAGAAGAAAGAATGAAAGAAAGAGAGAAGGGAAGAAAGAAAGAAAGAAAGAAAGAAAGAAAGAAAGAAAGAAAGAAAGAAAGAAAGAAAGAAAAGAAAGAAGCCATGATTGAAGTTCTAAATTTTGTTTTGAGACAGGGTCTCATGTAGCTCGGACTGGCCAGGAACTGGCTGGGATTAAGTGTGACCCTGAACTCCTGATTCTCCTGCTTCCACTTCTAGAATGCTGGCTTTAAAGGCTGGTGTGCCACCATTCTGGTTTTGTCACTGCTGGAACCCAGTTCTGATCCTGCATCTGGACAGCATAATACCAACTGAAGAACTTTGATAACATGTGCAATTTCTTTAAATATGAAGAATGCTTCCTATTATGTACTTGATCTGAAACAATGTATTTAACTCACAGGCATTGTTTAAATCACTTCCATACTATTGACTTTATTCTTTTCAAATTGTGTAGCAGCTTTTAAGCAATCTGACATTTGGATGTACATTTGGAACTTTTTTCACATTTGGTCTTTTATTGTTTCTTTTTTATTATAGTTATTGTGGTGGGTTCTATGCTGTATCCTACTTATGGAATACAAACTTTTAAGTGGTTTTTTATCATTCAAAGTGTCAGGTTTCATTACAGATTGTCACACCTAATTAAGTTTGGTGTCTTAGTCACTGTTTTGTTACCATGAAGAGACACAATGATCGAAGCGACTTTTGTTCTAGTGCCATCCAACTGCCGGCAAATCTCAAGATTCCATTGTTTTTTTGTTTTTTGTTTTCTTTGTTTTTTCCACTGAGTAGGGCTCCATTGTGTAAATGTACCACATTCTCTCTATCCACTCTTCAGTTGATGGGCATCTAGGTTGCTTCCAGATTCTGGCTATTAAAAGTAATGCTGCTATGAACATAGTGGAACAGATGCCCTTGTTGTATGAATGTGCATCTTTTGGATATATGCCTAAGAGTGGAATTGCTGGGTCTTGTGGTAGGCTGATTTCTATTTTCCTGAGGAATCTCCATATTGATTTCCAAAGTGGCTGTATGAGTTGGCACTCCCACCAGCAGTGGAGGAGTGTTGCCCTCTCTCTACATCGTCTCCAGCATAAAGTATCATTTGTGTTTTTGATTTTAGCCATTCTCACAGGAGTGAGATGGTATCTCAGAGTTGTTTTGATTTGCATTTCCCGGATGGCTAAGGATGTTGAGCACTTTCTCAAGTGTCTCTCAGCCATTTTAGACTCCTCTATTGAGAATTCTCTATTTAGTTATGTATCCCACTTTTTAATTGGATCCTTTGGTGTTTTGGAGACTAGCTTCTTGGGTTCTTTGCAAATTTTGGAAATCAGCCCTTTGCCAGATGTGGGGTTAATGATGGATTTTTTCCTCCAGCATAAATTGTCTTCAGTGTTTTTGATTTTAGCGATTCTGACAGGAGTAAGACAGTATCTGAAAGTTGTTTTGATTTGCATTTCCCTGATGGCTAAAGATGTTGAGCACTTTCTTAAGTGTCTGTTGGCCATTTTAGCCTCCTCTACTGAGAATTCTCTATTTAGTTCTGTACCCCACCTTTTAATTGGATCCTTTGGTGTTTTGGAGACTTGCTTCTTGAGTTATTTGTAAATTTTGGAGATTAACCCTCTCTCAGATGCGGGGTTAGTGAATATCTTTTCCCATTCTGTGGGATGCCTTTTTGTCTTGCTGACTGTGTCCTTTGCCTTACAGAAGCTTTTCAGTTTCAGGAGGTCCCATTTATTAATTGTCGATCTCAGTGTCTGTGCTACTGGTGTTATGTTCAGGAAGTGGTCTTCTGTACCAACTCGTTGAAGAGTATCTCCCACTTTCTCTTCTAAGAGGTTCAGTGTGGATGGATTTATGTTGAGATCTTTTATCCATTTGGACTGAAGGTTTGTGCAAGGTGATAGGAATGTATCTATCTACAGTCTTCTACATGCCAATATCAAGTTATGCCAGCACCATTTGTTGAAGATGCTTTGTTTTTTTTTTCAACTGAATACTTTGATCTTCTTTGTAAAAAATCATACGTGTGTGGGTTAGTATCAGAGTTTTCAATTGGATTCCATTGGTCTACTTGTCTATTTTTATTCTAATACCAAGATGTTTTCAGGACTATAGCTCTATAAATAATAGAGCTTGAAGTCAGAGATAGTGATGCCTCCTGCAGTTTATTGTACAGGGTTGTTTTGGCTATCCTGGGTCTTTTGTTTTTCCATATAAAGTTGAGTATTGTTCTCTTAAGGTCTGTGAAGAATTGTGCCTGTATTTTGATGGGGATTGCATTGAATCTGTAGATTGCTTTTGGGAAGATTGCCATTTTTACTATGTTAATCTTACCAATCCGTTTTCTGGTATCTTCTTTAATTTCTTTCTTTAAAGGCTCACAGTTCGTTCTGTACAGGTGTTTCTCTTATTTGCTTAGTGTTATTCCCAAATATTTTATTTGTTTGGGGCTATTGTAAAGGGTGATGTTTCTCTGATTTCTTTCTCAGCCCATTTATAATCTGTACATAATAGGGCTACTGATTTTTTTGAGTTAACCTTGTATCCTGCCACTTTGCTGAAGGTGTTTATCATCTGTACGAGTTCCCTTGTGGAGTTTTTCCAGTCACTTATGTGAACTATCATATCATCTGCAAATAGTGAATGTTTGCGAAGCAACTTTTATAACAGGAAACATTTAATTGGGGCTTGCTGACAGTTTCACAGGTTTAGTTCATTATTGTCATGGGGGAAGAGCAGGGAGCATGAAGCAAGGCTCTGGAGCAGTAGCTGAGAGCTACATCATGATCCCTAGGCAAAGAGAGAGACAGAGGGTCTCCAGGTTTAACATGGGCTTTTGAAACCCCAAATCCTACCCTCAATGCCACACTTCCTCTAGCAAGGTGTAGCTCTTAATCCTTCTAATCCTTCCTAACAGTGCCATTCCCTGTGGGACTGTTCTTATTCAAACCACCACCATTGGCTTGATCCCACTCCTTCTTCTCTTACATCTCCCTGAAGTGCATCCTCATGTAAACACTTCTACTGTCAGTACTATTCTTTTACTTTTATACCATGTGTGTTCTGTTACTTTCCCTACCAGTGTCCCTTGAAGCCTCTTTTCCCCTCTGTCCTGGACCCTTGCCTAGTTTCCTGGTATCTACTGTGGTGATTTGAAATAAAATGGCCCCTGTAGGCTCACAAGGAGTGGCACTATTAGGTGTTATGACATTTCTGGAGTAGGTGTGGCTTTGTTGTAGGAAGTGTGTCACTGGAAGTGGGCTTTGAAGCTCAAGCTGGGCCTAGTGTGTCTCTGTCTCTTCCTGTTGTCTGCAGATCAACTCTCAGCTACCTTTCCAGCAACAATGGCTGCCATGACGGCCATGGACTAAACATCTGAACAGTAAACCAGGCTCAATTAAATCTTTTCCTTCATAAGAGTTTCCATTTCCTGTTGTGTCTTCACAGCACTAGAAACCTTCGACATCTACCCTCTCTCACATACCTGCAGACATATAAATGCAGAAAATTAGAGCTGTGGTCTACATTTGACATAAAACATGCAGTGTTTATCTTCCTGGTTTGGGCTACGTCACAATGATATTTCCACCCATTTTCTGGAAATTTTGATAATTTCATTTTCTTATGACTGAATAAAATTCCTTTGTGTGTAACACACCACATTTTTATTATCTATTCATCAGTTGGTGGGTATCTAAACTTATTCCATTTCCTTGATACTGTGGAAACGGTGGCAGTAAACATGGATAGCAGGAAGCAAGAGTCCTTTGGCTACATGCCCAGAAGTGATAGGGCTGGGTCACATGGTACTATGTTTGAACTCCACACTGACTTCTATTGTCATCTCACCAATTTGTCCTCCTTATAGAAGTGAGTAAGTATTCCTCTTTCCTCACACCCTCTCCAAAATGTGTTCTCATTTATTTCCTTGGTGCTAGCCATTCAGTCAGACACTGAATCTTGGAGTAGTTTTCACTATGTTCCTGATAGCTAAGGAGCTTGGGTATTAAAAAAAGTATTTATTGACTATTTGTATTTCTTCCTTGACATTTTTCTGATCAACTTCCTAGGCCAGGTTTTGATTGAGTTTATTTTTCGGGTGTTTGTCATTTGAGTACTTTGCACATTTTGGATAGTAATTCTCCTTCAGCTAAATAGCTAGCAAAGGTTCCCTCTCATTCTCCTCATTTGGTTAACTGTTTCCTTCACTACACAGAAGCTTTTTAATGTCATGGTATTAGTTGATATCCTATTGGTTGATAATGGTCCTAATTTCCCTCTCAATTAGAATCCTATTCAGAAAGTACTTACCTATGTCCATATCTTGAAGTATTTCTGCTACATTTCTCTTCTAGTAGTTTCATATTTTTAGGTCTTATGTTAATGTCTTAGATTCATTTGGAGTTGTTTTGTGCAGGATTCAAGGTAAGGATTTCATTCTTCACACAGAGATATTTTGTTTTCCCAGCATCATTTATTAAATATGTTGCCTTTTCCCCAGTGGGTATTTTTGGCATCTGTCAAAAATATCTGAGTCTTCCATTCCATTGATCTATAGAACTGCTTTTCTGCCAGTGCTATAGTGTTTTTCCTTCTCCTGATGAACATAAATGCAAAATTCTCAATAAAACACTTGTTAGTTGAACTTAACAATACACTAAAAGGGTCATTCATCACTGCCATGTAGGCTTTATTTGAGGAATGCAGAGTTGGTTCAACACATGCAAAGCCGCATCTCACAAATGGAGTGTGGAACAAAAATCACAACATCATTTTGAGAAATGCAGAAAAGGATTTTGAAAAACTTGATATCCCTTATGATAAAAATTCTGAAGACACCCATAAGAGAAGAAACATTCTTAGAGGCTACAGAGAGGCTCAATGGTTAAGAGGTCATACTACTCTTCCAGATAATCTAGTTACAGACATAAATGCCTTTGATAGGTGGCTATATCTCCAGCTCTACAGGATCCAACATCATCTTCTTGCACACACATACACACACACAAACACACTTTTAAAAAAATATCTTTGTCTTAGTTATGACTTTCTGTTCATGTGATAAAACACCATCTCATCCTGGGGAAGAAAGAGTACATCTCACCTTACAGCTTGTAGTCCATTATAGCTGTTCTTCACCCCTTCATGCCCTTAAAACTAGTGCCACTTGGGTGATTCTCTCCTACCAAGTTTGGCTGCCAGAATAATATGCAGTCTCAACGCTCTCTGAACCAGAGTTTCTGACCCTGGAAAGACTTCTCAGCCTCTTCTTCATCATCATCATTAAATTCTCAGCTACAGCTAACCATCATTAATTGTGCCAGCAAAGCAAGGCTTCATGTTAGTAGTTCCTAATTCAAAATATTAAATGGCCCTCGTAGAGTATTTAAGGAACTCTCAAACTTCACTCTGAAATTCCATAAAGCCAGGCCTCTATTGTCCTTCTACAATCCTGGCAAAAACCTGGTCCAGTTTATCACAGCATTACCTCATGGCTGTTAACAGTTTCCGTCTTAGAGTTTCTATTGTTATAATAAAACACAATGACTATAGTCAGCTTGGTGAGGAAAGGGTTAATTTTATCTTATAGCTGGTAGTTCATCATCCATGGAAATCAGGGCAGGAACTCAATTCAGGGACCTGGAGGTGGGAACTTAAGCAGAAACATAGAGGAGTGCTGCGTATTGGCTTGTTCCACATGGTTTGTTCAGTCTGTTTTATTACATACTCCAGGGCCACCAGAATACAGGTGGCCCCACCCACCATGATATGGGACTACCCACATTAATCACCAACTAAGAAAAAATGTTTACAGACTTGCCCACAGGCCAGTCTAGTAGCAGCATTTTCACAGTTGAGTTTCCCTCTATTCTGACTTGTATTGAGTTAACATAAAAACTAGCCAACATGATCTTTAAAAGAAGGAACATATTGCGATGGAATAAAGTTTGCATGTGACAAATTGTGGCAGTTTGAAAGGAAATGGTCCCTATAGTAGTGACACTATTAGGGGTGTGGTGTTGTTGAAGTGCTTGTACCCTTGTTGGAGGAAGCATGACACTGTAGGGGAGAGCTTTGAGGTTTCTTTTGCTCAAGCTTCCCTAAGTGTGACTGTCAGTCAACTTCCTGTTGCCTGCAAGATGTAGGACTCTCAACTAGAACTCCAGTACCACATCTGCCTATATGCCATCATGGTCCCCATCATGATGACTATGGACTGAACCTCCGGAACTATAAGTGAGTCACCACAGTTAAATGTTTTCTTCAAAAGACTTGCTGTGGTCATAGAGTCTCTACACAGCAATAAAATCCCTAACCAAGGCAGAATTATATAGTCTATTGACTAAAGTAAAAGGTTGAAAACATGCCTACTTAAACCAGTAACATGTGTTTCCACTTTGTCCATTCTTGTTCAAAATAATGCTAGAAGTCTTAACTACATGGTTAAGACAAGAGAAACAAGTAGAAGTGTTGTGGAATAAGAGTTAAATATGTGTTGCGTTCTTTTATGCTGTGCAGTATTTGTTTAATGATGCAAAAATATGTTGCATTCCTTTATGCTACTTTTGTTTAACTCTGTAAAGGGTGTTACTTTGCCTGCCTGAAACACCTGAATGGGCCAATAAAGAGCTGAATGGTCAATAGTGAGGCAGGAGAGAGGTTAAGTATGGCTGCCAGGAAGAGAGAATAAATAGAAGGAGAAAAAGTGGAAAGGGGGAGAAAAGAAGAAGAGGAGGACATTAGGGCCATCCACTCAGCTACACAACCAGCCAAGGAGTAAGAAGGACTGAAAGGGAGAGGGGATTGATTAGTCCTTCCTCAACTTAATGTGCCAGACTTTGTTGACTCTCTATGGAGGGGTGGCCTTGGGGGAGATGTGAGGGTGAGCAGGAGCAAGGGTGGGAAGGATAAGTATGGTTGGAATGTAAAAATGAAACTATAATGAATGAATTAAATAATTAAACGATAAAATAGAGAAGGGTAAAGCCCAAAGGCACACAAAGTAGATGGGATAATAAGCCATGCTAAGACTGGGCATTCATAAGAAACAATAAGTCCCCATGTATTTTTCTGGCAGCTGGTTTGTGGTCCCCAGAGAGAAAAGAGAAAAAAAAGTCAACCAATTACATAAAGGGTATGAAAATAGGAAAGGAAAAATTCAAAACATCCTTAATTGCAGATAGGAGTCAATATTTAAGAAACCATAAGGACTACACAATATAACACTTCCAACTGATGAACACATTTTAGAAAAGCAACATAAATTTTTTCTGCATACTAAGAATGGACATGCTGAAAAAGAAATTAGGAAATAATCTATCTTAGTCAATGTTCTATAACTCTGAAGAGGTTGATACACTCCTGGCCTCAGTGACTTTTTTAGCAGAGAAGGGAGATTCCACAATCCTTTTCTTGTATCCTTGGCTCTGAAGTCAAAACTGTAAAGCTCTGCTGCTTGCTGAGGCTGAAACACATACCCCTACCTCAATTACATCTGTATCAGCTGTCTATTGTTTTCTTTCACTACTTAAGCTTTTCTTTACTTTCTTTTCACAAGTTGGAAGCTTAACTGGGTAGCGTCTTGCCCTGAGATCACCACTCTCTTTATTCCATTTAGAATTAGGTTTTTCTTTTAAACTTTTTATCTTCTTGAGCACTGGACTTATCTCCAACATTAAATTTTATAGTGATCCCTTTCTCCCCCAACTCTCATTTGTATTTCTCTTTGTCTATCTTGTTACTTTTCATTATAGATATGCATAAGAAAGTCCACTAATTACTACATGATACAGTAAATACCTGGCTATTTTGAAATCTCATCTGCCAGTTCCATTAATCCAAAACACTTCAATTTAACCTTGGATGGATTTTAGAACAAGAACAAAAGGTAACAACATTCTTTACCAAAATATCATAAGAAAGGTCTCTAGATCACTTACTTATCTTCTCCTTTGAAACCTCTTGAACTGGAGTATCATAATCTGCATTGCTCTACCACCACTATCTTCCATACTCCTACTAGTATGGCCCATTAAGTATCACTTAAAACATTCAACTGCCAATAAGCAATGGTATAGTTTGAATGTAATTGGCCCCATAAGCTCATAGGAGTTGTGTATTTGTTGGAGTAGGTATGGCCTTGTTGGAGGACGTGTGTCACTATGTCTGCCTGCATGCCTCCATGCTCTCTGTCATGATGATAATGGACTGAACCTCTGAAACTGTAAGTGAGCCACCAAAATTAAATGTTTTCTTCAGAAGAGTTGCTGTGGTCATGGTGTCTCTTTACAGCAACAAAAACCCTAATTAAGATAAGAAGGATGGCCAGGCCTATCACAAAAATACCCCACTTCTGTTATCAACCTTTGCATTAGTTAGTATTCTATTGCTGTAAAGAGACACCGTGGGCATGGTAACTCTCAGAAAAGAAAGCATTTAATTGGAGCTTGTTCACAGTTTCAGAGGTTTAGTTCATTATCATCATGGAGAAAAACACTACTGCATACAAATTACATGTTGCTAGAGAAGCATCTGAGAATTCTGCATGCAGATCTGTACACAAGAAGAAGAGAGACTATGAACTTGGCATGGGCTATTACAACTCAAAGCCAACTCCCACAGTGACACACTTCTTCTTTCAACAAGGCCACACCTCCTAATACTTTCAAATAGTTCCACTCCCTGGTAACCAAGCATTCAAATCTATGAGCCTTTGGGGGCAATTTTCATTCAAACCCCCACATAATCTCATTCAAACTTTTCTTTAAAATTATAAAATACCATGAAGTAAACCTCTATAGAATGACCTCTACAATGAAAACTTTTAAAACTGAGAGAAATTGAAGAAGGCACTCTAAGATGGAAAGAGATTGCAGTGATATTAAAGGTCACTTGGGCAGCTTCATTTAGCCACTGCAGGCAAACCTTAATAACAATCAGAAAATAGGGAGAATCCTATTAAGTATAACTTGAGTGGAAATCATCACAGACAAGTACCTCTTTGCAGTAAGAAAACAAAGAAATAAGAAAGACCTGCATTAGTGTTCTCTAAAAGAACAGAACTGATAAAATCTGCCTCCCACCCGACTTGGCACACATCTTCTGGTCCAAGTAGTCCAACAATGGCTACCTAATGATGGAAAGCCTAGGGATCCAGTAGTTGTTCCATCTACAATGCTGGATGTCTCAGCATTTCCAGTGTAGCACTGAAATTGTGGAGAATTCCAGGAGAGGTTCTATTGTTAGCCCAAAGAAGTTAGTTCTAGGTTACATAACTCCGGATGGTATCTTCTAGTTCCATCCATTGCCTGTGAATTTCAAGATGTTGTTTTTTTTGTTTTTTGGGTTTTTTTGGTTTTTTTTACTGCTAAGTAGTACTCCATTGTGTAAATGTATCATATTTTCTTTATCCATTCTTTGGTTGAGGGCCATCTAGGTTGCTTCCAGGTTCTGGCTAATACAACTATGAACATAGTTGAACAAATGTCCTTATGGTATAATTGAGCATCCTTTGGGTATGTACCCAAGAGTGGTAAAGTTGGATTTTGAGGTAGATTGATTTCCAGTTCTCTGAGAAACTGCCATACTAATTTCTAAGGTGACTGCCCAAGTTTGTACTCCCACCAGCAATAGAGGAGTGTTCCTCCTTCTCCACATCCTCTCCAGCATAAGCTTTCCTTAGTGTTTTTGTTTTTGATCATTCTGACAGGAGCAAGATGGTATCTCAGAGTTGTTTTGATTTACATTTCCCTGATGGCTATGGATATTGAGCAATTCCTTAAGTGCCTTTCAGTCATCTGAAATTCCTCTGTTGAGAATTCTGTTTTTAGACATGTGCCTCATTTTTTCTCAATGTATATTTTAATTTAAATTAGAAACATACATGCTTCACATGTCAATCCCAGCTCCCTCTCTCACCCCTCCTCCCTATCCAACCTCTCCTGTCCCCAGTCCCCGGCCCAATCCCCACATCATTCCCCAGGAAGGGTGAGGCCCTCCCTGGGGGTATCTCCAGAATCTGTCATTTCATCCAGGGCAGGACCTAAGCCCAATCCCCACATCATTCCCCAGGAAGGGTGAGGCCCTCCCTGGGGGTATCTCCAGAATCTGTCATTTCATCCAGGGCAGGACCTAGGCCCTTCCCCATGTGTCCAGGCTGAGAGAGCATCCCTTCATGTGGAATGGACTCCCAAAGTTCACCTGTACAGTATGGTGAACATTCATCCACTACCAAGACTCCAGAGATTTCTGAGGCCTCATCACTGACACTACATTCTTGGAGTCTGGATCAGTGCCCTGTTGGCCTCCCAGCCATCAGTCTGTGGTTCAAAAGCTCCTCATTGTCCGGTCAGCTGTCTCTGGGTTTCACCAGCATGATCTTGACCCCTTTGCTCATCACTCCTCCATCTCTGCCACTGGGTTCCAGGGGTTCAGTTCAGTGTTCAGCTGTGGGTATCTATCTCTGCCTCCATCAGTCACTGGATGAAGGTTCTAGGATCTGTGCCTCATTGTTTATGTTTTGGTGTCTAGTTTCTTAAGTTTTTTGTATATTTTGGAGATCAGCCTATGAAAGATAAACACATTATTTACTCACTCATAAGTGGATATTAGACATAAGCAAAGGATAACCAGCCTATAGTCCACAGCCCCAGAGAAGCCAGGAAACCAGGAAGACCCTAAGGGAAAATAGACAAGATCTCTTGAGTAAAATGGGAGCAAGGGGGAGGGAGGGTGATAGGAGTGGGGAAGAGAGAAGGGGAATGTGAGGAAAACATGAGGGATCAGGAAGGTCTAGTTGTGGGAAGCACAGAGAGGGAAGGAAAGAAAAAGATACCTTGATAGAGGGAGTCATTATGGGGTTAGTAAGAAATTTGGTACTAGGAAAAATTCCAGCAATCCAGATAAGAATCTAAGCAATAATGGAGAGGGTACCTTAACAGCTCTTCCCCTGTAATTGGATTGATAACCACCTTAATTGCCATCCTAGAGCCTTTATCCAGTAACTGATGGAAGCAGAAGCAGAGATCTACTGCTAAGCACTGGGCTGAATTCCTAGAGTCCAATTGTAAAGAGGGAGGAGTGATGGGGAAAGGGGTGAAGACCATTATGGGGAATCCCATAGAAACAGCTGACTTGAACAAGGTATTCTAGGCTGACAGTTGGAGAATCTGCATGAGACCAAACTAGACCCTCTGAGTGTGGGTGATAGTTGGGGAATTGGGGCAGTTTATGGGGACACTAGCAATGGAATCAGTATTTATCCCTACTGCATGAACTGGCTTTTTGGAGCCCATTCCCCATGGAGGGATACTTTGCTCAGCCTAGATACAGGAGGGAAGGCTTGGTCCTGCCTCAAATGATGTGACAGACTTTGATGTTTCCCCCATGGGAGGTGTTTCCTTCTCTGAGGAGTAGATGGTGGTTATGGTGGGGAGAAGGTGGAGGGAGTGGGGGGGATGGACAGGAGAGGAAACTGGGATTAGTATGTAAAATAAGATTGTTTAAAAATAGAAAAAATTAAAAAAACATAAAAAGTTAGTTCTAATATCAATGTAGGAATGCTTCAGCAACAGGGTAAATGAACTTGCCAGCAAGAATGATGGCAAGTAGGCAAAAAGCAAGATTTCCTTCATCTATGTCATTTTATTTGGGCTGCCACCCAGATTTATGTGTGGCCCAGATTTAGGACAGGACTTCCTTTGAATAGCCCAATTAAGAAAATCCTTCACAGGAGTATCCTCTGGCATGGATTTTAGTTGATTCCAGTTGTAGTCAACTTGACAACCAAGATTTTTCATCACAATCTCCTTGGGGACATACAAATTTGGAACATATTCGGAGAGACTTTTACTTTTTGCCCTTTTCCTCATAGCTTGTCTTAAAGTTATTCATGTATGTAGCATAGAAAATAAAAGACCCAGAGACAGATATTGGGATTCAAGCTTCTAACTGAAGATCAGAGAAGCAAAGTAGCCAAGCCAGTATATTTTACCTCTACCCAGCTGAAATGGCAATCCTGTCTCCAGGAATCCTCAGAGACTAAAGCTCTCAGTTCCTGTCTTCTCCTGCCTTTTATTACTTTCTCCACTCAGTCATATCACTCCTGTCTCCACCTTTCTAGTGCTGTGGTTAAAGGCATGTGACCCAGTTTGCTTAGACCGCTTTTGTTTGAGCTGTTTGTTTTAGGTCTGGATCAATTTCGTGTAGTCAATGTGGCCTTAAACTAACAGAGATCTGTCTACCTCTTAATACTAAGTCCTAGGATAAAAGGTGTATACCACCACTGCCTAGATTCTATAGCTGACTAGAGTGACTGGCTTTGCATTCAGAACCCTCAGGCAAGCTTTATTAAATCATAATTAACAAATCACCACACATATACATATGGTTGGAGGTTTCCTGAATGACATAAATCCCCTCTTTTTGCTTTTCTAGTTAACAAATAGTGTTTTTTCATTTTAAAGTAGTATTACTTTCTTAAAAAATATTATTCATCTATATTACTATATTTTCATTGGACATATTATGGAAATTCAACACTTGTATACTGTGGATATATCAGATCAGGGTAGACTTCCTTTCTTCAAAAAAATAACTTTTATGCGTAGAGAATATAATGTCCTTCTTTCCAGTCCTTTCAAAGTACAACATGAGTTGTTTTTTCAATAGTTATCCTACTGTAGAGAAGGACAGAAAGTATTGCCTCTACTGTATATGTTTTTGCTTCCCCTTATTAAATTTCCTTTCTCTCACTCCTTCTATAGGTCCCAATTTGTAATTGCCAATATTCCATTCCATTCTTCTACAATGTTGGCTTGTTAAGTAACATATGTATCTGTCTTTCTGTGTTTGATTTGTTTAACTTAATGTAATAATTTCCAGTTTTATTTATGTTACTGCAAATGATAGGATTTCATTCTACTCTTTTTATTGCTGGATATTATCCCATCATGTAAACATGGCACATTTTCTTTTTGTATCAATATACTGAAGAGCATTGGTCTTTTTGCAATATTTTGCTATCATTAATCATGATGAAATAAGACTGGGAATGTGAGTATCTTCCTGGTATAAGTATTTCATGTCTTTTGGGTATAAACCAGTAATGGAATTGTTGGTACATAACATATTTAGTATCTTTAGGAATTCACCATAGTATTTTCCATAATAAAAGTACAATTTACATTCCAAACAACAACATATGAATTCCATCCTCACTTGCTACTTCTTATTTTTAAAATTGGCATAGAAAGTAACAGATTTCTTTCTAACTTTTTTACACATATTTACTTTTGGATGATTCTCTCCTAACTTCAATCCTTCCTCCATCCCTACTATAGCCTTCTACACTGGCGTTTTTCCTTTCACTTTTATACCATATGTATTCTATTACCCTCCAAAAAATTTTTCCCTTAAAGCCTCTTTGCAATTTTCATTGGCCCCTTCATAGTTTACCAACCTCAAACCACAATTGCTCATAGTAATTAGAAGCTATGAGCTACATATATGAGAAACCACACAGCATTTGTTTTTCAATGTCTGGGTTAATGTATATGTTAGTTTTAATAAGAATATCCACCATAGGCTCATATATTTGAATGCTTATTCACCATAAAGTGGATGGAATTCTTTGATAGAATTAGAAGTGTATGGTCTTGTTGGAATAGGTCTGTCCTTGTTAGAAAAAAACTTGTTATTGGTGGTGGGCTTTGAGGTTTCAAAAGTTCATTCAAGGACAAGTTTGTCTCTCCCTAAGCATCATGATATTTTCTCAGCTACTTCTCTAGTGCCTGCATGCATGCTGCCATAGTTTGTGCCATGATAACAGACTAAATCTCTAAAATTTTAAGCAAGTCACTAATTAATTTTTTTCTCTTATAATAGTTGCCCTGGTCATGGTGTCTCTCCACTGCAATAGGATAGTAACAAAGGCACAAGATGATGGACCTAACTCTGCTCTTTGCTGTAATAACATGGAAGTCTTTGAGATTTTGGACCAGAAAGCTGTTGAACAATTTAAGCAGTCAGTACTTAATGGGCCATCTTAGTAGGACCATGGAAAACAGTGTTTAGGCTAATGTGAACTGTAGGGACACAACTCACAAAGTTCATGGGGGATGCATATTTATAAATGGCCTACAGGCTGTTCATATGATATTTGGGGAAAGAATGTTGCTGCCTTTATACCCTTCTCCCAGAAATCTACATGAAGATAAATCTGCATACAGTTTTAGATTAATGACATTGTCAGAGGAGATGTCAGGACAGTCTAGTATTGACTTTGTTGTGTGATTATTAGCAATCACTTTTGGGCCAATCAATAATGAATAGGAGCAAGCTGGACAAAGAAATATAAAATGAAGTTTGGAGGAGAAAAGGAGTACCAGGAGGTGCAATAGAGCTAAGTCCAATGATCAAGGAAATGAAATGTTTTGTTTTAAAACTGATGCTGAACGGAATAAAGAGAGTGGCGACCTTAGCTTGCGTCATCCTTGTGGATTCATAGAAATTTCCTTAGCATCAGGTTTCTCCCTAATTCCTTAATGCCCCCATCAACATATCTGTTTCATTATTATCTCTAGCCATCCATTCTCCAAATTCCCAACCCGATCCCTCATGTTTCCAAACCTCTACCCATCTTTCACCCCCAGTTTGCCTAGGAGATCTCTTCTATTACTCCTTCCAAGAAAATCTCTCCTTGGGCCTTCCTTGTTACTTAGCTTCTCTAGGGCTGTGGTGCCTGAAACACCCTTCTCCTGTAATTGACTGATGACTATCCTAATTGTCATCAGAGGGAATTCATCCAGTAACTGATGGAAGCAGATGCAGAGATCTACAGCCAAGCACTGGGCCAAGTTCCATGAGTCCTATTGAAAAGAGCCAAGAAGAATTGTATGAGCCAGGGGCATCAAGGTCATGACAGGGAAACCCACAGAGACAGCTCACCTGAGCTCCTGGGAGCTCACTAACTCTGAACCAACAGCTAGAGGAGCCTACATGGGACCAACCTAGGCCCTCTGCAGCTGTGTGACAGTTGTGTAGCTTGGTCTGTTTGTCGGACTCTTAGCAGTAGGATCAGGCATTGTCTCTCATGCTTGAGCTGGCTTTTAGGAATCTATTCCCAATGCTGGATCTCCTTACCCAGCCTTAATGCAGACGGAGAAATTTGTTTCTGTCTCAGCTTGATGTGCCACGCTTTGTTGACTCCCATGGAAGGTTTGCCCTTTCTGAATGGAGATGGAGGAGGAGTGAATAGGGGATAGAAGAGAGGCTGGGAGAGGGAATGGGAGGAGAGAAGGGAGGGGAAACTGTGGTCAGTATATAAAATAAATGAAAAAAATTAATAAAAAAAGAGAGCAGTGATCCTAGACAAGACCCCACCTACCTAAGCTTCCAACTTGTGGAAAAGAATTAAAGAAAATCGTAAGCTGAGAAGGAAACTATCAACCATAGAAAGATGATACTAATGCAATTGAATATGGGGACCAAGTTCCAGCCCCATCCAGCAGCAAAATTTGGCACCTTTAACCATGTGGTTCTGGCTTTACTCTGAAGAAATCAAGAAAGTTTTGGAATCTCCTTTTGCAGCTAAGGAAAACAGCTGAAGCCAGGCTTCTGTCAGGACTGTCTACATGGAAGCCCAGAGAGGGCATTTCATGAATCTGTGAAGGTGAAACCTAGATTGTGCTGGAGACCCAAAGATGGTAGAGATTCCAAAGTCAGAGTCATGTGATACCAACCAAGGAAAGCTGCAGAACTAGTGTGGAACCAGCCCGAGAGAGAGAGAGAGACAGAGAGAGAGAGAGAGAGAGAGAGAGAGAGAGAGAGAGAGAGAGAGAGAGAGAGAGAGAGAAGTGCTTTGCAGTCAATAAAACATGAATCAGTTGGAGATATGAGGCATCCTTTGACATCACACATAAAAATGCAGAATTTGGAGTTTGTCCTGCTGGTTTTGGGTCTTGCTTTGGCCTACTATTTCCTCACTATGCTCCTTTTCCTTACTTCTGGAATGGTAATGTACATTCTTTACTAGTTTTATATTGGAAACATGTGATCTACTTTTGATCTTGATTTTACAGGAGTTACAGTTAAGATATTGCTATGAGTCTCAGAAACTTAGAATTTCAGATTTTAAAACTGTTGAGTCTGTGATAGATTATGGAGTCTTTTGAAGTTAGACTAAGTGCATTTTTACATTATGATATAGCAATAAGCATATGGGGCCAGGGAGTGGAATGTAGTGATTTGAATAAGAATGACCCCCATAGGCTCATATATTTGAATGTTTAGTCACCAGGGTGTGGAAGGAACTCTGAAAGGATTAGAAGGATTAGGAGATGTGGGTTTCTTGGAGGAAGTATGTCACTGGGAGTGGGCTTTGAGATTTCAAAAGCCCTTGCTAGATCCAGCCTCATTCTCCTTCTCTGCCTACAGATCAGGATGTTGTTCTCAGTTACCTCTCATCTTCCTGTGTGCTGCCATATATCCTACTATGATGATAATGGATTAACCTCTGAAACAATAAACAAGGCCTCCATTAAATTATTTCTCTCCTAATAGTTGCCTTGGTTACATTGTCTCTTCACAGTGATAGAACAGTGATTAGAACATCTTATTCATTTTAAATTTCATCTTGTCCCCTATAAATTTAATATTTTCTCTAAAACTGAATAAAATCTGATTACATCTGTGTGCCAAATTTTCCTTGTCCATTTATCAGCTGATGGAAATGTAGTCTGATCATATTTACTAGCTGTTGTGAATAAAGCAGCAACAATCATGAATGCACTAGTTTCTCTATAGACAGATGTGATGGTTTGAATAAGAATGGCCCCTAATGTCTCATATATTTGAATGTTTCATCACCAGAGAATGGTACTACTTGAGAAGGAATAGGAGATATGTGAAGGGAGCAGCACTCCCCCTACTGTTTTAGCAGCCATGACAGGCTAATATATGCTTGCCTGACTTTGTCTCTCCTGTCCTGTTCACTAGGAGGTCAGATGCCCTCCTAGTGGCAAGGAACCAATCAGAAGCTAGCTAGTAGGGCTGTGTTTTACGGCTCTGGGTGTGGTTTATGGACAAGTGTACAACAGTGATGTGCAGAGCATAGCAACAACCCTGGGAGGGTCTATGGGCCATAACAACCAGTTGACCAATCAACACTGGGCAGATCGTCCAAGCCTGGAAGCATACCACTCCTGAGATTGTTGCATACCCGGAAATAATCACCTTATGCTGCCCTATAAGATCCCTGCCTCCTGATTTCTTGGGGTCTTTTCTCCAGCCATCTGCTTTGGTGTATACATGAAAGGCCCAAGCTAATGGGGTTAGCTTGTTAAACAGCTACAATAAATGACTCTTTGCTTTTGCATCAAAAAAGGCCTCTTGGTGATTCTGGGGTTCAGAATTTGGGCACAACAATATGAACTTGTTGAAGTGGGGGTGGCTTTGTTGGAGGAAGTGTGTCACAAGGGGGAGTTGGCTTTGAGGTTTAAAAAGTCCACACCAGGACCAGTCACTTTCTCTTAATACTGCTTGCAGATGTGGATACAGCACTTCTCCAGCACTGTGTCTGCCTATGTGCTGCCATGCTCTCCACTGTGACAAAACTAAAACTAAACCTCTGAAACTATAACTAATCCCCAGTTAAATGTTTCATTTTTTAATTACTATGGTCATGGTTTCTGTTTACAACAGTAGAACACTGACTCAGACACTAAATATGGAGTCATTTAAGTGTATGGATAGGAGTGTTCTAATTAAGTGATATGGTAGTTCATTTTTAGTCTTTGGAGAAATCCCCAGACTGCCTTTGATCATGATTGCATTATTTACAGTCCCATGGATAGTTTATAAGGGATTTTATTTTGCCATATTATCATCAGTATTTGTTGTCATTTATTTTCCTGATGATAGCCATTCTGTATTGGATAAGATGGAATCTCAAAGTGATTTAAATTTCCATTTCTTTGATAGCTATGAATGTTAAATTTTTTCAAAGTTCATATTTGGCATTTTTATTTCTTGTTTTTATAATTTTTCAGTTTATTGGCCAATTTATTGATTGAAAGGGATTTGATGTTTAATTTTTGTATGAAGTAAAGGATAGTAAAAATTTTCTATCTTTCTATCAGGTCACTGTTCCCTCTTTTGATAGTTTATTTTCTTGTGCAGAAGCCTTTTAGTTCATCTAATCCCATTTGTTAAATCTTGGGACTATTTTCTGTCTTTGTTATAGTTCTACTTAGAATTTGCTTGTATCTATGTTCTGAAGTTCATTATCCATCTTTTCTTTCAGCAGTTTCAATTTTTCTGATTTTAAAGTAAGGTCTTTGACACATCTTGAATTGTGTTTTGCATGTGAAAAGAGATACAAAACAAATTACATATTTTGACAGGTGAATATTCAATTTAGTCAGCACTGTTTATTCTCAGTGTATGCATTTGGCACTTGTCAGAAATTTGTTGTCCAGAGATGACCTAACTTATCTCTGAGTTTCCCTTTTTATTCTACTGATCGCTGTCTGTTTTTGTGATAGTACCATGCTGTCTTTGTTACTGTGATGGTACAATATAATTTGAGGTTAGGTAAAGTATTAGCTCCAGTTGTTTTATTTTCCTTTTAGGATTGCTTAGCTATTTGTGCCTTTTGTGTGACCATGCTAATTTTAGGATTGGTTTCCTTATTCTATGAAAAATGTATTTGGCACCAGGCGGCAGAATAGGAAAAGATTTCTAACAATGATATAGCTAATAGAGAACTATTATCTAAACCAAATAAAGAACTAAAAACGAGCTGGAAATCAAGGGAAAAATAACCCAATTTAAAAATAGGGAATAGATCTAGACAGTTTTCAAAATTTGAAACACAAATGCCTGAGAAACACTTAAAGAAATGTTCAACACCTTTAGACATCAGTGGAATATAAATCAAAACTACTTTGCTATTTTATCTTACACCAATCATAATGACCAAAAATAATAAAAACTGACAGCTCATGTTGACTAGAATATGGAGTAATGTGGTAGCATTGTAAACTTTATAGCCACTATGGAAGGGAATATTGTTTTATTTTAGGAATCTAGGAATATATCAACCTCAAGACCCAGCTGCAGCCACTCTTGGTTATATGCCAAAAGGACTGTACATTCTACAATGGAGACACTTGCTAAACCATGTTGATTCCTGCTTTGTTCAAATAGACAGTAATTGAAAACAACCTAGATTTCCCCCATTGAATGAATGGATAGTGAAAGTGTGGTACATTTACACGCTGAAATATTGCTCAACTATTTCAAAAAAATTCACAAAATTTGGAGGTAAATGGATGAAGTTAGAGAATAAAATCATCCTGAGTGAGGTAACTCTGGTCCATAAAGATAAATATGGCATGTATTTGATTATATGTAGATCTTAGCAGTTGGGTCTTTGATAAGCATGATACAATCCTTATAAGCACAAATATTAGGTATAGAGTAAGGGCCCAGAGGAGAGGGAAATATCTCCCTAGGGAAGCAAAAATATAGGTATTTATGAATAAGGAGGGGATGAAATGGAAGGGGGAGGGAAGACAGTGTAAGGGTTCAAATGCAGATAGGAATAGCTAAAACTAAGGTCCATTTGAGGAGATGCATGGGAACAATATAATAGATACTTACTAAAATATGTAATCATATGAAAGAAATCTAAATTGGAATCACCATAAAATGGAGGAGACAAAATCCTAACTAGACATATCTTGTCACCTAGAGGTACATCCAGTGCCAGGAATGGGTTACATCTATTTGAGTTGTTGGTCATGGGGGCTCCATGGAAATTCCCCAACAATCAAGGCTACTGGTTGCACTTCACAAACTGATGGTAAGACTCTACTGCTGAAAACAACACCTGTATAACTAATTGACCATGGAGAAGCCAAGCTGGTGCCTAACTAGAGCCTTCCCCCCTACTGACTAGTGTTCATAATACTTGTAAAGCACTCTGCACACTACTAGAGGTGAAAAGTGAACACCAAGCTTGCTAAAACCATGTGATCTACAATGATCTGCCAGCAAGATGTGTTGGTGTGATAGTGACACAAACATTGTGTGAGTAATCAGCCACTCTCTGATTAGATTTAAGGCTCAGGAAAGAAGATGGAACCTATAGCCAACACTACCTGTGTGGCCAAGAACCTAACAAGAAAGGCTGTGAACTTAGATGAAAGCCAAATTACTACTGCTTTGGTAAAGGAACATAGCAATAAAATGACTCCAACAGACATTCTGATGTACTCATAAGCCAGTGTCTTATTTACTGCAGTGTATTAGGACAATGCAGAGGTCCACAACTGGATAATGTGAAGACAGTGAGAGATCTTGGAACATTCAATCCTAAATAAATATCTCCACCAAATCCCTTTTCATGGGGTTCAGGAAACACTGCACAACAGGAGGAAGGAAGATTTTAAAAGCCAGTGGGGATAAAAGACATCAAGGAAAGAAGGCCTTCTAGGCATACACATGACTGATAGAGACTGAAGCACACATCTGAACTCAAAGAGGGCTGAGACATATATGAAATCACAGAGATTGTGGTAGCATGCATAAGGCATGTGGAAGTCTAAGCCAGATTGGGTTTCGACAATAAGAGGGGAAATGGACACCCCAAACCCTGAAGCTAAGAAGAAAAAACATGCAAGCCATGTTTATAAAACTGAGTTATGATCAAGAGACCAAACCTAAAAACCTATGGTATTAAAAATGAACAAAAATTAAAACTAAAACGGGTGAGAATATAATCAACGAAATGAAAAATTCCTCAAATCTAGGCAAAGAAACTGTGGGCTTCGAAGTTTCCAGAAGCCCATGCCTGGAGGAATGCTCCTCTCTCTGACTACTGCCTATGGATCAGGACATAAAGCTCTCAGCTTCTTTTCTACCATCACGTCTATCTGCATACTACTACATTCCCTGCCTTGATGGTAATAGACTAACTCTCTAAAACCATAAGTAAGCTTCAATTAGATGATTCATTTTGTAAGGGTTGTCTTGGCCATGGTTTCTTCACTCTTCACAGCTATAGAACAGCAACACACACACACACACACACACACACACACACACACACACATACATACACACAGACACACACACACACACACACACACCTGTATAGCTTGTTAAAAATTCTTAGTGTTATTAATCTATCCTTCCTTTCCCTTCCTCTCTATTACACTCCCTCACCTTCTCCAGGTACAATTCCCCCAAATCAATTTTCCCCTTCATAAGACCTGTGACCTACTTTCCTGCTCTCTAGATGTCCTTCTCCCCTTCATCTGCTATGGTTCCTTTCTACTTTCCTGGGTTCTGCGGTTGCTTTGGGTTATATGCCAAAGCTAAATTGAGCTCTAGTATCTACAAATATGAGACCATGTACCATTTTCTTTCTGGAACTAGGTTATTTGACTCTAATATTTTCCAGTTCCATTCATTTACACCTACAATTTTTATAATTTCACTAATAGTATTCTCATTCATATTTATATGGTATTTTGAATAAGAATGGCCCCTACAGGCTCATATATTTGAATGTTGGTCACCAGGGAGTGACACTGTTTGAAAGGATTAGTAGGAATGTCCTTGTTGGAGGAAGCATGTCACTGGGAGTGGGCTTTTCAGAAACCCAAGCCATGCCTAGAGGTGCTCTCTCTTCCTGCTGCCTTCAGATCCCAATATAGAACTCTCAGCTACTGTTTGCCTGTGTACAACCATGGACTAAATCTCTTTAACTGTAAGCCAGTGCCAAGTGAAAACTTTCTTTTATAGGAGTTGCCATTGTCATGGTGTTTCTTCACTGCAGTAGGACATGGCCTAAGACCATATTTAACATTTTCATTGTCTACTTACCAGCCAAAGGATACTTAGATTGCTTACATTTCTTAGCTATTGTGAATAGAGCATCTTCAAACATGGATGGAGCAAGTATCAATGGAGTAGGATATCTAGTCCTTTGAGAATATGCTAGGAAGCTGAGTTATAAGGTAGATAACTTACTACATTTTGAGAATTCTTCATCATGACTTCCACAGTGGCTTATCTAGTTTATAATTTCACCAGTAGTGAATAAAGGTTTCCCTTTCCCAACATCCTCCCTAATATTTGTTGTCAGTAGTTTTATTGATCTTAGCTACTCTGTCTAGAGTGAGATGGTCTCAAATAAGTTTTCATTTACATTTCCATAACTGCTAAGGATGTCTGATTGTATTCTAATACTCATCCTTAACTCATGAGTATATGTACTTCTCATTCCTCATTAAAGAATTGTATCAGAGTGAGGCTAATATAAAAATCCACAGCTGATCAAATTGTAGGGGATGAGTACTCAACCACAATTGATATATCTACAATGCAAACCCTTACACATAAGGCTCAGAGACAATCATGAAAGAAGAGATGGAAAGGTTAAAATAACCTAAGAGCCAGGATACCTGCTGTTAGACAGTGCTTCTAGACATGACAGGGAAGCTGTATCTGTGAAATCTCAGCAGTGTTTGCCTAAACAAGTTCTTTGTAATAACAGCACTAGGAGTCATGACAATATTGAAGAGCTAAATTTCACCACTACCATAGGCAACAAGTTGGCTCTTGGAGAGGAGAATCAGTTTTTCCCTGAGATGCACTCCCTTGTAGGCTATCCCAATCCCAAGGGGTCAGCCCTAAACACATGGGCCAAATGGAATCAGTATGATATATGTAAGAGGTCATGAATTTGAGAGTGAATGGGGGAACATAGGAAGGACTGCATGTGAGAGAATGAAGAGTAAAAATGATGTCATAAAATGATGTGAATATAATATTCTTGTATAAAAGTCTGAAAGAAGTTAAAGTTAAAAAACAATAACATGGAAAAATATAGAAAGAAGCCAGGTACCCTTATTTGAGCTTATGATTCTGTACATAAGAGATCCTAAATGTTCTTCCAGGAAACCTTAGAACTTATAAATATTTTTAGTAAAGTTTCTGGATACAAAATTAACACGAAAATCAATGATGTTTCTGTATAATAAAAACAGAGGAAGAAATAAGGGAAACAATCTTACTCATAATTGCTTCAAAAATACCCTGCAATAATACAAGAAAGTGAAAGGCATCTACAAAGAAAACTTCAGATATTCAAAAGAGAAAAAATATTCAAGAGAAAAACCGAAGCAGGTAGGCAATAGAAAGAACTCAGATGCTCATAGATTGAAACAATCAATATTATAAAAATACTGTCTTATGAAAATCAATCTACAGATTCAATTCAATTATCATCAAATATCAACATTCAATTTGGAGAAAGGCTTCTATTACTGTGTTGAACTTCTTCTGGGGTGTAGAGAGGAAATCCCTTAATGTTGGTAGGATAGGAACCTGGGTGTAAAGTCTCATGGGTTAGTGACTAACATGAACATTGGTTTTTCAGAAAGTCAAATAGGAAGACAATGTTTGGCATGATCCAGAGGCTGATGGTAGTCTCTTTGTCCAAAGCCTATCAGGAACCAGTTTTGGCCATTCTTACTACAAAAAGAAAGTGTGTGTTCAGGGGTAGCCCGTGCCTCAATCTAAAACACCTCCCTCTTATAAATCACTCTGGTAGTGTATAGAGATAATGTCAATTGCTGGGCTCCCCCTAGTGGAAGGTGGTAAAATTGTAACTGTAAATAAGTTGAAGTAAAATGGAAACACCTTGTTGCTACCAAAAGCAGAAGCGCTAACCGATTGCGCCACTGGAGCACTCATGACCGAAGGGATTAAGACTGGGCTGGTTTAACCCCCAGAAACAGCTGACCTGACAAGGGTTAGCTCATGAATCCCAGACTGATGCCTAGGAATCTAGCATGGGAATGATCAAGACCCCCTGAATGTGGGTGTCAGTGAGGAAGCCTAGGTAATCTATTGAGCCTTGGGCAGTAGATCAGTATTTATCCTGGGTATACTAATGGACTTCGGACTTCCATCCAACAATGAGAGATTAACTCTCACCCTGAACTCTTGGGGGGAGTGCCTAGGCCCTGCCCTGGATGAAATGACAGACTATGGACACTCCCATGGAGGGCCTCACCCTCCCTGGGGAAATGAGAGGATATTGGGGGGGGTTGGTGGGAGGGCACAGGAGGAGGGGGAGGGAAATGGAGAAGGACCTGGAATTGATATGTGAAGCAACCTTGTTTCTAGTTTAAATTTAAAAATAAAAATATATAAAAAAGAAAAATAAATAAATATATTGTATTCCCTAAAAAAGAAACATGCCTTTAGCAAAATAAAATAATCTATAATCTTATAACCTCTCTCTCTCTCTCTCTCTCTCTCTCACACACACACACACACACACACACAAACACACACCTTTCTCATGAATTCAAGTATTTTCATAATCCTCATGGTGACTTTGTACTTACAGTACATTTGAAGGATCATTGAATTCTTGATCAGGACCTGAAAGGTCACATAACCAAGTTGTATCCAACATGCTTGAAGGAAGCTAGAAATACATGCATGTATAAGGGGCCTCAGAGCAGAAGGCAGGGTCCACATGTTTTCCTGCCTTTGCTAGAACATGTTAGTTTTCATCTATTTTATTTGGAGGTTTGGCTTTACAGGAATCCATTTCTAACAGAAATTTTCCAAAAAAAAAAAGCAGAAGACTAGCAGATATTCAAAAAAGCAGAACCTGGAAAGGCAGAACCATAAAAGCTAATATTTAACTGTAGTCAGAATTTTCAGCCTATTCTTAAGAATTTAACTGAGGTTGATGGAGTTTGGATTTTGTGTATAGCCATTTGTTCCCTACTTTGACCCTCAGTATAAAAATATATGTTCGAATGTACTGTCTTTGCAGAAAAACCTCTGATAACAAGATACCATCTATGAAGTCTGACAAACAAGAAGGCTTATAAAAGACTCTGAACAGGTCTGAAAACATATAGGAAATGACTAAGTTGCTTAAATTACGCATGAGTCCAATCATGGACCCGGCATAGACATGTCAATGTGCTGCACCAGGAAAAGGCATTTTGTGACCCCAGCTCCACATGCAGAATCTGAGAAAGTGCTTTTGCCAGCTCTTCTCAGCAATGGTCAGAAATAAGACTTGCAGGCTGCACAGGAACTCAAAGAAACAGAAACCCACAAATGGGTTTCCAAGTTCATCACCATAGCAAAGCCTGAAATGGCTTGAAGTTTTGACATCAGTCTTCCTTAGTCATGGTCTAAAATTAGTTCCAATATGGTCTAGAAACTCAGAAGTAAATGTGACTCTCTGAGACTTCCAGGCAGGTCTGTTCACCTTTGAGCTGAAAATGGCCCTTGTTACAGTCTTGCAACTCAGTTTCTTCCTCCTCAAAATACAACTTGCAGAGTTGTCAGCCTAAAAATCTAGGATATGACACAGTAAGATTCTTCCAGGGATCCAAAGGAAGCCAAATCCACTCTCACACACAGCATCAGGTCTATTATTTGCAGGTACTAAAATGGATCTCCATCTCAGAACAGCTACCACAGACCCTGGTAATAAGTTGCTAATCACACTGTGACTAAATACCAAAACATTTTAAAGAAGGAAGTTTTGACTTTTGCTTATGGTTTCAGAAGTTTTGATCCACTATAGTAGAAAGAATATGGGAGAGCAGACATGCCTGGCATCATAGAAGGCAGGGAGAGAGAATGTTTGCGCTATTTATTTTATCTGGCCTCACAATCAATGGATTGTGCTACTCAACTTATTTATCTGTCTGGAAATGTTTTCATAGATGTTTACTTTACTAATCCTAGGTGCTCCTGATTCTAACTAAACTGAAAGCCAAAGTTAATCATTGTAAGTCTATTCCTTGTTAACTTAACACTCAACCATATTTCATTAAATCGAATGTCTATTTCTGGTTCCCAAAAGGCTCTTGCCTATCTCCTAATTCATGTTTAGACTTAGTGAAACTGCGAAAAAATAATTAACTATAATGCTGGCTACCTCATTACAAATTCCTTAAGTTTAACAGTATCAGCTTTTCCTTCCTGCTGCAGTACTGGTTGACTGTGGGTACTGATCTGAAATTAAGACTTGTCTCCATGAGATATCCTGGAATTTCTTGATTAGCCTCCTAATTAAGGGAGAAGCATGTTTAGTATAGGAAGAAAGTGTCCTAGTCCTGACAACCAAGAGTAAGTTCTCTTTTTTTCGTTATGAAATTATAATACAGACAACATTTTTCCTTTTGAATTCTTCCCCAAGCCCTCCTTCCTTGCTATCTTTCAAATTTTTGCCTTCTTTTGTCGATAAGCCTTATTGCATGTACACATGTATATGTGCATACATATACATTCCTAAATATAAATTTATCATTCCATATAAAGCTACCTGTATATATTTTCAGGACTAGCACTGAAAAACCAAGGTGTGCTCTTCCCTGGGGAAGACCATCTTCCCTGTTTCCAGTTTTATTCATTAATCTATAGTTCTTTGTTTAAATTTGAGCCCCCCTGGGTCTTTCCCTGTCCAACTTGGCATGTTCATTGGTGTCATCCTTGTTCAACTCATATTTGGGAAATCATGTGTTATGGTATATTCAACCACACCATGAACCCTAAGTTTGCATTTGCATTAAATAAATAAAATCAACCTTGGATGAGAAGGCCAAGTTAGCAACTAGTTGACAGAAAGTAATCATAGAGAATCAGAGGGTGTCTCTAAGATGATAAAGAGATGCACAGGAAGGAGTAGGGAGGGACTTTATGTGGCCTGGTTTTTGTTTGTTTGTTTGTTTTGGTGGAACAGAAGGATGTTCTCTTTTGAAGATGTCAGAAAAGAGAGAAGGTCAGGTAGCTGCTATTCGGCCTCTTTGACCTAGCAAGTTTTCATCCAAGTCTTTGACTCCTGAGCCTTATTATAAAGTAGAATAATAGAGATTTGATTAAAAGCTATATTTGGTGGCAGGGATATGCTCAGTGCCTGTGGAAACAGAATTACTACCAGGCCATGGCCTAAGTAGCTGGCCACTTCCACAGAAGCAGACCAGTAATTGCAGAGTCACAACTGCTGACTGAAATAGCAGTAGATTAAAGTTTAGTCTCTGTGCTGACAGGAAACAACAGCTAAGTTGTTGAAATTTTCTAGGTGCAGCTTCTGAAATGACTAGGAGACATAATTTCACAGCAACACCCTTGATCCTCTAGCTCTTTCTGCCTCCTCTTTCTGCAATGTTCCCTGAGCCTTAGATGCCAGTAGTGGTTTATAGATGTCTCTATTGCTGTTGGGCTCTACAATTATGCATACTGACTAGTCGTGGTTTTCTGTAATAGTTGCCTCTGGGGCACACAGAAGTTTCTTTGATTAGGGATAAAGACCATACTCATCTGTGCATATAAAGGTAATAGGTATAGATTGTTAGGGAATATTCTGGTTTAGTAGATTATTGGTTATAGACTCTCTTTCAATATCATTAGCACTGGGTAGCTGACTAGGTTTTCAGTCCCAGGCATAGTCCCACTCTCATTGAATAGGCTTTAACTCCAATTAGAAAGCTATTTGTCACTGCCAGGGTATATGTGTTATTGTTGTACCCTTAGGGTTATCATGTCATGCTGGATATTAATGTGGTTCTTCGGCATTATAGCTGGGTAGAATTGTTGATTGCCTCCCTCATTTGACAGTATAAGAATTTTAGTCCTCTAAGAGTGGTCATTCAGGTTAGTTCCATCTCAGGATTTTTGGATACTGATTCTGAAGTGTATGATGTTTTCAGTAATAGAGACTTATCTTCCATATCTTTCCTGGTATCTGTGGTTACTTCAACTGATTACTCATATCTAAAGGTTTAAAGTGAGTATGCTCAAGTATGAGAATCTTATTTTGACAAGTCAGTATAGCATTTTCTAATTCTATACATTCACTTGGAATATTAATTTCACTTTCCCTTATGGATGAATATAATCCCATTGTTTATATACCTCATATCCAGTTTCCACTCACAAGTTGAAGGATAAAAATTGTCTAGTTATTGTGAATAGGTCAGCAATGATCATGACTGAGCAAGTATGGAGTAGAATATTGTATCATTTGGAGACATGCTAAGGGAGTGGTATAGCTAGGTAATATGATATATCTAATTGATTTCTCTGGTGTCTGCACCAATTTTCAATTCCACTGGCAGTGAATTCAGGTTCCCCTCATACTAACCACAATGTTTGACAGGTGTTTTGTTGATCTTAGCAATTATTATTGGGGTAAGATAAAATCTAAAAATAGTTTCAATTTGAATTTCCCACATTTCTAAAGATATTAAACACTTTAAAATATTTCTTAGCCATTTTTATTACTTTTGAGATCCATAACTGTAGCATGAACAAAAAAGACCCAAAGACAGATATTGGGGTTTGAGCTGAAAGTTCAGAGAAGCAAAGCAACTAGCCACTAATTCTTACCTCTACCTCAGATTGAAATGGGTGATTGTGTCTTCACCAAGACTCTGACTGCACTCCTATCTCCACCAAACTTCAGACTTCATTTCCAAGAGACCCTTTGCTTCTTCCTTATATACCTCTCTAGTGCTGGGATTAAAGAATTTTGATCCCAAGTGCTTTTAGACTGTATCAATGCCATGTAGCTCAGTGTGGCTTTGAACTAATAGAGATCTGTCTACCTCTGTGTCCTGAGTCCTGGTATTAAAGTTGTGTACCACCACTGCGTAGCTTCTATAGCTAACTAGTGTGGCTGGCTTTGCATTCTGATGCTTCAGGCAATCTCTATTAAATCATAAGCAATATATCCCCACACATGCCCCATTTTATTAAAGCTGGATGACTAATTTTATTGACTTAATTTTTAATATTTTGCACCTTAATTATGCTATTTTGAGGGGAGAGATGTGGAAGAATTTGGAAATTTTGACTAGAAATGTGATTTAATGTTATAAATAAGGGCTTAATAGACCATCCTTATGGAAGCATAGAAGATAATAGTGTTGATAGAAATGTGGAATGTGGAACCTCAACAAAAGGATTTTCAGGAATCAAGGACATTAGTAGCAACTGGGCTAGAATCTACTTCTGTTATATTTTGATAAAGAATATGGCTTTCTTATGCCCTTGACCTAAGAACTTACCCAAGGTTAGGTTTACAAGTAATGGCCTAATTTGCTTGGAGGAGACAATTCAAAGCAATTTGATATGGATGCAAGTCTATAATGGAAAGAAGCATATGGAGCAGAAAGTAAAATTCAAAAGCATAGTTTAAAGAGAAAAGGAGCACTACAAAACTTAATGTTTCAGCCAATATTTGTCCTGAAAGCGATAAGGAAAATAGCAACATTAAGAGAGTTCTCTTGAGTCAGAGGCAAGCATGCCCTGCTGGGGAGCAGAAGCATTGACAGCAGTGGCTTCCAGTAACTATCTTAAAAGTTCCTCTGAGAAAGAGCACCTGTGTCCCAGCGAGCATCCAGTGCCATTTTCTGTAGGAGATACCCAGTTGCATTAGTGACCACCAGAGACTCGGACCTGCCTGCACCTAGAAGAGTGATAGAGATGACAAGACAACAGTGTAAGAATATACTCAGCAATGTAAAGAGCAAAGATGCACCACCTGAAATGATTGGATCTACATCAACAAGACCTGACCATCCCAATTCAGATGAAACAGAAAAAACAACCTTAAAAATAAGTTTATAAGGATGTGACTGAGATCCTTAAAGAGGAAATGAAAAATTCCCTTAAAGAAGTGGAGGAAACCCCCCAAAATAGGAAGAAACCAACAAATCTTTTAAAGAAAACTGAGAAAACAATAAATCAGGTGAAGGAAAATGTTCAAGATATAAAAATTGAAATAGAGACAATTAAAAATAAAACACAAACCAAGGTAATTCTGGAAATGGGAAATCTGGGTAAATGTTCAGGAACTACAGATTCAAACATAAAACACAGTATACAACAGATGAAAAAGAGAATCTCAGGCACTGAAGACCCAATAGAGGAAATAGATTCATCAGTAAAATAAAATGTTAACTTCAACAAATTTTTAACACAAAGTATCCAGGAAATCTGGGACACCATGAAAAGACCAAACCTAAAATAATAGGGTTATAAGAAGGAGAAGTCCAACTCAAAGACACAGAAAATATATTCAGCAAAATCATAGAAGACTACTTTCCAACTTAAAGAAGGAAATGCCTACAAAAGTACAAGAAGCTTACAGAACACCAAATAGATGGGACCAAAAAAATAGATGCCTTGCCACATAATAATCAAAGCACTAAATAGAGAATAAAGATTATAAGGAGCTACAAAGGAAAAAGGCCAAGTAACATTATAAAGGCAGACCTATCAGAATTACACCTGACTTCTCAATGGAAACAATGAAAGTCAGAAGGTCCTGGACAGGCATTATGCAGTCACAAAGAGATTATAGATGCCAGTCCCTATGATTATATCTAGAAAAGATTTAATCACCATAGTTGGGGAAAATAAGATATTCCATGGCAAAAACAAATTTAAACAACACCTATCCACAAATCAAGCCCTACAGAAAGTACTAGTAGGAAAACTCAAACCTAAGAAAGTTAGTTATACCCAACAACAACAAAAACAAAATAACAGAAACTTGCAACCACTGCACAATGGACTCAATCCATCTATAAGAAGACACAGGCTAACAGAACGGATATGGAAACAGAATCCATTCTTCTGCTGCATACAAGAAACACACCTCAACTACCTCCATTGCTTGTGGGAGTACAAACTTGTACTACCACTTCGGAAATCAGTATGGAAGTTTCTCAGAAAATTTGGAATCAATCTTATGACCCAGCAAAACCACTCTTTGGCATATACCAAAAGGATGCACACCCATACCACAAGGGCATTTGCTCAATTATATTCATAGCATCATTATTTGTTATAACCCAAACATGGAAACAACCTAGATGCCATTCAACTAAAGAATGAATAAAGTAAATATGGTACATATACACAATGGGGTATACTCAGCATTAAAAAACAATGACATTATGAAATTTTCAGACAAATGAATGGAACTAGATAAAGCACTCTGGAGTGAGGTATCCCAGACCCACAAAAACAAATATGGTATGTACTCACTCATAAGTGGATATTAGACGTAAAGCAAAGGATAGCCAACCTACCATCCACAAACACAGAGAAGCTAGGTAGCAAAGAGGATCCCCTAAGAGAGAAATACATGAATCTGCCTAGGAAGGGGAAACAGAAAAGTGTTCTTGAGTGAATTGGAAGCATGGGAGGGAAGGAGAGGATGTAAAGGGAAAATGAGGGAGGGAAAGGGAGTGGGGATAAAAACACTAGGGAAGGGAAGGGAATGGTCAGGTTGGTGGAAGGACAGAGAAGGAGTGGAAGGAAAGAAATATTTTGTTTGAGGGAACAAATTATGGGATTAGCCAGAAACATGGCACTAAGGAAATTCCCAGGAATACACAAGGATGACTGCTGATAAAACAGTCATCGTGGAGTGGGTGCCTGAATTGTTCTTCCCTTGTAAACTGATTGAAGACTACTGTAATTGTCATCCTAGAACCTTCATCCATTAACTGTTGGAAGCCACAACCAACCATTGGGCTGAGATCCCAGAGTCCAGTCGAAGACAGGGGTCAAGGCATGATGGGGAGACCCACAGAAACAGCTGACATAAGCTAGTGGGAGGTCACTGACCCTGGACTGACATCTGGGAACCTGTGTAAGTCCAAACTAGGTCCCCTGAATGCAGATGACAGTAGATGGCTTGAGAAGGTTGTGGGGTCACTGGACGTGGGACTAGATGTATTAGAATATTATTTTAGGTGTATGACTTTTGTGTATAGTGCATTTGTTTAATTCTCTGAAGCTGTGTTCCTGTGCCTGTCTAAAACACCTGGTGGTAGTAATAAAGAGCTGAACAGCTAATGGCAAGGCAGGAACAAGGATAGGTAGGGCTGGCAGACAGAGAATATAAAAAGAAGGAGAAGCAAGGAAGAGATGCAAGGAGAGAACAAAGGAGGAGGACTTCTGGGGCCAGCCATCCAGCCAGCAACAGAGAAAGAAGAAAAGCTAGGTATACAAAAGTAAGAAAGATAAAAGCCCAGAAAGAAAAGGCAAATGGGTTAATTTATGTTAAGAAAAGATGGAAAGAAACAATCCACTCTAAGGGTGTGAATTCATAATTAAGCATAAGCATCTCTGTGTGTGATTTATTTGGGTGATGAATGGTGGGGCCCCCAAAAGAGCCAAAAACTAAAAAACAAGCAACAATCTTATGGCACACCAACATGGGTTCTGAATTTCTATGTAGGGACTAAGAAAGCTGGAAAGAAAGAAAGAAAGAAAGAAAGACAGAAAGACAGGGAGGAAGGGGACACAGCACCTTTAAGAGGCATTGCAGTCAAACTTTTGCTCCTGTTTCATGTCTAGTACCTAGGTAACTCATTAAAAATGCAAGGTAAAATACTAATTTTTGAAAACTACTATTATGAACTCTTTAGGATAATCATAAAGCACAGGTCAGTTGTTAACCTTCTGTAGCAATCAAATTTGTAGATATGTTAGGTATGTTTTCTAGATTAAATAGATATATTTTAGATAGATGGTCTTCAAATACTTCAAAGACCTATAGAATATGGCATTTAAACTGTTTTGCTGATTTAAATATTTTCATGACAATGAGACACATCTGCTCCTGGCAACACCAATTTACTTCAGAGAGAATGGGCATTGGAGAAACTCCTTATGGAGTGTGTTTTTGTTGTGACAAGGTTAGGAACAGGGCAAAGAAACTGTTCTTGCCTTTAACTGATTACAATGTGCTGTGCAGACATTCTGCAGACCTACAGAAAAAAGATTGTTGAACTTTGCCAAAACAAGGTAGGACAGTCCTTCAAAATTCCTGCTTCAAAGAAGACTGTGCCAGAAATTCTGCAGAACCCACAGGAAAGTGACCACTGAACTTTGCCTAAACATGGTGCAATTGTCCTTCAGCTTTCCTGATTCATAAAGGGAACTGCCAGATATTATTAAGGGCAAAGCAGAAAATGACTAACAAACTGCCAGTCTAGGCAGGACAGTCTGTCAAATTTCCCGATTCACTGTAAAGTCTTCTAGGCTGAAAATGGATGCACCATTGTTGCAAAGGGACTTTAAGTGACTGTCCAGGTAGTCAGATGTCTTTGTCATTTCTAGAGTTTTTTAGAAGCTGTGTGTGATGCACTTTTGTTACTTAAATTCTGGTGCCTTTAATGGAGATGAGGACTAAGTAGTTATAGTTGCAGTTTTCCTTAGACATGATAGAGATTTTTAGGTACAAAACTTTGGATTCACTAAGATAGAATAGATAATGCATTATTTTGCTCAATTATGCTAACTACAAATGGACAGACTATTGTAAATTAATTCTTACTTGATAACCATCTTTTGTATATAGTTTTACTATGTTAAAGTTAAAACCTTTCTTTTTATTAGATAAAAAGGGAAATGTGGTAGAATGTTTTTTTAAGGTATGTGAATTTTGTTTATGCTGTATTTGTTTAACTCTATGAAGCTGTGTTACTGTGCCTGTATAAAATACCTGGTACTCCTAATAAAGGGTTGAAGTGAAAATAATGAAGCAGGAGCAAGAATAAGCAGTATTGGCAGGCAGAGAGTATAAATAGAAAGAGAAATGAGGAAGAGACACAAATACAGGACAAAGAGAGGAGGACTTCAGGGGTCAGTTAACAAGCCAGTTACAGAGAAAGACAGAAAGTAAGATATACAGAAGTAGGAAAGATAAATGTCCAGAGAGAAAAGGTAAATGGTTTAATTTAGGAGAAGATTATTGAGGTTTGTCTAAAAACCACATTGTCAACCACAAGAGATAAAGCAATGATTGTTTTTCTAGATTCTGTTTGGAAATCAGTATGGAAATTCCTCAGGAAAATGGGAATCAATCTACCACAAGACCCAGCAATTCCACTCTTAGGCATATATCCAAAAGAGGCAAATTCATACAACAAGGGCATCTGCTCCACTATGTTCATAGCAGCATTATTTGTAATGGCCAGAATCTGGAAGCAACCTAGATGCCCCTCAACTGAACAGTGGATAGAGAAAATGTGGTACATTTACACAATGGAGTATTACTCAGCAGAAAAAAAAATGGAATCTTGAAATTCGCAGGTAAATGGATAGCACTGGAAGAAACCATCCTGAGTGAGGTAACCCAGTCACAAAAAGACAAACATAGTATGTACTCACTCATATATGGATTTTAGAAATGGAACAGGAGACTGCCAGTCTGCACTTCCACTGACAGAGAGTCTGGGAAACAGGAAAGAACCTAAAAGATATGCATGGTACCCAAGAGAAGAGAAATGAGGCAAGATCCTCTGAACAGATGGGGAACACGGCGAGGGGTGGGGGGGAGCTGGGAAAAAGAGAGGGGGAGAAGAGGAAGATAGAGTAGGTCATGGGGGAACAGGAAGGTTGACTGGGGGGTAGGATAGGGAGAAGAGGAAATCATAGGTTAGAAGACAGATCAGGCATCAGTGTGACCTCTAGTGATCTAAACGGATGACATCAATTGGCAAGCTAAGCAATAGTGGAGAGACCACCTCCAATGCCAATTCCTGATAATGAACTTGATGTCTATAACCATCCTGGAGCCTTCATCCAGTGACTGATGGAAGCAGAGGCAAACACCCACAGTTAAGCACTAAACTGAACCCAAGGAACCCAGTGACAGAGAGAGAGGAGCGATGAGCAAATGGGCAAAGAATGGGCTGGCAAAACCAGCAGAGACAGCTGATCTGAACAGGGGAGAGCTCTTGGACCTCAGACCGACAGCTGGGAGGCCAGCATGGGAGCGATCCAGACCCCCCGAATGTGAGAGTCAGTGAGGAGGCCTGGGAAACCTATGGGGTCCTGAGGAGTGGATCAGTGTTTATCCCTTGAATACTAACAGACATCGTGTGTCCATAACACAAAGAGGGATGCTCTCTCAGCCTGGACTCTTAGGGGAGTGCCTGGACTCTACCCTGAGTGAAATGACAGACTCTAGATATCCCCTATGTGGAAGAAATTGGCAATAGGGTGGAAGGATGGGGGGATGGTGGGGTGTGTGGGAGGAGGGAGAGGGAAATGGGATTGATATGTAAAACAAGCTATTTAAAATTAAAATAATAAAAATTAAAAAAGAATGTATAATATTTAAGGCCTTGACAGTAAACCACTGTCCCAAATATTACTATGTCTTGAAAAAATATTCTTTAAACTATATGGAGAATAATTGGAGATACATAGTCAAAGTACATCATGCACAAGTGTGAAACTGTCACAATGAAATTTGTATTTTAGTTAAGTTTATATATAGTATGAATAAGGAAATATTCTCATTCAGTAAAAAAATAATCAAAACATGAAACCTACAAAATAAAGAGAGAATATTAAGAGCAGCAAAAGAAAAAAGGTCAAGTAACATATAAAGGCAGACCTATGAGAATTACACCTGATTTCTCAATGGAAACTATGAAAGCCAGAAGGTCCTGGATAGATCTTCTACAAACACTAAAGGAACATGGATGTCAGTCCAGACTACTGTACCCAGCAAAACTTTCAATTACTATAGATGGAGAAAACAAGATATTCCATGACAAAACCAAATTTAAGCAGTACATATCCACAAATCCAGTCCTACAGAAAATACTGAAAGGAAAACTCCAACCCAACAAAGGTAACTACACTAACAAAAACATAGGCAATAGATAATACCATTTACCAAACACCAAAAGCAAAAAAAGGGTGGGGTAATCCACTCACAATAACACCACAACCAACAAATCCAAAACAAACAAGAATAAACACTTGATCATCATTAATATCCCTCAATGTCAATGATCTTAACTTGTCTATAAAAAGACATAGGCTAAAAGAATAGATACAAAGCCAGAACGGTCATTGCCAAACTCTTTTTATGAGGCTACAATTGCCTTGGCACCCAAGCCCTACAAAGAAACAACTAAGAAAGAGAACTACAGAACAATATGCCTCATGAACATTGATGCAAAAATACTCAAAAAATACTGGCAAATCGAATCCAGGAACACATCAGAAAAATCAACCAACATAAATATGTAGGCTTCGTCTCAGGGATACAGGGATGGTTCAACATACAAAAATCTATCAATGTAATCCACCATATAAACAAACTGAAAAAAGAAAAAACACATGATCATTTCAATATATGCTGAAAAAACTTTCAACAAAATCCAACATCCCTTCATGATAAAAGTCTTGGAGAGATCAGGAATAACTGGAACATACTTAAACATGCTAAAAGCAATATACATTAAACCAACAGCCAATATCAAACTAAATGAGGAGAAACTCAACATGATTCCTCTGCACTCAGAAACAAGACAAGGCTGTCCACTCTCTCTTGAGTTCTTCAATATGGTACTTCAAGTTCTAGCTAGAGCAATAGGACAACAAAATGAAATCAAGGGGATACAAATTGGAAAGGAAGAAGGAAGTCAAACTTTTACTGTTCTCAGATGATATGATAGTTTACATAAGTGACTACCAGAGAACTCCTAGAGCCGATAAATACCTTTAGTAAAGTGGCATGATACAAAATTAACAAAAAATCAGTAGACCTATTATATACAGAAGATAAATGGGCTGAGAAAGAAATCAGAGAAACATCACCTTTTACAATAGCCACGAAGAACATGAAATATCTTGGGGTAGCACTAACAAAACAAGGGAAAGACCTGTACAGTAAGAACTTTGAGTCTTTAAAGACAGAAATTAAAGAAGATACCAGAAAATTGAACTATCTCCCATTCTTTTGGATAGGTGGGATCAACATAGTAAAAAATGGCAATCTTGCCAAAAGACATCTACAGATTCAATGCAATCCCCACCCAAATCCCAGGACAATTCTTTTTTTTAATTTTTATTTTTAAATTTAGATTTAAATTAGAAATAAGGTTGCTTCACAAGTCAGTTCCAGGTCCCTCTCCAATTCCCTCCCTTCCTCCGGTGCCCCCCAAACCCCCCCAATATCCCCTCATTTCCCCAGGGAGGGTGAGACCCTCCATGGGGGTGTCCATAGTCTGTCATTTCATCCAGGGCAGGGCCTGGACACTCCCCCAAGAGTTCAGGGTGAGAGTGCATCTAACATTTTTGGATGAGAGTCCAAAGTCCTTTTGTGTACCTGGGATAAATACCCAAGGCTCAATAGATTACCTAGCCCTCCTCACTGACACCCATATTCAGGTGGTCTTGATCAGTCCCATGCTGGATTCCCAGACATCATCCTGGTATTGAAGAGATAACCCTTGTCAGGTCAGCTGTTTTGGGGGGTTAAACCAGCCCAGTCTTAATCCCTTTGATCATCAGTCCTCCCTCACTGTTACTGGCTTTCTTGAGTTCAGCTCAGTGCTTAGCTGTGGGAGTCTGCCTCTTCTTCCATCAGCCACTGAATGAAGGTTCTGTTTCCCAGACTCTCTGGCCATGGGATTGTAGGCTGACACTCCCCAGATCTATGTCTAAAATCCATATATGAGAGAGTACATGCCATGTTTCTCTTTTTGTGACTGGGTTACCTAGCTCAGGATGGTTTCTTCTAGTGTCATCAATTTGCCTGCAAATCTCAGGGTTCCATTGTTTTTTTCTGCTGAGTAGTACTCCATTGTGTAAATGGACCACATTTTCTCTATCCACTCTTCAGTTGAGGGGCATCTAGGTTGCTTCCCAGTTCTGACTATTACAAATAATGCTGCTGTGAACATAGTGGAACAGACATCCTTGTTGTATGAATGGGCATCTTTTGGATTTATGCCTAAGAGTGGGGTTGCTGGGTCTTGTGGTAGGTTTATTCCCATTTTTCTGAGGAATCTCCATACTGATTTCCAAAGTGGCTGAACAAGTTGGCACTCCCACCAGCAATGGAGGAGTGTTCCCCTTTTACCACATCCTCTCCAGCATAAATTGTCGCTGGTGTTTTTGATTTTAGCCATTCTGACAGGAGTGAGATGGTATCTCAGAGTTGTTTTGATTTGCATTTCCCAGATGGCTAAGGATGCTGAGCATTTTCTCAAGTGCAATTCTTAACCGAGCTTAAAGAACATTTCTCAACTTTATGTGGAAAAAAGACCCAGGATGGCCAAAACAACCATGTATAATAAAGGAATGTCCATAAGCATTACCATTCCTAACTTCAACCTCTATTAAAGAGCTATAGTCCTGAAAACAGCTTGGTATTGGCAGAAAAATAGACAGGTAGACCATTGGAATTGAAGTGAAAGCCCAGATATTAACCCACACACCTATGAACACCTGTTTTTTTGACAAAGAAGCTAAAGTTATACAATGGAAAAAAGAAAGTATCTTCAATAAATGGTGCTGGTGTAACTGGATGCAGACATGTAGAAGATTGCAGATAGATCCATATGTATCACCATGTATAAAACTTAAACCCAAATGGATGAAAGACCTCAACATAAATCCAGCCAAATTGAACCGCTTAGAAGAGAAAGTAGAAGGTACCCTTGAACGAATTGGTACATGAGAATACTTCATAAACGTAACACCAGTAGTACAGACATTGAGATCAACAATTAATAAATGGTATCTCCTGAAAACGAGAAGCTTCTGTAAGGCAAAGGATATAGTCAGCAAGACAAAAAGGCAGCCCACAGAATGGGAAAATCCTTCACCAACCCCACATCTGACAGAGGGCTAATTTCCAGAATATACAATGAACTCAATAAGCTATCTACCAAACACCAAACAACACAATTGACCATGATTCTGGGTATTCTCAGGATCCCCATGTGATTGACAGCACGAATAAACAGCAGGAAGCAATTTGGAGAGATGAGCCCAAATTCCCAAATATTGTTTATAAATGCTTGCTTGTGTTCAAAGGAAATTGGTTATAAATGGCTAATGATCACAATCAATTTATGAAGAAAAAGGGATGGATATGCTATAGAAACGAGTATTTTGCATTGGTGTGAATTTTGATTTATTGATACAATTTTAAAGTCAATTTTGTATATGTATATTTCTACTCTTGTTTAGGTATTGTGTTTATACAGCTCATTTAAAACTGTACAGATTATAGATAGTCATCTATAATAGTCAAAACTTATACAGAGATATATTTTAGATGGATTGGTATTCTTCAAAACTATTCAAAGAACTATTTGGCATTTAGAATGGTTTGTTAACTTTGGGCTTTTCATGACAATGAGGCACATCTGCTCTTGGCAGCAATGATTACATCAGAGAGGAAAATGGCCATTGAAGAAACTCTTTATGGAGTTTGCCTTCAATGTGGCAGGGATAGCCATTTGGACAAGAAACTGCTCTTCCCTGGACTGCTTGACAGAATGCTTTCCAAACTGGATAAGCAGGTTACAAAGGAAAGTGATTGATAAACAGAATGATCCTTCAAGGTTCCTGCTTCATTAAAACATCTTCCAGACACTCTGTACTTGTAGGCTGAAGATGAATGCCCTGATGTTACAGATGAATTTTTGGTTACTGTCCAGGTAGCAAGATGTCTCTGTCAGTTCTAGAGTTTATACTGTACCCTTCTTTGGTCTTTGATGAAGTTGAACACAGATAGTGATTATGGTTTTCCTTAGTTATGATAAAATATAAGTTACACATAAAACTTTAGACTCACAAATATAGGATAGATGATGGAATATTTTCTTTAAATTTTACCAAATGTAAATGAGCTAAACATTGTAACTATAATTCTTGCTTGATAACTTTTTTTTGTTTTGTGACCCATTGGTTTTTTCTTTTTTTATTATTATTATTTTCATTTTAAATAGCTTGTTTTACATGTCAATCCCAGTTCCCTCTCCCTCCCCTCATCCTGCACACCCCACCACCCTTCCCAGCCTCCCACCATATCTCCATTTCCTTCCACATTGGGGATATCTAGCACCTGTCATTTCACTCAGGGCAAGGTTCAGGCACTCCCCTAAGAGTCCAGGCTGATAGAGCATCCCTCTTTGTGTTATGCACACACAATGTCTGTTTGTATGCCAGGAATAAACACTGATCCACTGCTCAGGGCCCCATAGGTTACCCAGGCCTCATCACTGACACTCACATTCCGGGGAGGAGTCTGGATCAGTCTCATGCTGTCCTCCTAGCTGTCAGCCTGGGGTCCAAGAGCTCTCCCCTTTTCAGAACAGCTGTCTCCAATGGTTTTGCCAGCCCATTCTTTGCCAATTTGTTCACCGCTCCTCTCTCTCTGTCACTGGGTTCCTTGGGTTCAGTTCAGTGTTTAACTGTGGGTGTTTTCCTCTGTTTCTATCAGTCACTGGATGAAGGCTCCAGGATGGTTATAGACATCAAGTTCATTATCAGGAATGGGCATTCGAGGTGGTCTCTCCACTATTGCTTAGCTTGCCAATTGGTGTCATCCGTTTAGATCACTAGAGGTCACACTGATGCCTGATCTGTCTTCTAACCTATGATTCCTTTCCCCCCTATCCTACCCCCCACTCAACCTTCCTGTTCCCCCATGACCTACTCTCCCTTCCTCTTCTCCCCCTCTCTCCTTCCCAGCTCCCACTCTCCCCGGACCCTCGACATGTTCCCCATCTGTTCAGAGGATCTTGCCTCATTCCTCTTCTCTTGGGTACCATGCATATCTCTTAGGTCCTTTCATGTTTCCCAGACTCTCTGTCAGTGGAAGTGCAGACTGGCACTATCCTGACCCATTTCTAAAATCCATATATGAGTGAGAGCATACCATGTTTGTCTTTTTGTAACTGGGTTACCTCACTCAGGATGGTTTCTTCTAGTGCCATCCATTTGCCAGCAAATTTCAAGATTCCATTGTTTTTCTCTGCTGAGTAATACTCCATTGTGTAAATGTACCACATTTTCTGTATCCACTCTTCAGTTGATGGGCATCTAGGTTGCTTCCAGGTTCTGGCTATTACAAATAATGCTGCTATGAACATAGTCAAACAGACATCCTTGTTGTATAAATGGACATCTTTTGGATATATGCCTAAGAGTGGAATTGCTGGGTCTTGTGGTAGAATGATTCCCATTTTTCTGAGGAATTTCCATACTGATTTCCAAAGTGATTATATGAGTTGGCAGTCCCACCAGCAGTGGAGGAGTGTTTTCCTCTCTCCACATCCTCTCCAGCATAAATTGTCTTTGGTGTTTTTTATTTTAGCCATTCTGACAGGAGTAAGATGGTATCTCAAAGTTGTTTTGATTTGCATTTGCCTGATGGCTAAGGATGTTGAGCACTTCCTTAAGTGTCTCTTGGCCATTTTAACCTTCTCTATTTAGTTCTGTACTCCACCTTTTAATTGGATCCTTTGGTGTTTTGGAGACTTGCTTCTTGAGTTCTTTGTAAATTTTGGAGATTAGCCCTCTGTCAGATGTGAGGTTAGTGAATATCTTTTGCCATTCTGTGGACTGCCTTTTAGTCTTGTTGACTGTGTCCTTTGCCTTACAGAAGCTTCTTAGTTTCAGGAGGTTCCATTTGTTAATTGTCGATCTCAGGGTTTGTGCCACTGATGTTACTTTCAGGAAGTGGTCTCCTGTTGGAACTCATTGAAGAGTATCTCCCATATTCTCTTCTAAGAGTTTCAGTGTGGTTGGATTTATGTTGAGATCTTTGATCCATTTGGACTTAAGTTTTGTACAAGGTGATAAACATGGATCTATCTGCAGTCTTCTGCATACCAATACCCAGTTATGCCAGCACCATTTGTTGAAGATGCTTTCTTTTTTCCATTGTATAATTTTAGATTCTTTGTCAAAAATCAAATGTTCATAGGTATGTGGGTTTAAATCAGGGTTTTCAATTCGGTTCCATTAGTCTACCTGCCTATTTTTGTGCCAATACCAAGCTGTTTTCAGGACTATAGCTCTATAGTAGAGCTTGAAGTCAGCTATGGTGATGTCTCCTGAAGTTCCTTTATTGTATAGGGTTGTTTGGGCTATCCTTGTCCTTTTGTTTTTCCACATGAAGTTGATTATTGTTCTTTCAAAGTCTGTGAAGATTTGTGTCAGAATTTTGACAGGGATTGCATTGAATCTATAGACTGCTTTTGGCAAGATTGCCATTCTTATTATGCTGATCCTACCAATCGAAAGAGCATGGGAGATATTTCCATTTTCTGGTGTCCTCTTTGATTTCTTTCTTTAAAGACTCAACATTCTTGATATACATGTCTTTCACTTCTTTGGTTAACATTATCCCCAGATATTTGATGCTGTTTATGGCTATTGTAAAGGGTGATGTTTCTCTGATTTCTTCCTCAGCCACTTTATCATCTGTATATAGTAGGGCCACTAATTTTTTTTAATTAACCTTGTATCCTGCCACTTTCCTAAAGGTGTTTATCAGCTCTAGGAGTTCCCTTGAGGAGCTTTTTGGGTCACTTATGTAAACTATCATATCATCTGCAAATAGTGAAAGCTTGACTTCTTCTTTTCCTATTTGTAGCTTCTTGATCTCCTTTCATTGTCTTATTGCTCTAGCTAGAACTTCAAGTACAATACTGAAGAGATAAGGAGAGAGTGGACAACCTTGTCTTGTTCCTGATTTTAGAGGAATTGCTTTGAGTTTTTCTCCATTTAATTTGATGTTAGCTGTTGGTTTAATTTATATTGCTTTTATTATGTTCAGGTATGTTCCTGTTATCTCTGATCTCTCTAGGACCATTATCATGAAGGGATGCTGGATTTTGTCAAAGGCTTTTTCAGCATCTAGTGAGATGATCATGTGGTTTTTCTTTCGCAGTTTGTTTATATGTTGGATTACATTGATAGATTTTCTAATGTTGAACCATCCCTGCATTCCTAGGATGAAGCCTACTTGATCATGGTGGATAATGTTTCTGATGTCTTCTTGACATCAGTATTTTATTGAGTATTTTTCCATCGATGTTCATGAGGGAAATTGGTCTATAGTTCTCTTTCTTAGTTGTGTCTTTGTGTGGCTTGGGTATCAAGGTAATTGTAGCCTCGTAGAAAGAGTTTGGCAGTGAGCCTCCTGCTTCTGTTGTGTTTGTCTATTTTGTGGATTTTCTCAAAGAACCAACTCGTTGTTTCATTGATTCTTCTCAATGTTTCCCTGGTTTCTATTTGGTCGATTTCAGCCCTCAATTTGATTATTTCCTGGTGTCTGCTCCTCCTGGGGGAGTTTGCTTCTTTTTGTTCTAGAACATTCAGCTGTGCTATTAATTCTCTAGTGTGACTGTTCTCCAGTTTCTTCATGTGGGCACTTAGTGCTATGAACTTTCCTCTCAGCACTGCTTTCAGAGTGTCCCGTAAGTTTGAGTATGTTGTGTCTTCATTTTCATTGAATTCCAGAAGACTTTAATTTCTTTTTTTATTTCTTCCTTTATCCAGGGATGGTGCAATTGTGCATTGTTCAATTTCCATGAGTTTGTAGGATTTCTGCGATTTGTGTTATTGAATTCTAATTTTAATGTATGGTGGTCTGATAAGATACAGGGGGTTATTCCAATTTTTCTGTATCTGTGGAGATTTGCTATGTTTCCTATTATGTGGTCAATTTTAGAGAAGGTTCCATGTGGCACCGAGAAGAAGGTATATCCCTTTGTATTTGGGTGGAATGTTCTACAGATGTCTGTTAAACCCAGTTGGGTCATAACTTCTATTAGTTTCTTTGTTAAGTTTCTGTCTGGAGGTCCTGTCTAGCAGTGAGAGTGGAGTGCTGAAGTCTCCTCCTATTAGTGTGTGAGATTTTATGTGGGATTTGAGCTTTAGTAATGTTTCTTTCACGAATGTAGGTGCCTATGTATTTGGGGCATAGATGTTTAAAATTGAGACTTCATCTTGATGGACTTTTCCTTTGATGAATATGAAATAGCCTTCTTCATTTCTTTTGATTGATTTTAATTTGAAGTCTAGTTTTTTAGGTATTAGGATTGCTACACCCGCTTGTTTCTTGGGTCTGTTTAATTGGAAAATCTTTTCCCAACCCTTTACTCTCAGGTAACGTCTGTCTTTGATGATGAGGTGTGTTTCTTGTATGCAGCAGAATGATGGGTTCTGTTTTGTATCCATTCTGCTAGTCTGTGTCTTTTTATAGGTAAGTTGAGGCCGTTGACATTGAGGGATATTAATGACCATTGATTGATGATTCTTGTTTGTGCTTGATTTATTCGTAGTGGAGTTATTTTTTGTAGTTTCTCTTCCCTTTTACTTTTGGTGTTTGGTAAAGTGGTATTAACTATTGCCTGTGTCTTTGTGAGTGTAGTTATCTTCCTTGGGCCTAGGTTGTCCTTCTAGCACTTTCTGTAGAGCTGGATTCATGGATACGTTTTGCTTAAATCTGGCTTTCTCATGGAATATTTTCTTTTCTCTATCTATGGTAATTGAAAGCTTTTTTGGATATAGTAGTCTGGGCAGGCATCCTTGTTCCCTTAGTGTTTGTGGGTCATCTGTCCAGGATCTTCTGGCTTTCATTGTTTCCATTGAGAAGTCAGGTGTAATTCGGATAGGTCTGCCTTTATATGTTACTTGGACTTTTTCTTTAGCTGCTCTTAATATTTTCTCTTTATTCTGTAGGTTTGATGTTTTGACTATTATATGGCAAGGTGACTTCTTTTTCTGGTCCAGCCTATTTGGTGTTCTGTAAGATTCTTGTATTTCCATAGGCATATCCTTCTTTAGGTTAGGGAAGTTTTCTTCTATGATTCTGTTGAATATGTTTTCTGTACCTTTGAGCTGTATTTCTTTGCCTTCTTTTATACCTATTATTCTCAGGTTTGGCTTCTTCATGGTGTCCCACATTTCCTGGATATTTTGTGTTAGGGATTTGTTGGTTTTTAGATTTTCTTTGGTTGACGACTCTATATCCTCTAATGAGTCTTCAACACCTGAGATTCTCTCTTCCATCTCTTGTATTCTATTGGTGATATTTGCATCTGTAGTTCCTGATCATTTACCCAGGTTTTCTATTTCCAGCATCCCCTCGTTCTGTGTTTTCTTTATTTTTTCTACTTCAACTTTCAATCCTTCAACTGTTTGAGTTGTTTCTTTCATTTGTTTGGTTGTCTATTCTTGGTACTCTTTAGATTCTTTGAGAGATTTGTTTATTTCTTGAATTTTCCCATTTCATGGATTTTTTGTTTGTTTTTTCTTCTATTTCTTTAAGGGATTTCCTTGTTTCCTCTTTGAGGGTCTCTATCATCTTCATAAAATAATTTTTAAGGTCTGTCTCCTCTGCTTCATCCATGTAGTTCTTTTCAGGTCTTGCTAGCGTTGGTTCTCTAGATTCTGGTGGAGACATATTGGTCTTTCTATCGCTGAGTGAGGTCTTATTCTGTCTTCTTCCCATCTCTTATTCCACTGGGTGCAGGTAGGTTCTTTCCATCTCCATTGGTCTCCTTCCTTCCAGAAGATGAATCTAGGGACACTGACACTGAAGCTGAAGCTGGGGTCACCAGAGCTTGGGGCCTGGAAGAGCTGAATCTGGGATCACCGGAGGGTGGGGCCTGGAAGGGCTGATGTCTTTCCTGTGTGGGCAGGTCTTCTAGATGCCAGGAGTGGCCCCCAGAAGATCTAGGGGATGGGTGTTGGGCGGAGGATGGGGAGTGTCCTCCCGGAGACCCAAGCTCACCTGAAGCTGGGGTTGCCGGAGGTTCACTTGATAACTGTTTTGTCATATATAATTTCGCTAAATTAAATTTAAAACCTTCCTTTTATTTAGACAGAAAAGAGATGGTGGGGGATGTCCTTCTCTATGCTGTGACTATGTTTCTCTCATTTTTTTAAATAAAGCTGTTTCAGCCAATTAACAGGAAAAAATCAGCTAGGTGCGAATTCCAAAAAAAAAAGAGGCAGGGAAAAGAAAGACTAAAGAGAGACACAATGTACCAACCAGGGAGTCAAGATGCAAGTACATCACTGGTAAGCCAAGGTCACATGGAGATGCACTTAGTAATAGAAATGGGTTAATAATTAAGAGAGAGCTAGCCAGTAAGGAGCCTAAGCCACTGGCAAAACAACTGTAACTGATATTAAATCTCAGAGTGGTTAGTTCATTAAGCAATTGTGGGACCCTGTGGGCAGAGAGAAAACTGGTCCAGCAGGACTGAGATAGATGGAGAAATCTCCTTCTACAGGGGTCTTTGAGGTCTCCTATGCTTAAGGTACTCCCAGTCTTCTTCCTTTTGCCTACATAGCAACATGCAGCAGCTCCTTCTCCAACACCCTGTCTGCCTATATACCACCATGCCCCCACCATGATGATAATGGACCGAACCTCTGGAACTGTAAGAGAGCCACCCCAATTAAATGTATTCACCTTTACTGTTTCATAAGGTTTAAACTCACAGTCCAATCTCCCTGTACACACTTTTTTAACAATTAGTGAAGAGCAGACCTGGTGGTAACAACAACCTCAAACTTTACTGGCAGTGTCTTGCCAGTAATGAATAGCTTTTGCTATTAAATGCTTTTTACATTTATTGATTTATTTCATATGTAGAAGTGGGTGAATGTACATGCACATGCTATGGCACACATGTGGAAGTCAGAAGACAACTTGCAGTTGTCAGTGCTCTCCCATGATGTGGTTTATAGGGATCAAATTCAGATAATTAGGATTAGCAACAGGCACCCGCCCCCCCCCACACACATACACTGAGTCGTCTGACTAGCCCTTGCTTTTATTTTTTCTTAATATTTAGGTTTAATTTTACCTGAGTGTATCTCTGTGTGGATATGTACATATAAGTACATGTGCCTATAGAGGCCCGAAAGGAGCATTGACTTTCCATGGAGCTAAAGTTACAGACAGTTGTGAGTTTCCTTATATGGGTGCTGAAAGTGGAATTTGGGTTCTGACTGAGCTGTCTTTCCATACCTCTTTTTGTTCTGTTTCTCTAAAACAATGGCTTTAATTTTCTTATCAAGTTTGCTGATTCTTTTGCTTTACTTGTATTTGTTTGTTATTATTGCTAGTGCATTTTGTATTTGTTATTGTACTTGATTGTTTATGTTGCTTCTATATAATTTCTGGCTCTGACTTATTAATATTCTCAAATTTTTCTCATATATTTTAATGTTTTGCCATCATATTTCTTTGGATATCTATGCATTCTTAACAGTTTTTTAAAAAAATATTTATCCATAAACAGGCCCAGAGCACACCAGGCAGAACAGGTGAGTGACTTTGCTGCCAGCATAACTGCACCTCTCCCTGGGTTCTGTCCCCTGGAACACTTCCCATAGGCCCATAAGATCTGACACCATCCCTGGTCCCTCTGTTGGGCCCTCTCTCCAACCCCCTGAAGACTTCTACCAAGCATACCCAGACCATACAAGCCAGAATAGTGAGTGATTTACCTGCCAGTGGAACTGTACCACTCCATGAGTTTTGTGCCTGATTAGCCTTCCCTAAGCCAATACCATCCCAGTTCATCCCTGACTCTTCTCCTTCTGGGCCCTGCCCCTAACCACATAAGACTTTCAGCACTGAGGAAAAGAGCACACCAGCCACAACTTGTAAGTGACCTTCTTGTCCTGTTGCCTATCCCATCTCAGCACCAACACCACTGTTAGGCCCTACCCCAACTCCTGAGGAATCCCACTCCTCTGGTGCAGCCCTCATGAGTCAACCAGCAGGTTGACACACCTGCCTGCTAGACTGCTGCCACCCACTGAATTCTGCTTCCCAAGACCTATACAAACCCTAGTCTCTCCCAGTTCATCATCCTCCCCATGGATAGACTTTTGCTGGAACTCTAGAAGACTCTGTATGCCAAGGTAGAGTCAACATCAGTCAGAAGAACAGTACTGGCTACCAGAGGACAGGATGACCTTACGTACCCCAGAAGATGTTTCAGGCTTTACTGGAGAAAAGAATGAATCTAGAGACCATAGAAAACTTTGACTTTACTGGAGGTCAGACCAAATCAAGGTACCCAAGTCTTCCAAAACCCCAGCAGAGATATCTATCCTACTGGACTCGAATACTCACACATTACCAGAAACCTTGGCCAGTTAGACCAGAAGACAAGAAAGAAACAGAAATGAAAGAACAGAACACCCCACCACAAAGACAAACACAGATCATTCCAAACAAAGATGCTTAAATGTCAACATCAGAAAGGGCAACATGGCACAGCTAGAGCCCAGCCATCACACAACAGCAAGACCTCAATAATTCAGCACAGATGAAGCAGAAGAAAATGAACTTAAACCCAACTTTATGAAGATGATAAAGTTTCTTAGATAGGAAAGGAAAAAATCCCTTTAAAATTTAAGGAAAAGGCAAACAAAAAATGGAGGAAATCAGTAAATCTCTTTAAGAATGCCAAGAAAAGAAAGAAAAATCAGTTTGTGGAAATAATTAAAGCTGTTCAAAATGGATATAGATGCAATAAAGAAAACACAAACTCAAGGAATTATAGGAATGGTAAATCTGATTAAGTGAATAGGTCTATAAGATGCAAACTTTACCACAGAATACAAGATATAGAAGGGGAATTTCAGGTATTGAAGATCTGACAGAGGAAATACATTCATTGGTCAAAGGAAATGTTAAATGTAAAAATTCCTAACACAAAATATCTAGCATATCTGAGACATTATGAAAAGACCAAACCTAAGAATAACACGAATGAATAGAAGGAAAAGCATCCCTGCTCAAAGGTCCAGAAAATATATTTGACAAAATGATAGAAGAAAATTTTCCCAAAATAACAAAAGACATACCTGTAAAGTTACAAGAAGCTTATAGAATACTAAATAGATTGAACCAGAAAAAATTCCCTCACCACATAATAATCAAAGCACAAAATATAAAGAATATTAAAAGCTGAAAGGAAGAAGGCTAAGTAATAAGGCAGATCTATCAGAATTACACTTGTTTTCTCATGAAGACTCTGAAAGCCATAAGAGCCTAGACAGACATCTTGAAGAGTCCAAGGAACCATGGATGACATAGCCTACACTACTCTACCTAGCAAAATTTTCTATCATCATAGATTGGGGAAAACAAGATATTTCATGACAAATTCAAATTTAGTCATAATCTATCCACAAATATAGCCCTACAGAAAGGCACTAGATGGAAAACTCCAACCAAAAGAAGTCTGTTACACCCACAAAGACACAGGCAATAAATAACCCCGTACCAGAAAAACCCAGAAAAGGGAAACATACACACACAAACACACACACACACTCATACACACACGCACACACCACCACCATCACTAACACAACCACCACCAATACAACTACCACCACCAACAAAATAATAAGAATTAACAATCAGTGGTCATGAATATCGTTGTCAATGGATTCATTTACCCAATTAAAAGACACAGAATAACAAAATGAATATGAAAACAGGGTCCATCCTTCTGTTGCATGCAAAGAAACACGCCTCATCTTCAAGAAAGGAACATTATTCTTCAGAATAAAGGGTTGGGCAAAGATTTTCCAACCAAAGAGATCTAAGAAGCAACATATTGTAGTTACCTTCATATCTAACAAAATAGATATCGCCGGGTGCAGTAGCGCAAGCCTGTAGTCCCAGCTACTCGGGAGTCTGAGACAGGAGGATCGCTTGAGTCCAGGAGTTCTGGGCTGTAGTGCGCTATGCCGATCGGGTGTCCGCACTAAGTTCGGCATCAATATGGTGACCTCCTGGGAGCGGGGGGTCACCAGGTTGCCTAAGGAGGGGTGAACCGGCCCAGGTCGGAAACGGAGCAGGTCAACAAAATAGATATCAAACAAAAAGTAATCAAAATTGATGGAGAAGGACATTCTGTATTCATCACAGGACAAACCCACCAAGATGATGTCTCAGTTTTGAGCATATATACCCTCCTAAACAAGTACATTCACATTTGTAAAATAAACATTACTAAACCTTAAATTGCATGTCAAACACTACCCATTAATAGTGAGAGACTTCTACCAATTCTTATCAATGGATAGGTCATAAAGACAGAAACTAAACAGAAATAACATAACTAACAGACTTTATTACTCAAATATAACTAACAGATGTCTACAGAACATTTTACCCCCAAACCAAAGAATATACCTTCTTCTCAGCACATCATGGAACCTTCTCAAAAACGGATCACATTTTTAGTCACAAAGCAAGTCTTTTTTATTTTTTTCCATTTCTTATTTGATTTCATTTTATATTCCCTTCTCCCTCCCACTCCCCATGTCTCCTCCCACACTCCTCATCTCCCCAGTAGCCCACCTCCAGTCCACTTCTCTTCACAGGTAAGGGCTCCCATGAGGAGTCAACATAGTCTGGCTCATTAGGTTAGGGCAGGGCCCAGTCCCTCTCCCATGCATTAAGACTGAACATGGCATCCCACCATAGGGAATGGGCTCCTACAAGTAAGCTCATATACCGGGTTCATATCATGGTCCTACTGCCAGGGCCCCCCTCTTATAGTCCAAGCTTCACAACTGTTTTCCGCTTATGGAGGGTTTAGTTCAGTCCCCCGGAGTCTCCACAGCTAGCAGTCTACATACAGTTCATGAGTTTCCATGAACTTGGTTCAGCTTTCTCTGTTGATTTCTCCATCATGATCTTGACCTCCCTTGCTCATATGTTCACTCCTTCCTCTCTTTGCCTGGATTCCTGGAGCTCAGCCTGGTTCTTAGTTGTGGATCTCTGTATCTGCTTCCATCACAATGAAAGTCTTAACAGATCCAAAAAATTGGAATAACCCCCTGTATTTTGTATCGCCATGGATTACAGTTGGAGTTCAACAGCAACACAGACTAAAGAAATCCTACAAACTCATGGAAACTGAAGAACTTTTAATTGAATTACCACTGGGTCAATGAAGAAATAATAAAAGAAATTAAAGACTTCCTAGATTTCAATGAAAATGAATGAAATACTTACCCAAACCTATGAAACACATGAAATCAGGACTAAGGAAAGTTCATAGAACTAAGTGCCTGCATAAAATATTTGGAGAAATCTCAAACTAGTTATTTAACAGCACACCTGAAATCTCTAGAACAAAAAGAAGGGAACACACCCAAAAGGTGTAGATTGAAGGAAATAATTAAACTCAGGGCTGAAATCAATAAAATAGAAGCAAATAGAGAAATATATATGTATATATTTCTTTGAGAAAATAAACAAGATAAACAAACTCTTATCCAAACTAAAAGACAGAGAGAGACTATCCCAACTGATGAAATCAGAAACAAAAAGGGGAACATAGCAACAGACACTGAGGAAATCCAAACAATCATTAGGTCATATTTCAAAACCTGTATTCCACAAAATTAGAAACTCTAAAAAATAAACAAATTGTTTTGATATATACCACACACCAAAATTAAATCAAGATCAGATAAATGATTCAAATCAGCCAGTAACACCTAAGGAAATAAAAGCAGCCATCAAAAGTCTCCCAACCAAACAGAGTCCAGGGCCAGATGGTTTCAGCTCAGAAATCTACCAGACTTTAAAAGAATAGTACTCTGAAAATTAGTTCACAAAACATAAAGAGAAGGAACATTACCAAACTCTCTTGATGAGGCCACAGTTACCCTGATACCTAAACTACACAAACTCAACAAAGAAAATTACAGAGCAGTCTCTCTCATGAACACTGATGCAAAAATGCACAATAAAATACTGAGAAACAGAATCCAAGAACACGAGAAAGTCATTCACCATGATCAAGTGGGGTTCATCCCAGACTTTTGAGCATGGCTTAACATATGAAAATCTGACAATATACTCCTTATTTAAAAAACTAAAAGAGAATGACCATGTGGTCATTTAATTTGATGCTGAAAAGCCTTTGACAAAGTTCAACACCCCTTCAAGATAAAAATCTTGGAGAGATCATGGATACAAAGAATATAACTAAATACAATTAAAGCAATCTACAGTAAGCCAACAGCCAACATCAAATTAAATGGAGAGAAACTCACAACAATTTCACAAAAATGAGGAACAAGATAAGGCTGTCTACTGTATATCTACTCAATATCATACTCAAAGTTTTAGCTAGAGCAATAAGACAACAAAAGAGATCAAGGAAATATAAATTGTAAAAGAAGAAGTCAAAGTATCACCATTCCCATATGACATGATAGTATAAGTAAGGAGCCCAAAAACTCTACCAGGAAACACCTATAGCTGATAAACAACTTTAGTGAAGTGACTGAATCCAAGATTATCTCAAAAAAGTCAATAGCCCTCTTATACTAAAAGGGATCAGAAAGAAATCAGGGAAAAAGCACCCTTTACAATAGCAACACACAATACAAAATATGTTGGGGGTAACACTAGTCAAGCAAGTGAAAGTCTTTTATAACAAGAACTTCAAATATTTGAAGAAAGAAATAGGAGAAAACACCAGAAGATGGGAAGATCTCCTATGCTTATAGGTTGGTAGGATTAACAGTAAAAGTATCATTTTACCAAAATAAACCTACAGATTCATCACAGTCCCCATAAATATTTCAACACATTTCTTTTTAACTGAGATCGAAAATTAACAAATGGGACCTCCTGAAACTAAAAAGCTTCTGTAAGGCAAAAGACACAGTCAACAAAACAAAAAGACAGTCCACAGAATGGGAAAAGATATTCACTAACCCCACATCTGACAGAGGGCTAATCTCCAAAATTTACAAAGAACTCAAGAAGCAAGTCTCCAAAACACCAAAGGATCCAATTAAAAGGTGGGGTACAGAACTAAATAGAGAATTCTCAATAGAGGAGGCTAAAATGGCCAAGAGACACTTAAGAAGGTGCTCAACATCCTTAGCCATCAGGGAAATGCAAATCAAAACAACTCTGAGATACCATCTTACTCCTGTCAGAATGGCTAAAATCAAAAACACCGAAGACAATTTATGCTGGAGAGGATGTGGAGAGAGAGGAACACTCGTCCACTGCTGGTGGGAATGCCAACTCATACAGCCACTTTGGAAATCAGTATGGTGATTCCTCAGGAAAATGGGAATTAATCTACCACAAGACCCAGCAATTCCACTCTTAGGCATATATCCAAATGAGGCAAATTCATACAACAAGGGCATCTGCTCCACTATGTTCATAGCAGCATTATTTGTAATAGCCAGAACCTGGAAGCAACTGAAGAGTGGATAGAGAAAATGTGGTACATTTACACAATGGAGTATTACTCAGCAGAAAAAAACAATGGAATCTTGAAATTTGCAGGTAAATGGATAGCACTGGAAGAAACCATCCTGAGTGAGGTAACCCAGTCACAAAAAAGACAAACATGGTATGTACTCACTCATATATGGATTTTAGACATGGATCAGGAGAGTGCCAGTCTGCACTTCCACTGATAGAGAGTCTTGGAAACAGGAAAGAACCTAAAAGATATGCATATATGCATAGTACCCAAGAGAAGAGGATGGAGACAAGATCCTCTGAATGGATAGGGAACACAGTGAGGGGTGGGGGGAGTGGGAGCTGGGAAGAAGAGAGGGGGAGAAGAGGAAGAGAGAGTAGGTCATGGGGGAACAGGAAGATTGACTGGGGGTGTAGAATAGGGGGAAGAGGGAATCATAGGTTAGAAGACAGATCGGGCACCAGAGTGACCTCTAGTGATCTAAAGGGATAACACCAATTGGCAAGCTAAGCAATAGTGGAGAGACCACCTCGAATGCCCATTCCTGATAATGAACTTGATGTCTACAACCATCCTGGAGCCTTCATCCTGTGACTGATGGAAGCAGAGGCAAACACCCACAATTAAGCACTGAACTGAATCCAAGGAACCCAGTGACAGAGAGAGAGGAGTGATGAGCAAATTGGCAAAGAATGGGCTGGCAAAACCAGCAGAGACAGCTGATCTGAACAGGGGAGAGCTCTTGGACCCCAGACTGGCAGTGGGGAGGCCAGCATGGGACTGATCTGGAACCCCCCTGAATGTGAGTGTCAGTGAGAAGGCCTGGGCAACCTATGGGGCCCTGAGCAGTGGATCAATGTCTATCCCTGGAATACAAACAGTCATTTTGTGCCCATAGCACAAAGAGGGATGCTTTCTCAGCCTGGACTCTTAGGGGAGTGCCTGGACCCTACCCTGAGTGAAATGACAGACTCTAGATATCCCCTATGTGGAAGGAATTGGCAATAGGGTGAGAAGCTGGGGGGGATGGGGGAGTGCGGGAGGAGGGGAGGGAGAGGGAACTGGGATTGACATGTAAAACAAGCTATTTAAAATTAAAAAAATAAAAAAATTGGTTTTCATTTTACACACCAACCCCAGTTTCCCTTCCCTCCCCTTCTCTGGTCCTCCCACCTCCACCCTTCCCACCTCCCCATCCACTCATCAGAGAGGGTAAGGTCTTCCTTGGAGAGTCAAAAAAGTCCGACATACCAAGTTGAGGCAGGACCAAGACCCTCCCAACTGTATCAAGGCTAAGCAAGGCATCCCGCCATATGGAATTGACTCTAAAAAAAAATCCAGTTCATGCACCTGGTATAGACCCTGGTGTCACTGCCAGCCCCCTCCCCAACAATCAAGTTACATAATTGTCATCCACATTCAGAGGGCCTAGTTCTGTCCCATGTAGGTTCCCCAATGGATATAAATGGAATTCTTCCCTTTCCATTTATATCCCCCTTGAACTCCTTTTGTTGCCCCATTGCTCTAGCTAGAACTTTGAGACTATACTGAATATATATGGAGAGAGTGGACAGCCTTATCTTATTCTCAATTGTTTTAGTTTTCACCATTTAATTTGGTACTAGCTATCAGCTTGCTCTGTACTGCTTTTATTACATTAGTTATGTGCCTTGTGTCCCTGATTTCTCCAAGAATTTTATCATAAAGGGGTGTAGGATTTTGTCAAGGACTTTTCAGCATCTAATGAGATTGTCATATGGTGTTTTGTCTTTTAGTTTGTTTATATGGAGGATTACAATGACAGATTTTTATATGTTGAATTGGGATGAATGCCACTTGATAATTGTAGATAATATTTTGTTGTGCTCTTGGATTTGATTTGCCACTATTTCGTTGAATATTTTTGCATTAATGTTCTTTTTTGTTGAGTCTTTGTGTGGTTTGAGTATCAGTGTAACTGTGGCCTCATAACAATTTGGTAATGTTCCTTTTGTTTCTATTTTGTGGAATAATTTGAGGAGTACTGGTCTTAGATCTTCTTTGAAATTCTGGTAGAGTCCTGAACTGAAACCATCTGACATGGGCTTCTTTTGGTTGAGAGAATTTTAATGACTAATTCTATTTCCTTGGGGGTTATGGTCTATTTAAATTGTTTACCTGATTTTGATTTAATTTTGGTGTGTGGTATCTATCAAAATTTGTTTATTTCTTTTAGATTTTCCAATTCAGAGGAATACATGTTTTTGAAGTATGACCTAATGATTGTCTGGAATTCCTCAGAGTCTGTTGTTTAGTCCCCCTTTTCATTTCTGATTTTGCTAATTTTTACATTTTCTCTCTGCATTTTTCTTTGGATAAGGGTTTGTCTACTTTGTCGACTTTCTCAAAGAATCAACTCTTTTTTTTCATTGATTCATTGTATTTCTCTATTTGCTTCTAATTTATTGATTTCAGCTCTAGCTTTGATGTTGAGGTGTGTTTCTTGTATACAACAGAAGGATGGATTCTATTTTCCTATCAATTCTGTTAGTCTGTGTCTTTTCCTTGGTGGACTGAGTCCATTGATATTGAGAGATGGTGATGATAAGGTGATTATTAATTGTTGTTATTGTTGTTGGTGGTGGTAGGGTGTGTATGTGTGTGTGTGTGTGTGTGTGTGTGTGTGTGTGTGTGTGTTTCCCTTTTCTGTACTTTGCTGGTGAAGTTTATTTTTTGCCTATGTTCCTGTAGGTCTAACTAACTTCCTTGTGTTGGAGTTTTCTTTCTAGTACCTTCTATCAGCTGAGTTTGTGGATAGATATTTATTAAATTTAACTTTGCCATTAAACATTGTGTGTTGTCCATCTATGATGATTGAAAGTTTTGCTTGGTATTGTAGTCTAGGCTGGCATTTATTGCCTCTTAGTGTCTGTAACACATCTGTCCAGGCCCTTCTGATTTTGGGAGTCAACACTGAGAATTTGGATGTAATTCTGGTAGGTCTGCCTTTTTTTCTTTGCAGCTTTTGATATTCTTTATTCTGTACATTTAGTGCTTTCATTATTATGTGACAAGGGGAATTTTTCTCTGATCCAGTGTTTTGTAAGCTTTTTGCACCTTTATAAGTATGTCCTTCTTTAGTCTGGAAAATTTTTCTTCTATGATTTTGTTGAATATATTTTCAGGGCTTTTAGCAGGGATACTAAATACTGTTTCTATTATTCTCAGGTTTGGTCTTTTCATAGTATTCCAGAGTTCTTGGATGTTTTATGCTAGGATTCTTTTTATTTAACATTTTCTTTGACCAATGAATCTATTTCTTCTAAAGTATCTTTAATGTCTGAGACTCTCTCTTCCATCTCTTGTATTTTTTGGTAATGTTTGCATCTGTTGTTCTTATTCATTTTTCCAGATTTTCCATTTTCATAATTCCCTCAGTTTGTGTTTTCTTTATTGCTTCTATATCCATTTTCAGGCCTTGAACAGTTTTATTTGTTTCTGACAAACGCTCAATTTTTTATTGGTATTCTTGACATTCTTTAAGAGATTTATTGATTTTCTCTGTTTTTGGTTACCTTTTCCTTAATTTCTTTAAGGGATTTTTTTCATATATTCTTTAAGGACTGCTATCATTTTCACAAAGTTATTTTTAACATTTTCTTGTGCTTCAGTTGTGTTGGAATGTTTAGGTATTGCCATCATAGGATAAATGAATTCTGGTGGTGACATATTACATTTTCTGTTAATGATTGTCTTTGTAAACTGGGTTTCAGATTATTATAGTTCTAGGTGTTTATTCCTGTGTTTGTCTTTGTTGGGTGTGTGTTTAGTTCCTTGGTTTCTGTTTCCTCTGTGCTCTTTTGTCTTAAGTGGCCAAGGATTTTGGTAAATTTCACAACCAGTATTGTATCTCTAATTGGATTTTGGTGGCTTTGACTCCATTGATCTGTCTGGCATCAGGCATCAGGTAAAGCCAGTGCTTTCTTGTTTCTCTAGATATTGCCTGGCCACCAGTAAAGCCTGAGTCTTCTGACATACCTAGGATCAGTGTAACCTCCAGAAAAGCTGCTGGGGCTGTTTTTCTGCCTGGTGTATTTGGTCATGTGGTGGCTGTTCTTCCAACTGCTGTGAAATATGTCTTGGCCTATGGCATCTGCTGGAGTTTTGGGTAATGAGTGGTTGGGGAAGAATGATGAGGTGGGAGGGAACATGTAGTGGTGTCAGCCTTGGGGGAGAAGGACATAGGTGGCAGTCCAGATGGAAGGAATATCACTCACCTCCTTGTAAAATGGTGAGGGCTGCAACAGAGCAGTGGGATTCCTCTGGAGTTGAGGGAAAGGACCAGCTGTTGTGTTGATGCTGAGACAGGAGGTGGTGTGCTTAGAGGATAAAAGGGTTACTCAGTTTGTGTCTAGTGTGGTCTGCACTTCAGTGGCACTGGTCCACTCAGTTTGGGGCAGGGCACAACAGTAGCAGGATCAGGGACACATTGCATAGGTAGAGTGTGTCCCCACAGAAGCCTAGAGATTAGTTGTGGTGCAGGTATTGGGGGTCAGACTAGGCCCAGGTACTGGATATAGGACCAAGCTAAATCTGGCTATTGAGACAGAAGGCATGGATGGAGGAAAGACCAGAGATAACTGTAACAAGCATTCTTCCTGCCAGCCTGGTCCCAGAGCTGCGTCACTTGCAAATGAACACTCAGGATGCTATATTAATTATGAAGCTATTGAGCATTTTCTATGGTTTCTTGTTGGCTAGCTCTCACTTAATCATTAACCCATAACTGAGTATTTCCATGCAATTCTCTAACCAGAGAAATGGTCCAGACCTCTTACTCCTCTCAAGTCCTACATGGTGACTGACTGTGCCTCTGTTTCCCAGAATCCTTCACGACTTCTAGTCCCACCTATATTGCTTATCTATTGACCAGCAGTGCTTTATTTATCAACCAATAAGACAAACATATACACAGAAGGACTTCCCCATCAATCATCCACCCACATCTTATGGTTTCTATAAGAGACACCATGAACACTGCAACTCTTATAAAGTAAAACATTTAACTGAGGTGATTCCCTTACAGTTTCAGAGGTTCATTCCATTATCATCATGGTGTGGAGCATGGTGTTATGTAAACAGACATGGTGCTGGCTACATCTTGGTCAGAAGGCAAGAGGAACTAGAATGAAGTACTGGGCAGGATTTGGGCAAATATGAAACACTAAAGCCTACACCCACAATGACATATTTCCTCCAAGGCCATACTTATTCCAACAAAGTGACACCCCCAATAGTGCCACTCCCCATGAGTTTATGAGGGTCAATTACATTCAAACTACCATACCCACCTAGATTCATGTGGGATATCTAGGTTGACGGAGATGTTGAATGGGGTGTAGAAGTGACCAGTGGATAATGACAAGCAGTGTGCAGCCTTGCAGAAGCTTAGAAGTTGATTACACACATGTAGTCATGGCCAAAGTCAGGTTATTAGATGTTTGGACCAGTACTAGATCTGGTGGGTTGGGAAGAAGTCTTGGAATGAAAAGATTATGGATAATCACTGGCCTTAACTCTGGAGAAGGATGTGGGAGGTTTATTTGGAGAGGTTAGATGCAGGACAGAAAGAACCATTGGGGGTGGCATATAAGTCTGTATGTTTTAGTTAAGACTGTTTACCTTTTGGGTTTTTTTTATTTAATTTGACTACTGTATATTTTCTTGTTTCCTCTGTATCCAACTTAAAAATTTGGAGCTCTGCTGAGTTGAACATATTTGATTCTTTTCTAATTTGTATTTTTTCTCTTTCTCACAAAATTAATTATTTCCCCAACTTTCATGTTTTTACTATCTTTACTTTTCATATCTGTGTATGACTCCTTTATGTATATTCTACAGTACTGACTGGCCTTGTAGTGGTCACAAGTTAAATTAGTTAGTGTGCAATTAGGTAGTTAGATTGAGAATTAGCTACCATACTCTCAGGAGTTGAAATGCCTTATTTCATGCTTTTTTTTGACTTTAGATGGTCTTCCTTTATGGTCTTTGGTAATCCTAATTAGACTGCCTTTGTAATTAAAGTGGCATTTTTCTCTTGAGCCTGCTTTTATAAACATTTTTGGTCCTTTGGGAATTTCACACCATTCACCCTGTTTTAATTTAAGAATGTTGTGATGTGAAGTCACACCATACAACAGGACTCATATAGGAGGTTTATCAGATGAGAAGAGAAAAGGAGTAGAAAGGGGACAGAGACTGGTTACTGGGGACAAGAGTTGTGGAAGAGAAAGAGAGAGAGAGGAAAAGAGAAAGGGAGAGACGGGAGAAGGGCAGGGCCCGTTTAAAAAGGGAATGTAATGAATGTGCACAGGTGATGCTCTTAGTGGCTGCAGCGGAGGGTATATCCTGTCAGAACCCCAACGGAAAGCCTGTACAAATGCCTGAATACTAACACACCCCAATCCCACTCCGTTCCCAGTCCTCCCATGTCCACCCTATACCTTTGTAGCCTCCCCCCCAAAAAAGAAGAAAAACATAATGATTTTTTATTTTAATTTTAAATAGCTTGTTTTACATGTCAATCCCAGTTCCCTCTCCCTCCCCTCCTCCCACACCCCCTATCCCCCACCAGCCTCTCACCCTATTGCCAATTCCTTCCACATAGGGGATATCTAGAGTCTGTCATTTCACTTAGGGTAGGGTCCAGGAACTCCCCTAAGAGTCCAGGAAGAGAGAGCATCCCTCTTTGTGCTATGGACACACAATGTCTGTTTGTACTCTAGGGATAAACACTGATCCACTGCTCAGGGCCCCATAGGTTGCCAAGGCCTTCTCACTGACACTCACATTCGGGGGGGGGTCCAGATCAGTCCCATGCTGGCCTCCCCACTGCCGGTCTGGGGTCCAAGAGCTCTCCCCTGTTCAGATCAGCTGTCTCTGCTGGTTTTGCCAGCCCATTCTTTGCCAATTTGCTCATCACTCCTCTCTCTCTCTGTCACTGGGTTCCTTGGCTTCAGTTCAGTGTTTAACTGTGGATGTTTGCCTCTGTCTCCATCAGTCACTGGATGAAGGCTCCAGGATGGTTATAGACATCAAGTTCATTGTCAGGAATGGGCATTCGAGGTGGTCTCTCCACTATTGCTTAGCTTGCCAATTGGTGTCATCCTTTTAGATCACTAGAGGTCACTCTGGTGCCTGATCTGTCTTCTAACCTATGATTCCCTCTTCCCCCTATTACCCCCCCACACTTAACCTTCCTGTTCATTCATGACCTACTCTCTCTTCCTCTTCTCTCCCTCTCTTCATCCCAGCTCCCACTCCCCCCCACCCCTCACCGTGTTCCCCATCTGTTCAGAGGATCTTGCCTCATTCCTCTTCTCTTGGGTACTATGCATATCTTTTAGGTTCTTTCCTGTTTCCAAGACTCTCTATCAGTGGAAGTGCAGACTGGCACTCTCCTGATCCATGTCTAAAATCCATATATGAGTGAGTACATACCGTGTTTGTCTTTTTGTGACTGGGTTACCTCACTCAGGATAGTTTCTTCCAGTGCTATCCATTTACCTGCGAATTTCAAGATTCTATTGTTTTTCTCTGCTGAGTAATACTCCATTGTGTAAATGTACCACATTTTCTCTATCCACTGTTCAGTTGAGGGGCATCTAGGTTGCTTCCAGGTTCTGGCTATTACAAATAATGCTGCTATGAACATTTTTTTAAAAAAACCCACTTAGATCCTCCATCTTGCCTGCCTCTCCATCACGTATTCATTCTTTGTAGTAGTTGTGGTGTGAACTCTGGTGTGTCATGCAGTATGCCCTTTTGCTCAAACAGCTTTACTTGCAAATGTTCTTTGCAGTAGGTTGTTGTTCTGGTTCAAGGCCTCTGACTTCTGCTACACCATCAATATTGGACCCTCACTGAAATTCCTATCTGATATCCTGCTTTTGCCCTTAGTCATGGAGATACTGTGACATGGTTCCACAGGACTGTCCCATTCATATACTCCATCAAGCCAAATATACAGTATATGTTGGGGTAGGCTAATTTAAAGCCTTGGATGTGGGCCTCCATTGATTGGTTTGGGCCTCTGCCAGGACCTTCACCCTACTCAAGGGTCAGAGCCTGCTCTCTTGTACAGTGCCCCAGTGGACATTGGTGAGGGGCACAGTCAGATATTCCACACCCAGACCACCATCACGATGCAGCCACCAAGGGGCAAGGGCAGCTTCCCCACCTAAGGTGGCTGGAAAGGGGCAGGTCCCCCTATCTCATGCCCAGACTCTCCTGTGAGGGGCAGGCCTAGATAGAGCAATAATATAAAAGAAGGAAATTAAATGGTTAAAAATAGGAAAAGATATTGGCAGATGATATATTATATATAGGAGACTGAAACTATACCATCAGAAAACCTGGAATTGAGTGGTCCCACCTGACTTGAACATAGGTGGCATTTTCCACTCTACTTCTTGTTCACCATTTAAATCTCTCCATCTCACCCACAGTTATGTTGCAGACTATTTGCAAGAGGCCTCTCTTCCTACCCTATCTCCATTCCCTAGGAACTCCACAGAACTTAGCTGTGGAGCAGCTTTCCTCTTTCCCCACATTGCATATAACAAGAAATACCCTCTACCCAGGCTCCCCAGTGAACACATACAGAAAGGACTCAAGTAGGTGAATCATACTATCTTCCCTGTCCTTTTTAACAACATTTTCATTATGACCCTCAGGCCAACAACAATAACAAAACATTCCTACAGGTGACCTTCTTTCTACCTCAACTCCATTTACTGTAGATGCCAACTACTAAGAACCAGAGTCCTTATAGTCCTTACATCCCTGTCTTTTCAGATTATTCTTTATCCAACTACAACATACTTTCTGGATCCCCTCTTCCTATCATCTGTCCAACTCTCTGGGCACCCTATCTCTAAGTGTGAAAAAGATCCTCTTAGCTCTTTCTTGAAGTCTTTTAGTCCTTTTCTCTAGGCAAACCATAACCACTACACTTTACTAAGATCCAAAGAGCACAACAGAAACCAAGGAATGCAACATCAACCCAACAAAGACAAGACCTGAAACCATCTCAATCATTCTGATCCCAGATGCCTAGCCCCCAACATAACATCATGATAACCCTAGGACAATATGTCTCATCCAGAACCCAGCAACCCTACTATAGCAGGCCCAGAATATAATTGAAACACAAGACAAATATTTCAAAACAGCAATTATTAATATGTTCAAAGACATTAAGGAGGATATGGGTAAATCCTGTGAAAACACAAACAATGTACTGAAAACATTTCAAGATATGAAAGTATAAATAGAATCACCAATCAAAAACCCCAAACAAGATAAAAATAGAAGTGAAACATTTAGGAAGTCAAAAAAATCCCAGTGGTGTGAATGAAAATAATAGTGGAAGGCATAGAAGAACAAATCTCAGCTGTTTGACAGAAGTTAGAAGAAATGAATACCTCAGTCAAATAAAATATTAAATAAAAAAATCAGGCACACAACATCCAGGAAATCTGGAACACCATGAAAAAATAAAATATGCAAATGATAAGAGTAGAGGAAGGCAAACACCAGGTCAAGGGCACAAAAATTATTTTCAACAAAAAAAATCACAGAAGAAAAATCCCCTAACCTAAAGAAGAATGTACATACCTATCAAAGTATAAGAAGCATACAAAGTATCAAATAGACCAGACCACAAAAGATATTTCTATAATATCTAATGATAAAAACACAAAGTATACAGAATAAAAGAATATTAAAACCTGCAATGCAAAAAGACCAAGTAACATATAAACACAGACCCATTAGAATAACACAAGTCTTCTCAATGGAGACTACAAACACCAGAAATGTTTTGAAAAATATTTCACAAACTCTTGAGAGACCAGAGACTAGAGAAGCAAAGTGGCCAGCGAAGAGAGTTCTTACCTCTGCCAATGCTCAGACCAAAGGGGCAATCCTGTCCTAAGAATGCATCCTTAGACTGCTTAGACTGCACTGCTCTTCAGACTGCATCTATCTCTTGCCTCCTCCCATCTTACATTCCTCTTTCTGCTTAGCCATATCACATTTTCTCTATCCTCCCTAGTGTTGGGATTAAATGTGTAGGATCCCAAGTGCTGGGATCACCTTTGTGTGTGCTCTGTTTCTCTTTTAGATAGTTTAAATCTTGTGTAGTTCAGAGTGGCCTTGAACTAACAGAGCTCTGTCTGCCTGTGTCTCCAAAGTGCTCGGATTAAAGGTGTGTATCACAACTGCCTGGCCTCTGTGAATAATTAGTGTGGCTAGCTTTGCACTCTGATCTTCAGGCAAGCTTTATTTGTTAAATCATAAACAAATTATAACCACATTTCCCCTTTTATGTCTAAAATATAAAAGAAGGTTATAACTAGTATAAGAAAAAATATATATAGTAAGTACAATAAATACATGCAATATATACAGGCAATAAGGACATCAACAATGTCTAGCCCATTTGTATTTGACAAATTCAGAGAAAATACTCCATTATCTATTCTATCTTGGTGAGTCCAAAGTGTTGTACCTAATTCACTTTCTATCCTAAATTGTATTACCATCCAAAGCTATCTTTTGATATTTCTCAACCTTATACACCTTACATTTCTTATGGAGTTTCTTTTCTGCATCTGGTAAATGAGGAAAACTGTAAACTAAAACTATCTAGTCTTCAATTCCCCCCAAGATCACGAAGTGTAAGCAAGCGACTTCCAAAAAATGTGAGAAGTGAAAAAAAAAAAACCAAACAGCTGGCTGCCTGGACGGTCACCAAAGTTCTTCAGTGTTGGAATATCCAGCTTCAGCCTAAAAGACTAGCATATCTGACAGACTTTACCATGAAGCAGGAGTTTTGAATGACTACCCTGCCTTGCCTTGGCAAGATTTTGCGGTCACTCTCTTTTGTGTCTTGCTTGTCCATTTTGGACAGCATAATGTCAGTAGTCAAGGCAAGTGCACTTTCTTGCCCACTGGCTTACTTTTGCTACAAAGAAAGTAAACTGCATGTGGAATTTCTCAAAGAAAATTTGTGCTGCCAGGAACAGACATGTTTCATTGTCATAAAAATAAGAAGAACCTACATTATTAAAACATCTTAAATGCTATATTCTGTAGATCTCTGAAGCATTTGAAGATGACCTATCTAAAATACATCTCTTTTGATCTTGAAAATACACCTAATATGACTACATTTTGATTGTAATAGGTGATTAGCTACTAACCTACATTTCTTTATTATCTGCAATAGTCTGTAACAATAATTTTAAGTACTAGAAATTTGCATTACAATGTTAAATGAGCTAAATAGTGTGTAATACCTTGAATAAGATTAGATACACATGTACAGTATGTTTTAACAAAATTAATCTCAAATTTGTATCAATATAAAATATTTGTGTACAATATACAGAAGCTAAATCCGATGTAAAATATTTAAAACTAGGATTTTTTTCTAAAAGTGCATAACCCTTTCAGTGACCAAAACCCACACACCCCACCTCTTGGCAATATGAGCATCATATTTTTTAATTTAATTACTGATGTCTGGGGGCCATGGTGTCTTTAGGGGATCCTGTTAAGAAAAAAATTGGGTTAATTTTCAAGTCCTGGGAGAGGTAACTATATCATTTATTGTCCAGTCTCTGCATAATGGGAAAGTGCAGGGCTTGTCCCAAATCCTGGTTATAGTAATCCGTGAGGCTGGATCATCTCAGTTAGCCACCTTGAAATTGTTCTGAGGTGTTTGTAGTCCAAATTTGATATTTAGGTGGTATTTTTTAGCTTGGTGGTGTTATGACCCTGGTGTAATTGTCCTTATGGGGCCTTATTCTGCTTTTGGAGACTTCACATATTTCTGATAAGCATGGTTGTGGTTCAATGCAATAAACTAATAGAGATTTAAACCCACAATCATATAGAGGAAGGAAGATGAAGCCTTTTCATAAAATTAGTTATTACTCTATATGACCATTAATATCAAATTATATATATATAACTTTAAAAATTTTGAGATAATATTTACACCTTAAGAAAAGCTGTTAAGTAGTCAATATAAAACCAAAGGATTATAAGATTAGTGGCAATAAAATAGTCCTATAATTTTGGTTTTTCTTCTGTCCCATATCAGGTAGATTTCCTGATATTAGACAGAGATTTAGGATTTTACTTTAACAAGTGTGCTTGGGTTTAGAGAAGGAGAATGCCACTTTCCAACTCCAAAAGAAGTTTTAATATTTAATTGCACTGGGACTACAAAAAACATTTGCATTATGTGTCTGTAGAGGAAAAAATGCTTGGGAAGATTTATGAAATTTTATCCTGTTGGAAATGTGATATACCAATAGGCGACATTAGGGTTTTTGGGGGGGTGATTTGCCCATTTTCTTCACATCTCACTTGTCCATTGGTCTTAAGATTTCCTAGATGGATGCCTTTGTTCTCCTGAAAAGACAGAAATAAAACTCTTTCCCGTTCTTAATTTCGGGGAGGTTCTCTTTTGGAAAGTTATGTCTGATCAAATGGAAAATATTGGTTAGTTAGTTTAGCTTAAGATGTCTCTCTTGCTCAAATCTGACCTTCATCAATATCGATGGTATCATAGCTTCTCCTGTGGAAGCAAAGCAAAGCTCCTTTCCCAATGTAACATATGCTCTGGTTTCCATTCTGAGGTCAACACATCTTTAAAGTATGATTTAATTGTATAGTCTCTATTATCCAATGTCTCTTAGCATTGTCATTCCTTTCTCCTTAGAATTTAGAAAATTCAGATTACTAAAGTATTATGCAATAAATTTCTGGGGGTGTTTATTAGATCTTTTTGTTTATTTAATATATACCTTAGAGTTTGATTTGATCTTTCTATAGCTGTTCGCCCTGTCAGATTGTGTGGTATACCTGTAACATGCTTTATATTATAACAAGCAAAAAAAAATCTGTTTCATTTTCTTAAAGATGCATGCTGAAGGATTGCATGTTTTAACTTGTTCAGGTATACCCATGATGTCCGTAACTTCTAGCAAATGTATGATTACTAAATCATCTTTTTCTGAACTCAAAGCAGTTACCCATTGATATCCTGAGTATGTTGACATCAGTGGTATGGTGTACATATTTTAAATTTCCACATTCTACAAAATGGAACACATCCACATACCAGATTTCATTCCATTCAGTTATTTCTTGCAGGTAGTGGAGTTTGGTTGCATAAAGAACAAGTAGGACATTTCCTTATGATTTCCTTGGCTTGTTGCCAAGTGATGGAAAAATCTTTAGCAAAATTTGCTGTCTACTTGTTGTTGATCTCAGTGCCTGTGCCACTGGTGTTATGTTCAGGAAGTGGTTTCCTGTACCAACACATTGAAGAGTATCTCCCACTTTCTCTTCTAAAAGTTTCAGTGTGGCTGAATTTATGTTGAGATCTTTGATCCATTTGGACTTAAGTTTTGTACAAGGCAATAGACATGGATCTATCTGCAGTCTTCTGCATACCAGTACCCAGTTATGCCAGCACCATTTGTTGAAAATGCTTTCTTTTTTCCATTGTATAGTTTTAGCTTCTTTGTCAAAAATCAAGTGTTCATAGGTGTGTGGGTTAAAATCAGGGTTTTAAATTCGGTTCCATTGGTCTACCTGCCTATTTTTGTGCCAATACCAAGCTGTTTTAAGGACTATAGCTCTATAATAGAGCTTGAAGTCAGGTATGGTGATGCCTCCTGAAGTTCCTTTATTGTATAGGGTTGTTTAGGCTATCCTGGGCCTTTTGTTTTCCATATAAAGTTGATTAATGTTCTTTCCAGGTCTGTGAAGAATTGTGCCAGAATTTTGATAGGGATTGCATTGAATCTGTAGACTGTGTTTGGCAAGATTGCCATTTTTATTATGTTGATCCTACCAATCCAAGAGCATGGGAGATCTTTCCATTTTCTGGTATCCTTTTTGATTTCTTTCTTTAAAGACACAAAGTTCTTGATATACAGGTCTTTCATTTCCTTGGTTAACATTATCCCCAGATATTTGATGCTGTTTATGGCTATTGTAAAGGGTGAGGCTTCTCTGATTTCTTTCTCAGTCACTTCATCGTCTGTATATAATAGGGCCACTGATTTTTTTGCATTTACCTTGTATCCTGCCACTTTCCTGAAGGTGTTTGTCATCTCTAGGAGTTCCCTTGAGGAGTTTTTCAGGTCACTTATGTAAACTATCATATCATCTGCAAATAGTGAAAGTTTGACTTCTTCTTTTCCTATTTGTATCCCCTTTATCTCCTTTTGTGGTCTTATTGCTGTAGCTAGGACTTCAAGTACAATATTGAAGAGATATGGAGAGAGTGGACAGCCTTGTAAAAAAATTTTTAAAATCTAAAAAAATTTGCTGTCTACATGACTTTTCTTCCTTTTTTAAATTTAAATTGGAAACAAGTTTGTTTTACAGGTCAATCCCAGTTACCTCTACCTTCCCTTCTCCCTTGTCCCCCACCAACCTCCCATCCCATCCCCTTTCTGCTGCACAGGGAGGGTGAGGTCTTCCACAAGGATCTTCAAAGTCTGTCATATCATTTGGAGCAGGTCCTAGACCTTCCCCCATGTGTGTAGGCTGAGAAAGTATCCATGGGAGTGGGCCTCCAAAGTTCATTCGTGTACTAGAGATAAATACTGATCCACTACCAGAGGCCCCATAGATTAACCAAACCTCCAAACTAACATCAATATTCAGGGGATATAGACAAGTCCTATGCTGGTTTCCCAGCTGTCAGTCTGGAGTCTGTGAGTTCCCCCCTTGTTAAGGTCAGCTGTTGTTGTGGGTTTCTCCAGTCTGGTCTTGATCCATTTGCTCATCACTCCTCCCTCTCTGCAACTGGATTCCAGAGGTCAACGTAATGTTTAGCTGTGGGTGTCTGCTTCTGCTTCCATCAGCTACTGGATGAAGGCTCTACGACAGCATATAAGGTAGTCATCAATCTGATTATCAGGGAAGGGCATTTAAAGTAGCCTCTCCACTGTTGCTTAGATTATTAGTTGGGGGTCAACCTTGTAGATCTCTGGACACTTCCTTAGTGCCAGATTTCTCCTTAAGCCTATAATAGCTTCCCCTATTATGGTATCTCTTTCTTGGTCTCCTCTATTCTTTCCCTGATTCCATCTTTCTGCTCTCTCATGTCCTCCTATCCCCTCCTCTTCTTCCCTTCTCTTTCTTGCAACTCCCTCTCCCCTACCCACATGCTCCCAATTAGCTCAGGAGATCTTGTCCCTTTCCCCTTATCCAAGGGATCATGTATGTCTTTCTTAGGGTCCTCCTTGTTCCCTAGCTTCTGTGGTAGTGTAGATTGTAGGCTGGTAATCCTTTGCTCTATGTCTAAAATCCATCTTAGTGAGTACATACCATATTTGTCTTTTCGTGACTGGGTTACCTCACTCAGAATGATTTCTTCTAGTTCCATCCATTTTCCTGTGAATTTCAAGATTCCATTGTTTTCTTTCCGCTGAGTAGTACTCCATTGTGTAAATGTACCATATTTTCTCTATCCATTCTTCAGTTGAGGGGCATCTGGGTTTATTCCAGGTTCTGGCTATTACAAATAATGCTACTATGAACATGGCCGAACAGATGTCCTTGTTGTATGAATGTGCATCTTTTGGGTATATTCTTAAGAGTGGAATTGCTGCATCTTGAGGTAGACTGATGCCCATTTTCCTGAGGAACTGCCATACTGATTTTTAAAGTGGCTGTACAAGTTTGCACTCCCACCAGCAGTGGAGGACTGTTCCCATTCTCCACATATTCTCCAACATAAACTGTCGCTAGTGTTTTTGATTTTATCCTTCTGACAGGAGTAAGTTGGTATCTCAGACTTGTTTTGATTTGAATTTCCATGATGGTTAAGGATGTTGAGCACTTTCTTATGTGTCTTTCAGCCATTTTAGATTCCTCTATTGAGAATTCTGTATTTAGTTATGTACCCCACTTTTTGTTGGAATTATTTGGTATTTGGTGATTAGCTTCTTGAGTTCTTGGTATATTTTGGAAATCAGCCCTATGTCAGATGTGGGGCTGGTGGATGTTTTAAATGAAATGTTGAGGTCTCCAGCACATTTATTATCAATACTTGACTAATTACATCATTACCTTGTGCTAGAGGGTCTGACAGACCCATATGGTATCAGATATTGTGTGTTGTATATTTATGGGATGGTTCCTATTCCTGATTATTTCTTGTAACTGAATAAATAGTAAATTCAATTCTGTATCATCTAGTGTAAATGCAGCAGTTTCAATATGTAAAACAAATCTTTCTGATTAATTCCAAGACAGAACCCCTCCTTCTGCTGCATACAAGAAACACACCTCACCCTCAAAGACAGACATTACCTGAGAGTTAAAGGTTGGGAAAAAATTTTTCAATCAAATGGACCCAAGAAACTAGCAGGGGTAGCAATTCTAATATCTAACAAACTAGACATTAAAATAAAATCAATCAAAAGGGATGAAGGAGGTCATTACATACTCATCACAGGTGAAATCCACCGAGAAGAAGTGTCTATCCTGAACATCTATGCCCCAAATACAAAGGCATACACTTTCGTAAAAGAAACATTACTAAAACTTAAATCACATATAAAGCCCCACACACTTATAGTGGGAGATTTCAACACACCACTCTCACCACTAGACAGGAATACCAGACAGAAACTCAACAAAGAAGCAAAGGGTCTAATAGAAGTAATGACGCAACTGGTATTAACAGACATCTATAGACTATTTCATCCACATAAAAAAGAATACACCTTCTTCTCACCACCACATGGAACCTTCTCAAAAATAGACCACATACTTGGCAACATATCAAACCTCAGCAGCTACAAAAAGTTGGAATAACTCCATGTATCTTACCACACCACCATGCTTTAAAATTAGAATTCAACAACAACACAAATTGCAGAAAACCTACAAACTCATGAAAATTGAATAATACACAACTGCACCATTCCTGGGTCAAAGAAGAAATAAAAAAGAAATTAAAGACTTCCTAGAATTCAAGGAGAATGAAGACACAACATACCCAAACCTATGGGACACTTTGAAAGCAGTGCTACGGGGAAAGTTCATAGCACTAAGTGCCCACATGAAGAAACTGGAGAATAGTTATACTAGAGAATTAACAGCACAGCTGAAAGCTTTAGAACACAAAGAAGCAAACTCCCCCAGGAAGAGTAGATGTCAAGAAATAATCAAATTGAGGGCTGAAATCAATAAAGTAGAAACTAGGAAAACAATACAAAGAATCAATGCAATGAAGAGTTCGTTCTTTGAGAAAATCAACAAGATAGACAAACCTTTGTCCAAAATTACCAAACAGCAGAGAGTGAACATGCAAATAAAATCAGAAATGAAAAGGGGGACATAACAACAGACTCTGAGTTAATCCAGAGAATCATCAGGTCATACTTTGAAAACCTGTACTCCACAAAATTCGAAAATTTAAAGGAAATGGACGCCTTCCTGGATAGCTATCACTTACCAAAACTAAATCAAATACAGATAAGCAATTTAAATAGACCTATAACCCCTATGGAAATAGAAGCAGTCATCAAAATCTCCCAACCAAAAAAAGGACAGGTCCAGATGGCCTCAGTGCAGAATTCTACCAGAAATTCAAAGAACAGCCTATACCAATTCTTCTCAAAGTATTCCACACAATAGAAGCAGAAGGGTCTTTGCCAAACTCTTTCTATGAGGCTTCAATAACCTTGATCCCCAAGCCACACAAAGACACAACTAGGAAAGAGAACTTCAGACCAATATCCCTCATGAACATTGATGCAAAAATACTCAATAAAATACTGGCAAATCAGATCCAAGAACATATCAAAACAATCATTCACCACGATCAAGTAGGTTTCATCCCAGGGATGCAGGGATGGTTCAACATACAAAAATCCATCAATGTAATCCACCATATAAACAAGCTGAAAAACAAAAATCACATGATCATCTCACTAGATGCTGAAACAGCCTTTGACAAAATCCAACACCCCTTCATGATAAAGGTCTTGGAGAGAGCTGGGATAACAGGGACATACTTAAACATAATAAAAGCTATATACAGTAAACCAACAGCCAACATCAAACTAAATGGACAGAAACTCAACGCAATTCCTCTAAAATCAGGAACAAAACAAGGCTGTCCACTCTCTCCATACCTTTTCAACATGGTACTTGAAGTTCTAGCTATTGCCATACGACAACAAAGGGGGATCAAGGGGATACAAATTGGGAAGGAAGAGGTCAAACTTTCACTGTTTGCAGATGATATGATAGTTTACATCAATGACCCAAAGAACTCTACCAGGGAACTCTTACAGCTGATTAACACCTTCAGCAAAGTGGCAGGCTACAAGATCAACTCAAGAAAATCAGTAGCCCTACTATATACAGATGATAAAAGGGCTGAGAAAGAAATCAGAGAAACATCAGCCTTTACAATTGCCACAAACAACATAAAATACTTTGGGGTAATGCTAACCAAACAAGTGAAAGACCTGTATCGCAAGAACTTTGAATCTTTAAAGAAAGAAATTAAAGAAGCCCTCAGAAAATGGAAAGATCCCCCATACTCTTGGATAGGTAGGATCAATGTAGTAATAATGGCAATCCTGCCAAAAGCAATTTACAGATTTAATGCAATCCCCATTAAAATCCCAGCACAATTCTTCACAGACCTTGAAAGAACAATAATCAATTTTGTATGGAAAAACAAAAGACCCAGGATAGCCAAAACAACCCTGTTCAACAAGGAAACATCCGGAGGCATCAACATCCCTGACCTCAAGCTCTATTATAGAGCTATAGTCCTGTAAACAGCTTGGTATTGGCACAAAAATAGACAGGTAGACCAATGGAACCGAATTGAAAACCCGGCTATTAACCCACACATGTATGAACATCTGATCTTTGACAAAGAAGCTAAAGATATACAATGGAATAAAGAAAGCATCTTCAACAAATGGTGCTGGCATAACTGGAGGCTGGCATGTAGAAGAATGTGGATCGATCCATGTTTATTGACATGCACAAAACTTAAGTCCAAATGGATCAAAGACCTCAACATAAATCCAGCCACACTGAACCTCTTAGAATAGAAAGTTGGTGGTACCCTTGAATGAATTGGTACAGGAGACAGCTTCCTGAACATAACACCACTAGCACAGACAGTGAGATCAACAAGTAATAAATGGGACCTCCTGAAACTGAGAAGCTTCTATAAGGCAAAGGACACAGTTAGCAAGACAAAAAGGCAGCCCACAGAATGGGAAAAAATATTCACTAATCCCACATCTGACAGAGGGTTGATCTCCAAAATTTACAAAGAACTCAAGAAGCAAGTCTCCAAAACACCAAAGGATCCAATTAAAAAGTGGGCTGCAGAACTAAATAGAGAATTTTCAATAGAGGAGTCTGAAATGGCCGAGAAGCACTTGAGAAATTGGTCTATATCCTTAGCCATCTGGGAAATGCAAATCAAAACAACTCTGAGATACCATCTCACTCCTGTCAGAATGGCTAAAATCAGAAACACCAATAACAATTTATGCTGGACAGGATGTGGTGAAAGGGGAACACTCCTCCATTGCTGGTGGGAGTGCCAACTTGTTCAGCCACTTTGGAAATCAGTATGGAGATTCCTCAGAAAAATGGGAATAAACCTACCACAAGACCCAGCAACCCCACTCTTAGGCATATATCCCAAAGATGTCCATTCATACAACAAGGATGTCTGTTCCACTGTGTTCATAGCAGCATTATTTGTAACAGCCAGAACTTGGAAGCAACCTAGATGCCTCTCAACCAAAGAACGGATAGAGAAAATGTGGTATATTTACACAATGGAGTACTATTCAGCAGAAAAAAACAATGGAATCCTGAGATTTGCAGTCAAATGGATGACACTAGAAGAAACCATCCTGAGTGAGGTAACACAGTCACAAAAAGAGCACCATGGCATGTTCTCTCTCACATATGGATTTTAGACATAGATCTGGGGAGGGCCAGCCTACAATCCCATGGCCAGAGAGTCTGAGAAACAGAAACTTCATTCAGTGGCTAATGGAAGAAGAGGCAGACTCCCACGGTTAAGTACTGAGCTGAACTCAAGAAAGCTAGTAACAGAGAGGGAGGACTGATGACCAAAGGGATTAAGACTGGGCTGGTGTAACCCCCAGAAACAGCTGACCTGACAAAGGTTACTTTTGAATCCCAGGCATCAGCCTGGGAATCCAGCATGGGACTGATCAAGACCCTCTGAATGTGGGTGTCAGTGAGGAGGCCTAGGTAATCTATTGAGCCTTCGGCAGTAGATCAGTACTCATCCCGAGTATACACACGGACTTTGGACTCCCATCCAACAATGTGAGATGCACTCTCACCCTGAACTCTTGAGGGAGGGTCTAGGCCCTGCCCTGGATGATATGACAGACTATGGACACCCCCATGGAGGGCCCCACCCTCCCTGGTGAAATGAGGGGATATTGGGAAGGTTGGGGGAGGGCATGGAGGAGGGGAGGAAAAGGGATAGGGACCTGGAACTGACTTGTGAAGCAACCTTGTTTCTAATCTAAATTTAAACTGAAAAATAAAAAAAATAAATAAACAAATCTTTCTGAATATTGTGAATCAATAACTATGTAGTGAGGTTCCATAAAATCCACAATACCATGAGAATAACATGTAATCGTAATTTTGGACAGAATCATAAAGGCTTAGATCTACCTTATTTAAATTTTCTGATATGTAACCTGCCTTTCCTGATTTATTTCCATCAGTATGGAAAGTTGGGTCTCCAGAAATTAGTGTTTCCCAGACAATGCAAGGAAGCATCCAATTTGTTCTCTTTATAAGTTGAATTCTCTTGCATTGGGGATATTTGCTCTTAATCTCTCCCAAAGAAATTACTGAAAGCTCCTTACCCAGGATCACTTCTGGCCATAATTTTTCAATTTCATCATTCTTAAAAGGTGCAATGATTTCTGCTGAGTCTATTCCTGCTAATTGACAAATTCTCAATTTTCCATTTAGAATTAACTCGAAAATTTTTTTAAATTTTTACTTGGTTTATGTGGTAAAAATTCCATTCTAAGATAATTATTTTCCCTCTGCATTAAAATTCCTGTAGGGGAGTTCTTGGAGGATATCAGGACTAGAATGCAGTTAAGCTTTGCATCCACATGGTCCACATGTGCAATCTGTAATTTCTCTTCCACCGAAGGCAGTTCTCTCTCAGCTTCAGCTGCTAATTACCTGGGACTATTTAAGTCCTTGTCAACTTCTAAGGGTTTTATCAAATTCCTCAGTTCATCAGGTTTTACCTCAATAGTGGCTCATAAATAGGAAATGTCTCCTAGCAATCTTTGAAAGTTATTAAGAATCTGCAATCGAACTCTCTTAATTTGCACCTTTTGGGATCCACTTTTTAAAAATTGTTTTTTATTTTCATTTTTTCTAAACTTTTATTTTAATTAGAGACAATCTTATTTTACATATCAATCCCAGTTCCCTCTCACTCCCATTCTCCCATGTCCCCACCAACCCTCAATCTCACCAGTCAATCCAGTTCCCATGGGGAATTATCAAAGTCTTTCGCATCATTTGGGGCAGGGCCTAGGCCCTCCTCGCATGTGTCTAGGTTAAAAGAGTATCTCCATGTGGGGGATGGACTCCCAAAGTCCACTGACAGAGGCCCCCTGCCCAGACCTCCAAACTGACACCCATGTTCAGAGGTCTTTGTTTGGTCCTATGCTGGTTCCCCAGTTGTCACTTTGGAGCTCCCACTTTTTCAGGACAGCTGTCTCTGTGGGTTTTCCAAGCATAGTCTTGACCCATTTGCTCATCACTCCTTCCTCTCTATAACTGGATTCCAGGAGTTCACCTCAGTGCTTACCAGTGAATCTCTGTTCTGCTTCCATCAGCTACTGGATGAAGGCTCTAGGATGGCATATAAGGTAGTCATCAATATCATTATAGGGGAAGGACATTTAAGGTAGCCTCTTATTGCTTAGATTCTTGGTTGGGATCATCCTTGCCGATCTCTGGACATTTCCCTAGTGCCAGATTTCTCTTTAAAATTATGATGGCTCCTTCTATTAAGGTATCTCTTTTCTTGCTCTCCTCTATTCTTCCCCTGACTCAAGTCTTCCTGATCCATCATATTCTCCTTCCACCTCCTCTTCTCCCCTCCTCTTTCTCCTACCTCCTTCCACCTCCCTTCATGCTCCCAAGTTACGAAGCAGATCTTGTCCCTTCCCCCTTATGCAAGGTCATTCTTGTTTCCTAGACTTTCTGTAGGTATAGCTGATAGTCCTTTGTTCTATGTACAATATACATACATGAGTGAGTACATACCATGTTTGCCATTCAGTGCCTGGGTTTATTCTAGTTCCATTCATTTGCATATGAATTTCAAGATTTCAATGGTATTTTTTTCTGCTGAGTAGCACTCCATTGTGTAAATGCACCACATTTTTTTAATCCATTCTTCATTTGAGGGCCATTCAAGCTGCTTCCAGGTTCTGACTATACAAAAATGCTGCTATGAACATAGTTGAATAGATTGTGGTATGAATGTGTCTCCTTTGGGTATATGCCTAAAAGTAAAAGTGCTGGATCTTGAGGTAGACTGATTGCCAAATTTCCTGAGAAAACATATCGGTTTCTAAAGTGGCTATACAAGTTTGCACTCCCACCAGCAATGGAGGAGTGTTCCCCTTTATCCACATTCTTTCAAACATAAACTGTCGTTGATGTTTTTCATTTTAGCCATTCTGACAGGTGTGATATCTCAGTGTTGCTTCGATTTGCATTTCCTTGATGTCTAAGGATGTCGAACAATTTCTCATGAGTCTTTCACACATTTTAGATTCCTCTATTGAGAATTCTCTACTTAGTTATGTACCCCACTTTTTATGTCTTTTTGATTTTTAAATTTAAACTAGAAACATGGTTGCTTCACATGTCAATCCCAGGTCCTCTCTCTCCCTCCTCTCCTTCCATGACCTCCCACCATACCCTCCATCCCACCTCCCACAATCCCCACTCCTTTTCCCAGGGAGGGTGAGGCTCACCATGGGGGTATCCATAGTCTGTCTTTTAATTCAGGACAGGGCCTAGGCCCTCCCCCAAGAGTCCATACTGAGAGAGCATCTCATTGTGCAATGGGCACCCAAAGTCCATTTGTATGCCAGGGACAAATATTGATCTACTTCCCAAGGCCCCGTAGATTGCCTAGACCTCCTCACTGACACCCACATTGAGGGGGTCTGGATCAGTCCCATGCTGGATTCCCAGCCATCAGTCTGGGGTTCAAGAGCTCCCCTTGTTCAGGTCAGCTGTTTCTGTGGGTTAAACAAGCCAAGTCTTAACCCCTATGATCATCAGTCCTCCCTCTTTGTTTCTGGGTTCTGGAGTTCAGTTCTGTGGTTACCGGTGAGTGTCTGCCTCTGCTTCCATCAATCATTGGTTGAAGGTTCTGTTTCCCAGACTCTCTGTCAGTGGGATTGTAGGCTGACACTCCCCTGATCCATGTCTAAAAATCCATAAATGAGTGAGTACATACCATGTTTGTCTTTTTGTGACTGGATTACTTCACTCAGGATGGTTTATTCTATTGCCATCCATTTACCTGCGAATTTCAAGATTCCATTGTTATTTTTCTGCTGAGTAATACTCCATTGTGTAAATGCACCACATTTTCTCTATCCACTCTTCTGCTGAGTGGCATCTAGTTTGCTTCCAAGTTCTGGCTATTACAAATAATGCTGCTATGAACATAGTGGAGTAGATGCCCTTGTTGTATGAATTTGCCTCTTTTGGATATGTGCCTAAGAGTGGAATTGCTAGGTCTTGTGGTAGATTGATTCCCATTTTCCTGAGGAATCTCCATACTGATTTCCAAAGTGGCTGTATGAGTTGGCACTCCCACCAGCAGTGGAGGTGTGTTACCCTTTCTCCACATCCCCTCCAGAATAACCTGTCCTTGGTGTTTTTGATTTTACCCATTCTGATAGGAGTAAGATGGTATCTCAGAGTTATTTTGATTTGCACACTTTTTAATTTGATTGTTTGGTGTTTTGGTGACTAGCTTCTTGAGTTCTTTGTATATTTTGGATATCAGCCCTCTGTCAGGTGTGGAGTTGGTGAGGATATTTTCCCATTTTGTGGGCTATCAGGTTGTCTTGTTGACTGTGTCCTTTTCCTTAAAGAAGCTTCTCAATTCATGAGGTCCCATTTATTAGTTGTTGATCTCAGTATCTATGCTACTCTTATGATCAGGAAGTGGTCTCCTGAACCAATTCATTCAAGGGTACTTCCCATTTTTCTTCTAAGAGGTTCCATGTGGCTGAATTTATGTTGAGGTCTTTCATCCATTTGGACTTGAGTATGGTGATAGATATGGATCTATCTGCAATATGCCAGCACCATTTTTTGAAGATACTTTTCATTTTCCATTTCCATTCCATTCTGTTAGCTTTTTTATCAAAAATCAGGTGACCACAGGTGTGAAAATTAATATCCGGGTCTTCAATTCAATTCCATTGGTCTACTGGTCTGTTTTTATGCCAATACCAAGCTGTTTTCATGACTATAGCTCTGTAGTAGAGCTTAAAGTCAGGGATGACAATGATTCCAGAAATTCCTTTACTGTACAGGATTGTTTTGGCTATCCTGGGTTTTTTGTTTCTCCATATGTAGCTGAGAATTATTCTTTCAAGGTCTATGCAGAATTGTGCTGGGATTTTAATGGTGATTGCATTGAATTCATAAATTGCTTTTGGTAAGTAGCCATTTTTACTATGTTGATCCTACCTATCTCCCATGAGCATGGAAGATCTTTCCATTTTCTGGTATCTTCTTTAATTTCTTTCTTTAAAGACTCAAAGTTCTTGTTATACAGGTCTTTCACTTGTTTGGGTAGAGTTACCTCATGTAGTTTATGATGTTTGTGCTTATTGTAAGGAATGATGATTCTCTGATTTCTTTCTCAGCCCATTTATGGTCTACATATATTATGGCAACTTTTTGTAATTAATTTTGTATCATGCCACATTGCTAAACGTGTTTATCAGCTGTAGGAGTTCCCTGGTAGAAGTTTTCAGGTCACTTATATAAACTATCATATCATGCAAATACTGAAAGTTTGCCTTCTAATTTTCCAATTTGTATCCCCTTGATCTCCCTTTGTTGTATTATTTTTCTAGCTAGAACTTCAAGTACTGTATTTAAGAGATGTGGAGAGAGTGGACAAACTTGTCTCATTCTGGAGTTTCTCCATTTAGTTCATTTTGGCTGTTGGCTTGCTCTATATTACCTTAATCATGTTTAGGTATATTCCTATTATCCCTGAACTCTCCAAAACTTTTATCATGAAGGGGTGTTGGACTTTGTGGAAGGCTTTTTCAGCATATACTGAGATTATCCTATGGTGTTTCTTTTTCAGTTTGTCTATATGGTAGATTACATTGATGGATTTTTGCATGTTGAACCATACCTACATTTCTGGGATGAAGTCTACTTAATCACGGTGAACGATTTTCGTGATGTGTTCTTGGATTCTATTTGCTAGTATGTTATTGAGTATTTTTGTGTCAATGGTCATGAAGGAAATTTGTCTGTATTTCTATTTTTTGGTTGGGTCTTAGTGTGGTTTGGGTACCAACATAATTGTAGCCTTGTAAAAATGTTTGCCAACTGGCAATCTAAGCAATAGTGGAGAGGCTATCTTAAATGTCCTTCCCTGATAATGAGATTGATGACTACCTTATATGCAATCCTAGAACTGTCATCCACTGGCTGACAGAAGCAGAGGCAGGCATCCATAGTGAAATACTCAATTGAACTCCTGGAACCCAGTTGCAAAGAGGAGTGTCAAGCAAAGGAATCACGACCCAGCTAGTGAAACCCACAGAGGCAGCTGACCTAAACAAGGGGGAATGCATGGATCCCAGGATGATGAATGAGAAGCCAGCATGGGGCTGATCCAGACCCCCTTTACCTGAGTTTCGGAAAGGAGGGCTCAACAATATATGGGGTCTTGGATAGTAGATCAGTATTTATCCCTGGCACACAAATGGAATTTGGGAGCTCACTCCACATGGAGGGAGGGTCTCTCAGCCTGGACACATGGGGAAGGCCTAGGCCCTGCCTGGGATGATATAACAGACTTTGAAAATCCCCATGGAAGGCCTTACCCTCTCTGGGGAGCAGAGGGGTGGTAGAGTGAGGTGTTGGGGGAGTTAGATGAGAGGGGGAAAAGGGGACGTAGAGCTGAGAGTAACAAGTGTAAATGTTAAATAAAAAAGTTATTATAAAAAACTTTTTAAAAGTTTTCCAATAACTCATTCTGCTTCTATTATGTAGAACAGTTTGAGGAGTGTTGGTCTTAAGTCTTGTTTGTATTTCTGGCAGAATTCTGCACTGAAACCATATGACCCTGTCCTTTTTTTTTTTTTTTTTTTTTTTGGTTGGGAGACTTTTGATGACTGTTTCTATTTCATTAATTGTCATAGGTGTATTTAAACTGTTTCTCTGTTGTTGATTTAATTTTGGTAAGGATATCTATTCTGAAAATTGCCCATTTCCTTTAAATTTTTCAATTTCGTGGAGTACAGGTTTTCTTTTCTTTCTTTTTTTTTGTTTTTTTTTTTGAGACAAGGTTTCTCTGTATTGTTTTGGAGGCTATCCTAGAACTTATTCTGTAGACCAGGCTGGCCTCAAACTCACAGAGACTCACCTGCCTCTGCCTCCCAAGTGCTGGGAAGGAGTACAGGTTTTCAAAGTATGACTTGATGATTCTCTGGATTTACCCAGTGTCTGTTGTTATGCCCCCCTTTTTCTTTGTGATTTTGTTAATTTGCATGTTTTCTCTCTGCCCTTTTTTTAGTTTGGATAAAGGATTATCTCGTTGATTTTCTTGAAGAACCAAATCTTTTTTATTGATTCTTTGTGTTGTTTCCTTGTTTCTACTTTATTGATTTCAGCCCTCAGTTTGATTATCTCTGCTGTCTACTCTGCTTGGATGAGTTTGCTTCTTCTTGTTCCAGAGCTTTCAGGTGTGCTGTAAATTTTCTAGCGTGACTACTGTCCAATTTTTTCTTGTGGGCACATAGAGCTATGAACTTTCCTCTTTCAAAGTGTCCCATAAGTGTGGGCAAGTTGTGTTTTCATTTTCATTGAGTTCTAGGAAGTCTTTTATTTCCTTCTTTATTTCTTCCTTGATCCAAGAGCATTGTTCAATTTTTATGAATTTGTAGGATTTCTGTAATTTGTGTTGTTCTTGAATTCTAATTTTAAACTATGGTGATCCAATAAGATACAGGGGTTATTCCAAATTTTTTGTATCTGTTGAGGTTTGCTTTGTTTCCAAGTATGTGGTCGATTTTAGAGAATGTTCCATGTGTTGCTGATAAGATGGTATATTCTTTTGTGTTTGGATGGAATGTTCTATAGATGATTTTTAAACCCAATTGAGTCATAACTTCTGTTAGTTCCTTTGTTTCTCTGCTAAGTTTCTGTCTGGTATTCCTGTCCAGTTGTGAGAGTAGGATATTGAAGTCACCCATTAGAAGTGTGTGGTGTTTTGAGTTTTAGTAATGTTTCTTTCAGGAATGTGGGTGCCTTTGTATTTGGTGCATAGATGTTCAGAATTGAGGCTTCATCTTGATGGATTTTTCCTCCAGCATAAATTGTCTTCAGTGTTTTTGATTTTAGCCATTCTGACAGGAGTAAGACTGTATCTGAAAGTTGTTTTGATTTGAATTTCCCTGATGGCTAAAGATGTTGAGTACTTTCTTAAGTGTCTCTTGGCCATTTTAGCCTACTCTACTGAGAATTCTCTATTTAGTTTTGTACCCCACCTTTAAATTGGATCCTTTGGTGTTTTGGAGACATGCTTCTTGAGTTCTTTGTGAATTTTGGAGATTAACCCTCTGTCAGATGCAGGGTTAGTGAATATTTTTTCCCATTCTGTGGACTGCCTTTTTGTCTTGTTGACTGTGTCCTTTGCCTTACAGAAGCTTTTAGTTTCAGGAGATCCCATTAGTTAATTGTCGATCTCAGAGTCTGTGCCACTGGTGTTATGTTCAGAAAGTGGTCTCCTGTACCAACTCGTTGAAGAGTATCTCCCACTTTCTCTTCTAAAAATTGCAGTGGTGGTTGGATTTGTGTTGAGATCTTTGATCCATTTGGACTTAAGTTTTGTACACGGTGATAAACATGGATCCATGTATCCAGCTCTACAGAAAGTGCTAGAAGGAAAACCTAGACCCAACAAAGATAACTACACTGACAAATACACAGGCAATAGATAATCCCACTTTACCAAACACCAAAAGAAAAAGGGAGGAGAAACTACAAAAAATAACTCCACTACCAATAAATCAAGCACAAACAAGAATCATCAATCAATGGTCATTAATATCCCTCAATGTCAATGGTCTCAACTTGCCTATAAAAAGACACAGAATAGCAGAATGGATACAAAGACAGAACCCATCCTTCTGCTGCATACAAGAAACACACCTCAACATCAAAGGCAGACGTTACCTCAGAGTAAAGGGTTGGGGAAAGATTTTCCAATCAAACAGACCCAAGAAACAAGCGGGTATAGCAATCCTAATATCTAACAAACTAGACTTCAAATTAAAATCAATCAAAAGAGATGAAGAAGGACATTTCATATTCATCAAAGGAAAAGTCCATCAAGATGAAGTCTCAGTTTTAAACATCTATGCCCCAAATACAAAGGCAGCTACATTCATGAAAGAAACATTACTAATGCTCAAATCACACATAAAAATGCACACACTAATAGTAGGAGACTTCAACACTCAGCTCTCTCTGCTAAACAGGACCTCCAGACAGATACTTAATAAAGAAACAAAAGAACTAATAGAAGTTATGACCCAACTGGATTTAACAGACATCTATCGAACATTCCACCCAAACACAAAGGGATATCCCTTCTTCTTGGTGCCACATGGAACCTTCTCTAAAATTGACCACATAATAGGAAACATAGAAAATCTCCACAGATAAAAAATAGGAATAACCCCCTGTATCTTATCAGACTACTATACATTAAAATTAGAATTCAACAATAACACAAATCACAGAAACCCTATAAACTCATGGAAATTGAACAATGCACAATTGCACCATCCCTGGGTAAAGGAAGAAATAAAAAAAAGAAATTAAAGACTTCCTGGAATTCAATGAGAATGAAGACACAACATACACAAACTTATGGGACACTCTGAAAGCAGTGCTGAGAGGAAAGTTCATAGCACTAAGTGCACACGTGAAGAAACTGGAGAACAGTCATACTAGAGAATTAATAGCACAGCTGAATGTTCTAAAGCAAAAAGAAGCAAACTCACCCAGGAGGAGCAGACGCCAGGAAATAATCAAACTGAGGGCTGAAATCAATCAAGTAGGAACCAGAAAAACACTGAGAAGAATCAATGAAACAAAGAGTTGGTTCTTTGAGAAAATCAACAAAATAGATAAAATCTGTCCAAACTAACCAAAAGACAGAGAGAGCATGCTAATTAATAAAATCAGAAATGAAAAGGGGGACATAACAATGGACACTGAGGAATTCAAGAGAATCATCAGGGCTTACTTTGAAAATCTGTATTCTGCAAAATCGAAAATTTAAAGGAAATGGGCAGTTTCCTGGATAGATATTACTTGCCAAAACTAAATCAAGAACAGATAAGCAATCTAAACAGACCTATAACCCTTAATGAAATAGAATCAGTCATCAAAAGTCTCCCATCCAAAAAAAAAAGCCCAGGCCCAGATGGCTTCCATGCAGAATTCTATAATCCCTTTTAAGGTGACCTTGTTTGCCACAACTAAAACACTTGAGATTTCGATTTTTCTTCAAACCTCTGGAAACCACGTTTCATGCATCATCATGGTCATGAGATTCAATATTGATCGTATCTCCAATCCATTCTTTTAAGGGTTCTGACCTTGCCTCTAAAAGCCTAATTATCATTTTGCATTATGCATTCATATTTTCAAAAGCCAGAGATTCAGTTAGTGTTTGTCTAGCTTCTGAATTTGGTATCACTCTATTTACTGCTGATATGAATCTTTATAAGAAATCAGGGAAGGTTTCTTTAGGGCTCTGTATGACTTTAGTAAATGACTCAATCTTCTTTCCTATCTATTCAATTGTTTGTCAAGAGATTGTTAGAGATTCTCTGAGAGGGTGGATTTTGGAGAGAGAGGAATGAGGCTCTCCAGATCAAGCATAAGTGAACTGGAGGTTCTAGTCAAACAATGTGGACCAGGCTGACATTAAACTCAGAGACATAAGCTCTTTTTTAATTCTTTCATGTGCTGGAAGCTTAACTGGGTGGGGTTTTATCCTGAGGCCATCATTCCCTTTATTCCATTCAACATTGTTGGGACCTAGCCTCGACAGGGTCTCTGAATTGTTTGTCAGCTGATAGCCACAGGTGCATCCTGTTTTCTAGTCCTGGCTTACTGCCCCTGCATTGCCCCACTGACATCAATATCTAGCAGGAGGAAAACACTCTCTCTTCCACCTGGGGTTTTTCCACTGTGTTGTAAGACTATATAAGACTGCTCTCTCCTACAAGAGAGAGACCTCTTAGCACTTGCAATAAAGATGCAGACACACACTCTCCAGGCATTAAGGCAACACATGCATTCTCTTAGTATAAACAGCTGGACATCTGGTCTTTCTTTTCCTGTTACCTTGGACCTGCTTGTGGCACCGGCGCTGCAATTGGAGGTCCCACCGAGATTTAGAGAGACTTTGAAAGATTGTGAAAGATCAGCCAGAAAGAAGACTCAGGAGAGGAGAGACTCGAGAAAGAAAAGATTTGAAAACAGCTACTTTATCAGTAAAATTGAATGGTCAAATCTCCAGGCTTTTGCCTGAGAGATCACCTTCTAAGGAGAAGGTGTATTGGATTAATTTCCAGCCTTTACCTGATCCACTGAGGTTAGGAAAGTAAGGGGAAAACTGAGAGATTGTCCTCAGTTGAAGGGTGTATTGAACTAATCTCCAGCTTTTTACCTGATCCACTGAGGTCAGGAAAGTAAACGGGAACTGAGAGATCGCCCTCAAAGGCTGAGCAGCAAGTAAGGCTATGAGGGTGTATTGGAAAAGGGGACTAAGTTAGGGGTACGAGGTTAAATCTCCAGGCCTTTGTCTGACACCAAGGTCAGGAAAGAAAGGGGAACCTGAGAGATCCCCTCAGTTGGAGGGTGGATTGAGTAAATATTAAGGCTTTTGCCTGAGGGCTCATCCTCGGTTGTAGGATGGATTGAAATGGGTAAATTAAAAATTGGTAACAGTTAGTAAACGAGGTACTGGTCTTAAGTAAGAGAAAAGGACAAGGCAAAAGTATATGGAATGGAAAATACATGGAGAGTCTGGATACTGTGTGTTGTTGTTTTGTCTTTAAACTGTTTAATTGCTAAGAAAGGAACAAAGACTGCTAAAAGACATTTGATTATCAATGCTGCTAAATTAATCCAACTTAAATATTTTGAAAATGCTTTGACTTCTAAATTTAAATATAAGGACAGATTACTTGGGAAAAGAATTTCTGCTTTTGTTTCCACAGAAAATAATAAGCTGTGGGTTCCTTCCAGACTTGTATGGTTTGATGAAGCAAGACCACCTGAAGCAGTGGCCCAGGTGATCCAGCATATAAAATAGCTGAGATGATGCAGCCTTGCAGACCACAAAAACAAGGACTTCAACAGGTTTCTGGTTTTTTCCTGTCATGATCCCCCTGGTATTTCAGCACCCCATAGCAGCAGGAAGTAGTTTGGAAAAAATGATGCCCACATTCCCAAATATTGTTTATAAATGTTTGTTTGCATTTATACAGGGTTGGTTATTGATATAAGTTTAAGGTCAATTTTGTGAGTCATCTCTAAAAGCTTTTACAAGGAGTGGGTATGGCTGTAGCCCCTGAGTGTAGCTCAGAACTTCTCAAATGGAGGGATGATGAAGGGCATACAGGACTTTTTCAACCTTTTGTTTTAATTCAAGGGTTGACTGGAGTTGTTCTGTCATAGTGATTTCAATTAAGGAAGTTTCATTTCAACAAACTAATCATGACCTAGGGGAAAAGGGTGACTGAAAGATGTATGTATGTTCTGAATGTATGGTGTGGCCACACCAGTATGTATGAAATGCGATTGTGAATGCATGAGTGTGAACTGCTTAAATTGCCTTGGATATGATTAAAAGGATACTTAAGTTACTTTTGATATAGTTAAAAAGTTACCTAAATTGCTTTGGATATAGCCAAAAAGGTCATCCAGCCAGTCAATGTCTCAACAGGAAAGGTTGACGATTTTCATCCTCAGAGACAGTCAGTGGAAAAATAATAGAAGCCTACAACATGGCCCGAGAACCAAAGAAATCTGCATGGAAGATTCTATAGAGTAGCAAACAGTTCAAACAAAATTTCAAAAGATAAACAAGTGGGAGATGTTGGGGCATAGCCCCCACAGGGTCTCTGAGTTTTTTGTCAGCTGATAGCCACAGGTGCAACCTGTTTTCTAGTCCTGGCTTACTGCCCCTGCATTGCCCCACTGACATAAGCATCTAGCAGGAGGAAAACACTCTCTCTTCCACCTGGGGTTTTTCCACTGTGTTGTAAGCCTATATATAAGACTGCTCTCTCCTACAAGAGAGAGACCTCTTAGCACTTGCAAAAAAGACTCAGACACACACTCATTTGGAAGTGGCTTACAGTCCAAAAGTTTAGTTCATTGTCATTATGGTGAGAAGTATGGCAGCATACAGGCATACATGGTGCTGGAGAGTTCTACATCCAGATCAGAAAACAGTAGGAAGAGACTGGGACATACTTCCTCCAACAATGCCACACCTACTCCAAGAAGATCATACCTTCTAATAGTGCCACTCCCTGTGATCCTATAGGGGCCATTTTCTTTAAAACTACAACAACATTATGCTGCTTGTACCAAGTGAACAGGAGGTAGTAACCACTTGGATTGTTGGTAATACATATACACATCAGAGAATGGTAAATAAATGCACCCTAACTTCATGAACCTACTTTGTTGAAATTTCTTGGTGTGGGGGCACACAGAGATATTCCTTGTAAAGTGAAGGATACATTATTTTGCCTGGCATTTCCCACCACCAAGAAAGAAGAACAATGTTTAATTGGCCTACTATATTTTGAAGAGAGAACATTCCTCACTTAGGTGTGTGACTCCAGCCAATATAGCAGGTTACTCTGATAGCAGCTAGCTTTGAGTGGGGCCTGGTAAAGAAGGCTCTTCAACAGGTACAGGCTGCTGTGCAGTTGTCTCTACCACTTGGACCATATGATCCAGTAGACCCAATGATACCTAGTGTGTCAGTCACAGAGATGTTGTTTACAACTTTTGTAAAGTTCCTATAATGAATTATAGATGAGCCTCTTGGGATTTGGGATTAAGTCTCTACCATCATCTGCAGATATATATTCTCCCTATGACCATTGACAATATTTAATGACAATGGGTCACCAAATTACCATGTGACCTGAGCTGTACATTATGAGCTAGGTATTATTTGACCTACTATGTCATAAAGTAGTATATGTGCACAGCAGCAAATCAAAGTTATGAAGGGGCAAGGTGGAAAAATATTGGGGTGGAGGTGCATTGCTGTTTATTCTTGTTGATTGTCATGCCTCCACAGTGCCTGAGGTGACTTCCAGAATATCCCAAACCCTAGCACTTAAAACAAACATCTGTTACTATATTCCATTGTTCTTCTTTTGAGAAACAGACATTGTCATTTTCAATATTTTTCTTTTATTTTTGAAATCATATTTATATCACTTCCACCTTCCCTTTTCTTCCCCCAAACCTTCTCATATACCCCTACATGCTCTTTCAAATACATATCCAACTTTTATTAATTATTGTTACCTATATATATATATACATATATATATATATACACATATACATGCATACATGTTGCTGAATATAAACTGCCAGTCTGTATAATGTTACTTGTGTTCATGTTTCCAAGGCTGATCATTTGGTATTAGGTAAGCAATTGGTGACTCTTTACTGGAGAAGGCTATTTCTCCTACTCTCATGATTCCTTAGTTGACTGTATGTAGTCTTTGTGTTGGATTGATGCCTCAGGGCATTTTGCACATTCACTTTTGCATGTCTATTGTTGCCTTGTTCAGCTCATGTTTATGTAGTTGTGTCGGTGAGACTTTGTGTGTGTGGCTTCTAGCATTCTAACTAGGAGACAAAGTTTCACAGCAAGCTTCCTGATTCTATGTCTCTTACAATCTTTCTGTCCCTGCTTCCACAATATCCCCTGAATCTTAGGTGCTGGAGTTGTTAGCAGGTGTATCAATCGAGACTGAGCTCCATAACTTTACATTGATTGGTTGTGTTTTTTTGTAATAATCTTCACTGTTGAAAAGAGAAATTTCCTTGATGGAGGTGAGGACTACACTTATTTGTGGGCATAAGAAGATATATTTCAAGTGTAATTAGGGGTTATTCTGGTTTAATAAAGAGGAGGCTGTAGGCTTTCCTGTATAACTTCATTAGTCCCAGGTAGTTGGTTAGGTTTCCAATACCAGGTATGATTTCCCTGTTGTTGAGCAAAATGTAAGTATACTTAGAGAGCTGTTGGGCATCACCAAAGTTTAAACACCACTACTGCATTTAGAGTTATCATGCCATACTGGTTGTTGGGATTTATAGATGATATAGGAAGCGAGAACTATTGATAGCCTCCCTCCTTTTTAAGTTTGCATGGTGCCTTGGGCATCAGTGAAATAAAGATATTATTTAGGGAGGAAGCACTCTGGTCAGTTCCAGGTTTGGGGTGTCTGATCCCTGTGTCAGAAGTGCAAAGTACAAGGTGTCTACCTCTTGTGAGGGGTGGTGGTGTGGGGGACTAAAGACAATAACAATAGCCTGTGTGTCCAGGAAATTTCTTGAACTACCATATCCCCTGGCTCTTACAATCTTTCCAACTCCTCTTTAACAGGGTTCCCTGAGCCCTTAGGGGAAGGCTTTGATGGAGATATCCCATTTAGGATTGAATATTCCAAGGTATTTTAATCTTTGCACTTTGTTCAGCTGTGGGTCTCTGTATTTGTTCCCATGTACTTCAGGAAGAAGCTTCTTTGATGATGGATTTTGTCAAAGGACTTTTCTGTATCTAATGAGTTGACCATATGATTTTTTGTGTTTCAGTCTGTTTATATGAGGGCTTACATTTATCAATTTACATATCTTGAATCATCCTTGGAACAAAATCCACTTGATTGTCCTGGATTGTCACTGCTCTAGAGGTGGTGGAACCTGGGAGAATGAAGCTAATAAATGAGGCAGAAGCCAGTCTCATGCAATAGCTAATTTTATTCATAGCCCCAAAGAATTTATACTCTAAAGTCTAAAAAGGGTCACATGAATGAAGTTCTCATGAGTTCAAGCTGTACACAATCACAAGGACAAGTGGCAAAAACATGTTTTTCCATAGAGGCATATAAAGGATAATTTAAACAGTTGATTGAATAACAATAGAGAGCGATGTTGAGTAATCTGAGGTAAACTCTCTCCTATCTGCTACACAAAACAAATTCCAAGAACAATTAAGTTTTTAAAGAAACCTAGATCACAAGACTGTTTTGTTTTTTTGAGTGTTCTCACAAGCACTCAGAATTCTCCTCACGTGACTTCATTCCTGGACTGTGTTCTGACAATGGATCTTTTTGATCTGTTTGGTTTGCAAGCATTTTTTGAGGATTTTTGCACCTGTAATTCTCTTTCTTTGTTGGGACTTTATGTGGTTTGGATACCAAGGTAACTGTGGCCTCATAAAAGGAACTGGGCAATATCCCTTCTATTTCTATTCTCATGAAATAATTTGAGGAGTTTGGATGTTAATTCTTTCAAAGTCTGATAGAATTCTGAGCTAAAACCATCTGGTCCTGGGAATCTTCTGGTTGGGAGACTTTATCGCTCTATTTCCCTAGGGGTTATAGGCCTGTTTAGATTGCTTATCTGATCTTGATTTACCTTTAATAAGTACTATCTATAAAGATCTTTGGGATTTTCCAAATTGTTGAAGCACAGGTTTTGAAAGCATGCCCTAAAGATTCTCTGGATAGGTTTGGTGTGTATTATGTCACCCCTTTTGTCTCCAATTCTGTTAATTTGGATTTTTTCTGTCATTTTTTTAATTTGTGTAAGGGTTTGTCAATGATTTTCTCAAAGAACCAACTATTTGTATATTTTTGTTTATTTTTTCTACTTTACTGATTTCAGGCCTCTTTATTTCTTGCTATTTGCTCCTTTTGTGTTTTCTTCTTTTTCTTCTAGAGCTTTCAGTTGTTCTGTTATGGTACATTTAACATTTTTCCATTTTTTTAAACAATGGAAGCACTTAGTTGTAAAGAGAAGCCTTCCCGCCAGCCTGGTTCCAGAGCCACATGAGTCCCAAATAAACACACAGGAGGTTATATTAATTATGAAGCTGTTGGCCTTGCTTGTTTCTTACTGGCTAGCTCTGAATTAAGTATTTATTCCATAATTGCTAATTTAAGTATTTCTCTTACCAGAGAGGTTTCTGGGCTTCTTATCCCTATGGCAGTTACATCTTGACTTCCTGTGTTTCTCCTTCCCAGAGTACTCCTCGGCTCCTAGTCCCACCTATCTTGCTTCCCTATTGGCCAACAGTGCTTTATTGACATATACACAGGACTTTCCCCATCATCTCCTCTTTTCTGTCTAAACAAAAAGAAAGGTCTTAACTTTAACATAGTCAAATTATATATAACAGAAGAGTTATCAAGTAGGAACACAGTTACAATATTTTGTCTATCAACATTTAGTAAGATTTAAAGAAAATATCATCTATCTCATTCTTGTGAGTCCAAAGTCCTATATGTAGCTTATCTTTTATCATAACTAAGGAAAACCATCAGCCTTCAACTCTATCAAAGACCACAGAAGGATAATACATAAACACTAGGATTGACAGAGACATCTTACTGCCTGGACAGTCACACGAAGTTCCTCTGTAATTTTGGGGCATCCATCATCAGCCCATAGGCCACAATGTGTCCAGAAGATTTCTCAGCAAAGCAGGAAATTTCAAACTGTCCATCTGCATCAGCAGTCTGTCATTTCTTTTTCTGTGTCCTATAGAAAGTCTTGTAGACTCTTCCATGAAGCAGGAACCCTGAAGGACTGTTTGAGTTTAACAGTCACTTTCCTGTGGGTCCTGTATATCCAGTTTATACAGCAACAGTCAAACAGTCTAGGCATGAGCAGTTTTTTGCCCAAATGGCTAATCTTGCCATGTTGAAAGCAAACTCCATAACAAGTTTCTTCGATGCTCATTTTCCTCTCAGACATAATTGATGCTGCCAGGAGTAGACATTTCTCATTGTAAAGAAAAACCATAAACCATTTTAAATGCCATTTTCTGAAGGTCTTTGAAAGGTTTGAAGACTATCTATCTCAAATATATCTCTGTATATCTAGAAAACTTAACTTACCTAATATAAGTTCTGACTATTATAAGTAACTATCTATAGTCTGTATTCAGTTATTCATTATGTTTTAAAAGATCAGTATAAGCACAATACATAATCAAGAGGAGAAATATACACATCACAAAATTGACCTTGGATTTGTATGAATAAATGAAAAACCATACCAATACAAAGTACTCACTTCCATACCATAATCCCCTTTTTCCTTTAAAAAGAGATTGTGATCATTAACCAATTATAAGCAATGCCATTCAAATGAAAACAAAGATTTATAAACAGTATGGGAATTTGGACGTCACTCATTCCAAACTGCTTCATGCTGGATTGGGGCGCTGTTCATACCATGGGGATCATTATTTTCAGGGTCTGTAAGGCTACACAATTACAGGAAACCATCAGAAACAGGACTCATCCTATATATATAAAACACACATCAGATCCCATATGAGTCTGCTAGGTCCTCTGGTGCAAGGCAATGATGAAAATGATCGTTTATTAATAATTAATGTGTTGGAAGCTTCAGAATTTCCTAAGAAACACCATGTTAACAGCAAAGGTTTAAAGAAGGATTTTTCTATCACTTGGCAACAAGCCAAAGAAATATTATGCAATTGCCCCACTTGCTCATTCTACAATCAAACTCCATTACCAGCAGGTTGTATTCCTAAAGGTATTCACAGAAATGAACTTTGGCAAATGAATGTATTTCACTTCCCAGAATTTGGCAGTTTGAAATATGTACACCATACAATAGACACATTCTCAGGCTTCCAATGGGCTACTGCCCTCAGCTCTGAAAAAGCTGATTATGTTATTACACACCTCTTAGAGGTGATGGCTGTTATGGGTATACCTGCACAAAAAAAAAACTGACAATGCTCCAGCATATGTCTCCAGTAAATTGGGACAATTTTTCAAATATTATAATATAAAACATGTAACTGATATACTTTACAATCCCACAGGACAAGCAGTGGTTGAAAGATCTAACCAAACCTTAAAAGAATTGCTTCATAAACAGCCAGGAGGAACAAAGACCCCCAAACACAGGTTACATAATGCTTTACTAATATTGACTTTTCTTAATGCCAATGAAAAAGGACAAACTGGAGCAGAAAGACACTGAACTACGGAGAAGACTTCTGAACTGAACCAACCAGTGCATTTTAAGGATGTTATGACCTCTGTCTGGAAACCAGGATATGTGTTACGTTGGGGAAGGGGTTTTGCTTTTGTTTCCACAGGAGAAGAAAAACTTTCGGTTCCATTGAAATTAATTAAGATTTGATCTGAACAGAAGACATCTCAGGAGGAGGAAAATCATATTCTACCATAGGTAAAGTGGCCTCATAAAAGGAAGAGAAGTGTTTTGAGTTTGTTTTTTTTTTGTCTTCACAGGTAAACTCAGGAAAGAATACTGGACATATGGATTCCTGAAGAATAATGAAAAGCTACCCTGAGGACCATCACAAAAACAATAACTCACTGTGTGGTATCAAAGTCTAAATCTCTCTATATTGCTCTTTATAATACCCTTATATCTTTGTTTCTTCATATACTTTAGTCCCCATTCATTTAACCGAACCTGGCTTTGGAGTTGGATTGGCTCTCCTACTCTAAATTCAAGCACATTATTTAAATAAAATTCAGAATTTCTGTATTATTTCAAAGAGCCTTTGATGTAAGACAGAAGAAAATAAAATTAGGGACTGTTATCTGTGGATTTCTTTTTCTGAAAAGTCTAATCTCCTTCATGTTTACCATCTTCCCTATTGTCACCTTTTCCACTATGCATACATATGAAAGTTACAATATTTCTTTGTTATCATTAATGTTTGAGTTTTCCAGAGAACAAGGGATTTCCTGACAGCAGTCTTCAACTGCTTCGGAGAGAGAATGAGGATCCACTTCCTTAACTCTACCTGATTCGACTGGATGCATCTGAACTGCCCCAAATCATCAACTCCACCTGACAAGCACCATCCTGAAACTTGCTTGGAGCTACATCCCTCGACACAACTCTTGACCAAGGGACTGACACAGTGCACCTTCTACAATCTGGCCAGAGCTTTAGACCAGAGCTTCAATCAGAACTCCAGTCAGGAACTTCAATCAAGCATCTCCTGCCAAACAGAGACTGTCTAATCTATTTAAGATTTTATTACACTAACTTTTTTCTTCTCACAGAGATTGTAATCAACCCATCTCAGCAGGAAGTAATTTTGATATTTCCACACCCCCTCTCCCTACTATTGATATTATAGGATAGTTTACATCTGTTAGGGTTAGTTTTCAATTATTTTAGAGTTGGGATTGGAAGGAGGTGTTCAGACTTGGGTGTTTCTTTCAGATAAGCCTAGGTTTAGATGGGATAGATGTTTGATAAATTTTGTTCATTGACACAAGTTAGTTTTGTTTTAAGTTTAAATATTCTTTTTAGACTAAAAGGGGAATTGTAGGGTGAAATTTAGTACTCCACCATTAACCATGTGGCATATTAGAGGCGCATACAGATGAGGTAATTAAAGGGCGGTTTACTGCACAGCTAACCACACCCACTTTAGGAGTGACTAAAGACGTATACAGACATAGGCAGTGAACTACGTCACTAGCCAGGCCCACTTTGGGCATGGCTAGGGGCATGTACAGAGGAAGGAATAAAAGACTGAGCAGGGGAACTCTCGCCCTCTTTTTGGCCTCCAGTTCAGAGGCGGAAAAATACTTGGCTCATTTGGGTTGCTTGTTTTTCTCTTGTGAGTAATTTCTACAATAAATACTTACCTCTACTCTCAATAAGTGTGCCATTTATCATTGCAGCATCACCTCATGGTGGATTTTTGCTTGGATATGCTGTGCCCTTACCTATCTCTTCTGATTAGTTTTGGTTTGAAGTCTATTTTGTTACACATTAAAACGGCATACTAGTTTGCTTCTTATATTCATTTGCTTAGGATATATTTTTCAACCCCTTCACCCTCAGGTAATGTCTACCTTTGATGTTAATGTGTTTCTTGGATCCAGCAGCAGAATGGGTGTTTTGAAACCATTTTGTTAGTCTATGTCTCTTTATTGAGGAATTGAGATCACTGATGTTGAGAGTTACCAATCAGCAGTGTTTGTTGATTTCCATTATTTTGATGTGTTTACCACCCCCTTCTGATTTGTTGATCTGATATTGTTTATTCCTTGAATTTTCTCTGGTGTGGTTAACCTTCTGGTTGAAGTTTTCCTTCTAGTGCTTTTTGTAGGGCTGAATTGTAGATCGATGCTGCTTCAATTAGGTTTTACTATGGAATGTTTTTCTTTTTTCATTATGATTGAACATTTTGCTGGTTATATAGTCTGCGATGGCATCTCTGTTCTCTTAGAATTTGTAGAAAATCTGTCTAGTTCCTTACAGCTTTTAGAGTCTACACAGAAAAGTGAGGCTTTATTCTAAAAGGTCTGCCTTTATAAGCTGGTTGGTCTTTTTCCCTTGCACCTTTTAATGTTCCTTCTTTCTTCTACACATTTATACGCCATGGAGAATTTCATTTCTGGTCCAGACTATTTGGTATTGTGTATGCTTCTTGTACACTATTAGACACCTTCTTCAGGTTAAGAAAATTTTCTTCTGTGATTTTGTTGAAAATACTTTCTGTGCCTTTGACCTAGGTTTCTTTTTCTTCCTCTACTCCTACTATTCATAGATTTGGTCTTTTTATAGTATACCAGAATTCATGAATGTTTTTTTGCCTGCATACATACATGCATGCATACATACATACATACATACATACATACATACATACATACATTTTATTTCAGGCTTCACATGTCAACCCCAATCCCAGATCCCTCTCCCTCCTCTGTGCCACCCCAACAGCTCCCCCAGATTCCCACCCAATCCCCACTCCATTCACCAGGAAGGGTGATACCCTCTGTGGGGGATCCACAGACTCTGCCATTTCAACCAGGGCAGGGCCCAGGTCCTTCCCCAAAGAGATCAGGCTGAGAGAGCATCCCTCACTGTTGGACGGGCACCGACAGTCCATCTGTATGCCAGGGACAAAAACCAATTAACCACCCAAGGCCCCACAGATTGTCCAGGTTTCCTCGCTGACACCCACAGTCAGGGGGCCTGGATTAGTCCTATGCTGGTCTCCCAGCCATCAGGCGGGGGATCTAAGTGTTTCCGCTTGTTCAGATCAGCAGTTTCTGTGGGTTTTACCAGCCTGGTCTTGACAAATTTGCTCATCATTCCTCCCACTCTGTCACTGGCTTCCAGGAGTTCAGTTCAATGTTTAGCTGTGGGTGTTTGCCTCTGGAAATCTCATTAGGGACAGGTCTCTCCCCAAACCTATAATGACTCCCTCTATTATGGTATCTCTCATCTTGTTCTCCTCTATTCTTCCCCTGACTTAATCTTCCTGCTCCCTATGTCTTCCTCTCCTCCATTCCTCTTCTCAGCTCTCTCTCCTCCCACCATGATCCCAGTCCACTCAGGAAATCTTGGCTTATTCCCCTTATATGGGGTACCATGCATATCTCTGTTAGGGGGTCCTACCTGATTCCCAGACTCTCTGATGGTGGGATTGTATGCTGGCAATCCCGAGTCATGTCTAAAATCCATATATGAGAGAGTACATACCATGTTTGTCTTTTTGTGACTGGGTTACCTCACTCAGAATGGTTTCTTCCAGTGATATCTATTTACCTGCGAATTTCAAGATTCCATTGTTTTTTTTTTCTGCTGAGTAATACTCCATTGTGTAAATGTACCACATTTTCTCTATCAACTTTTCAGTTGAGGGGCATCTAGGTTGCTTCCAGGATCTGGCTATTACAAATAATGCTGCTATGAACATAGTGGAGCAGATGTCCTTGTTGTATGAATGTGCATCTTTTGGGTATATGCATAAGAATAGAATCGCTGGGTCTTGTGGTAGATCGATTCCCATTTTCCTGAGGAATCTCCATACTGATTTCCAAAGTGGCTGTACAAGTTGGCATTCCAACAGTAGTGGAGGAGTGTTCCCCTCTCTCCACATCCTCTCCAGCATAAATGGTCATTGGAGTTTTTGATGTTAGCAATTCTGACAGGAGGCAAATGGTATCTCATAGTTGTTTTGAGGTTCATTTCCCTAATGGCTAAGGATGTTGAGCACTTTCTTAAGTGTTTCTCAGCCATTTTAGACTCCTCTATTGAGAATTCTCTATTTAGTTCTGTACCTCACTTTTTAAATGGCTCATTTGGTGTTTTGGAGATGTGCTTTTTGAGTTCTTTGTAAATTTTGGAATTAGCCCTCTATCAGATATGGGGTTAGTGAATATCTTTTCCCATCCTGTGGGCTGCCGTTTCTTTCTTGTTGACTGAGTCCTTTGCCTTACAGAAGCTTCTCAGTTTCATGAGATCCCATTTGTTAAGTGTTGATTTCAGTATCTGTGCTACCAGTGTTATGTTCAGGAAGTGATCTCCTGTACCAATTCGTTCAAGAGTACCTCCCACTTTCTCTTCTAACAGGTTCAGTGTGGCAGGATTTATGTTGAGGTCTCTAATCTATTTGGACTTAAGTTTTGTGCATGGCAATAGACATGTATCTATCTGCAGCCTTCTACATACCAATATCCAGTTATGCCAGCACCATTTGTTGAAGATGCTTTCTTTTTTCCATTGTATAATTTTAGCTTCTTTGTCAAAAATCGAGTGTTCATAGGTGTGTGTGTGTTAAAATCAGGGTTTTCAATTCAATTTCATTGGTCTACCTGTCTATTTTTGTGCCAGTACCAAGCTGTTTCCAGGACTATAGCTCTATAATAGAGCTTGAAGTCCAGGATGTTGATGCTTCTGGAAGTTCCTTTATTGTACAGGGTTGTTTTGGCTATCCTGGGTTTTTTGTTTTTCCATATAAAGTTGATTATTGTTCTTTCAAGGCCTGTGAAGGATTGTGCCAGTATTTTGTTGGGGATTTAATTGAATCTGTAGATTGCTTTTGGTAAGATTACCATTTTTACTATATAGATCCTATCTATCCAAGCGCATGAGAGACCTTTACATTTTCTGGTATCTAATTTCTTTCTTTAGAGACTGAAAGTTCTTGCTATACAGGTCTCTCACTTGTTTGGTTAGTGTTATCCCCAGATATTTAATGGTGTTTGGGGCTATTGTAAAGGGTGATGTTTCTCTGATTTCTTTCTCAGCCCATTTAACATCTATATATAATAAGGCTACCAATTTTTTTTTAGTTAATCTTGTATCCTGCCACTTTGCTGAAGGTATTTGTCAGCTGTAGGAGTTCCTGTGTAGAGGTTTTTGGGTCACTTATGTAAACTATCCTATCATTTGCTAATAGTGAAGGTTTGACTTCTTCCTCTCCTATTTGTATCCCCTTGATCTCCTTTTGTTGTCTTATTGTTTAGGTAAAACTTCAAGTACAATATTGGTGAGATATGGAATGGACAGCCTTGTCTAGTTCCTGGTTTTATAGTAATTGCATTGAGTTTCTCTCCATTTAGTTTGACGTTAGCTGTTGGCTTACTGTATATTGCTTTTATTATGTTCAGGTATGTTCCTGTTATCCCTGATCTCTCCAGGACCTTTAATATGAAGGGGTGTTGGATTTTGTTGAAGGCTTTTTTCAGCATTCAGTGAGATGATATTCATTTCTTCTGTCTTGTCTTTATTCCCTGAGATCTCTCTTCCATCTCTTGTATTGTGTAGATGAGAGTTGCCTCTGATGTGCCTGTTTAGTTCCTGAGTTTTTCATTTCTAAATTCCTCTCATTTTTCATTTTATTGAACGAATCAACTGTCACTTTTGTGCCTTGAACTGTTTTCATTTCATTCCACTATTTCTCATAGATTTCCTTGGTAAATTTATTCATATCCTCTTTTAAGAACCTCTAACATACTCATAAAGGCTATTTTCTAATCCTTATCTTGCACTTTAGCTATATCATATTTCACAGGGCCTACTGTAGTTTGATTGCTGGGTTCTTATGCTGGAGCTGTGTTGTGTTTTTATGCTGGAGTCTAGGCATCTGGTTTGGGGAGGATTGTAATTCTATGTGCTGATATCTGGTGTGTAGGGTTTTTTTGTTGTTGTTGTTTTGTTTTTTGTGGGTGTTCTCCTTGGTTTCTTTTGCCTGCTCTGGTTCTTAGAAGTAGGGTTTCTATGTGTTGCCAGGTAGGGCATTAGATCCTGCCAAGTGTGGTCACTTGGAGTCTGGCAGAATGTGTTTCTGGGTATTGGGAATTGACACTAAGGAATGTGGATGGGCTGGGAGGGTTGACAAGAGAGACCATCTGGGTGAGGAAGACCACCTGTAGTCTGTTACAATGCTATGGGTAAGACTGGGGAACTGGAATTGGAGGGGAGGAGGGAAAGTAAAGATTGCCTTTCTGACTCCCTGGCTGGCGTGGCCTGCATGTTTCCAGGGAATGCCTGTGAGAATTGGCAGTTGAGACAAAGAGGTGGTAGGAGAGGTGATTCCTTGGCAGGCATGTCAAGGCTGTTTTGATTTACACTCCTCTAATTGCTAGAGATGATGAAGATTTTTTGAGATATGTCTTAGCTATTCATTTTCTTCTTTTGAGACCTCTGTCTCATTTAGGTAATTCTCATTGGAAAACATTTTTTTGCAGGATTGGCAGGCTTTTGAGACAAAAGACAGGAACGATCTTTCATATTGTTGGTGTTTTCTTTTTGTGATGAGATCTTGAAATATGTATTTTTGTTTGTCTAGGAAGGCTGGAACTACAGGCCATACATGGTTTGGGTGGAATGGAATTAGGGACACTATGGGGATTGGATGTGCCTTCTGGTCCAAACCTAGAGTGTAGGGGGTAGATCTGGCTGGGTTGAAAAGTTAGATGTGGTTTAGGAGGAGACTGTGGGTTGGGGAAAAGATGAGGGTTCTGGCTGAAAGCTAGAGGTAGATTTGCCATAGGCAGGGCAAGGGCAGGATATGGGCTGTGAGATCTGGGCTAGATATGGTGTGTTGGGGACGTTCAGGAAGACTCATGGGGTTAGGCCACAGAGGATGTGAGAGATTTAGCTGAATGGAGAGGTTAGGTGCAGGGTAGAAGAGATGTGTGGGTAGAAAAAGATGTGTGGGTGATGGCAGGCAGTGAAGGTCCTGGTGCATACCTACTTAGAGGTTTGTTGTGGTGCAGGAAGGCTGAAGCAAGAGTAGGCCCAGGTACTTCATGTACAGACACCCAGGCTAGATCTGTTGGGCTGGGGTGAAGGGGAGTGTCAGGGAGACTCACAGTACTAGACCCTGAAGAAGGAGGAGGGGGAGGGGCCTGGCTAGGTGAAAGACATTAGGACCAGTGCCTCATCTTAAAAGTCAGCAAATCTAGCTATTATATGTAATGCTGCTATGAACATAGTGGAACAGACATCCTTGTGTGAATGAGCATCTTTGGGTATATGCCTAAGAGTGGAATTGCTGGGTCTTGTGGTAGACTGAGTCCCATTTTCCTGAGGAATCTCCATGCTGATTTCCATAGTGGCTGTATGAGTTGGCACTCCCACCAGCAGTGGAGGAATGCTCCCCTTCCTCCACAACCTCTCCAGCACAAACTGTCATTGGTGTTTTTGATTTTAGCCATTCTGACAGGAGTAATTTGCATTTCCCTATTGGCTAATGATGTTGAGCACTTTCTCAAGTGTCTCTCTGCCATTTTATATTCTTTTATTAGAAGTATTAGAGTGTAATTCTCTATTTAGTTCAGTCTCCCACTTTTTAATTGGATCCTTTGGTGTTTTGGAGACTTGCTTCTTGAGTTCTTTGTAAATTTTGGAGATCATCCTTCTGTCAGATGTGATGTTAGTGATTATCTTTTCCCAATCTGTGGGGTGTCTTTTTGTCTTGCTGACTGTGTCCTTTGCCTTACAGAAGCTTCTCAATTTGAGGAGATCCCATTTACTAATCAATGTCTGTAGTACTGGTGTTATGTTCAGGAAGCAGTCTCCTGAACCAATTCATTCGAGAGTACCTCCCACTTTCTCTTCTAACAGGTTCAGTGTGGCAGGATTTATGTTGAGGTCTTTGATCCATTTAGACTTAGGTTTTGTGCATGACAATAGACATGGATCTATCTGAAGTCTTCTACATGCGAATATTCAGTTATGCCAGCACCATTTGTTGAAGATGCTATCTTTTTTTCATTGTATAATTTTAGCTTCTTTGTCGAAAACCAGGTGTTCATCGGTTTGTGGATTAATCTCAGGGCTTTCAATTAGATTCCAAGACACTAGTGAGATCTCCAAAGATCTACAAGGATGATACCAACTGGCAAACTAAACAATAGTGGAGAGACTACACTAATAGCCCCTCCTTGATGATATGGTTGATGACTATCCTATATGCCATCCTAGAACCTTCATCCAGTGACTGATGGAAGCAGAGACAGACACCCACAGCTAAACACTGAACTGAACTCCTGGAACCTAGTGACAGAGATGGAGGAATGATGGACAAAGGGGTCAAGACCATGATGGTGAAACCCACAAAGACAGCTGACAGGATAAGGGGAAGCTCTTGAATCCCAGACTGATTCCTGAGAGGCCACCAGGGGACTGATCCAGACTCCATGAATGTAGTCTCAGTGAGGAGGCCACATAAATCACTGGGGCCTTGGGTAGTAGATCAGTGTTTACCATGGTTTATGAATGATCTTTGAAAGCCCATTCCAAATAGAGGGATGCTCTCTCAGCCTGGACACATGAGGAAGGGCCTAGGTCCTGCCCTGGATGAAATGACAGATTTTAGAGATCCCCCCCAAGGAGGGCCTCACCCTCCCTGGCGAATGATGTGGGGATTGGGTGGAGGGCTTGGGGGCTGGTGGAGGGACAAGGGAGGAGGGATGGGAGAGGGAGCTGGGATTGACATGTGAAGCATTCATGTTTCTAATTTAAATAAAAACATTACCAAAAAAACAAAACAAAACAAAAAAAAGTCAGGAAATCGACCGCCACAGAGCCTCCCCTCCGGGCAGGAGCAACACACCACAGATTTCTGGTTTTCTTTTCCTACAACGGGACCAGGTAAACCAGGTCCTGTATCCGGGCCTACCTTACAGTGCCTGGGGACTGCCACAGAGCCTCACCTCCCAGCGGGAGCCACACACACCAGATTCCTGGTCTTCTCTTCCACCAACAAGACCAGGGAACCAGCAACAGGACAGGGAACCAGCAACAGGACCATGGGACCAGGTAAACCTGGTCTTGTCCACCCACTGGACCAGTGCCTGCAGTCTGCCAGTGGGAGCCTAAGCACTCCAGATTTCCGGTCTTCTTCTCCATCCACAGAACCAGGACTAGAAAGAGGAGAACTACCAGAGTATTGGACTTGCTTGCACACTGACAGGAAACTCTGGTCCCCTAACCACCAGACCAGTAAGCGGCTCTTTCTGCACCCACTAGAAGAAGGGATGGCAAAGAGACAATAAAAAACACACTCAGTAAAAGAAAAACAAATATGACACCACCAGATTTTAGAGACTCGGCACCAGCAAGTCTTTAACATTCCAATGCAAAAGAAGCAGAAGAGAATGACCTTAAAAAACAACTTCATGAAAATTATAGAGGCCTTGAAAGAGGATATAGAAAAATCCCTCAAAGAAATGGAAGAAAAAGCAAACCAAAATAATCAAGGGAAGAAAAAACAAACCAAAAAATCTAAAAATGCAACAAATGGTCAAAAACACAAAGCAAAACTTGCAATACACAGTTCAAATAGTAAAAGGGTTGTAAACTTAAATAGAGACAATAAAAAAAAAACACAAAATCTGAAGGAAGGCAGGAAATAGAAAAGCTGGGCAAATGGTCGGGTACTACAGATACAAGAATTACCAACAGAATACAAGAGACGGAAGAGTGAATCTCAAGTGTTGAAGACACACTAGCAGAAATGGATTCTTCAACCAAAGAAAATCTTAAGTCTAACAAATCCTTAGCACAAAACATCTAGGAAATATGGGACACCATGAAAAGACTAAACCTAAGAATAATACGTATAGAAGAAGGTGAAGAATACCACCTCAAAGGGGCAGAAAATATATTTAACAGAATCATAGACGAAAACTTCCCCAACCCAAAGAAAGACATGCCAATGAAGGTACAAGAAGCTTACAGAACACCAAATAGAGTGGATCACAAAAAAGTCCCCTCATCACATAATAATCAAGACCCCAAATATACAGATGTAGAAAGAATATTAAGAGCAGCTAAGGAAAAATATCAAGTAACATATATAAAGGCAAACCTATCAGAATTACACCTGACCTCTCTATGTAAACTTTGAAAGCCAGTAGATCCTGGATAGATATTCTACCAACACTATGCCCAGACTACTATACCCAGCAAGGCTTTTAATCACTATAGATGGAGAAAAGAAGATGTTCCATGACAAAACTAGATTCAAGCAATACATATCCACTAACTTAGCCATACAGAAGGTTCTGAAAGGAAAACTCCAACCCAAGGACGTTAACTACAACCAGAAAAACATAGGCATTAGATAATCTGACCTTACCAACAGCCAAAAGAAAAAAGGGTGGAATTCACACAATTCCACCAACAACAACCTTCCAAATCAAAGAAGAATGAACAATCAATGGTTATTAATATCCTTCAATATTAATGGTCTTAACTCGCCCATTAAAAGACACAGGTTAACAGAATGGGTTCGAAGACAGAACCCATCCTTCTGCTGCATACAACAAACACACCTCAGACTCAAAGACAGACATTACCTCATAGCTAAAGTTTGGGAAAAGATTTTTCCAATCAAATGGACCCAAGAAACAAGCAGGGTAGCAATCCTAATAGATTTTAAAATTAGATTTTAAAGTGAAATAAATCAAATGAGATGAAGGTCATTACATACTCATCACAGGAGAAATCCACCAAGATGAAGTTTCAATTCTGAACATCTATGCCCCAAATACAAGGGAATCCATGTTTGTAAAAGAAACATTATTAAACTCAAATCACATATAAAGCCCCACAAACTTATAGTGGGAGATTTCAACACCCCACTCTCACCACTAGACAGGAATACCAGACAGAAACTTAACAAAGAAGCAAAGGGGCTAATAGAAGTTATAACCCAATTGGGATTAATAGACATCTATAGAACATTCCATCCAAATAAAAAAGAATATACCTTCTTCTCAGCACCACATGGAAACTTCTCAAAAATCGACCACATACTTGGAAACAGCAAACCTCCACAGATACAAAAAAATTGGAATAACTCCATGCATCTTATCAGACCACCATACGTTAAAATTATAATTCAACAACAACACAAATTGCAGAAACCCTAAAAACTCATGGAAATTGAATAATGCACAATTGCACCATTCCTGGGTCAAAGAAGAAATAAAAAAAGAAATTAACGATTTCCTAGAATTCAATGAGAATGAAGACACAACATACCCAAACCTATGGGACACTTTGAAAGCTGTGCTACGAGGGAAGTTCATAGCACTAAGTGCTCACATGAAGAAACTGGAGAAGAGTTACACTAGAGAATTAACCACACAGCTGAAAGCTCTAGAACACAAAGACGTAAACTCACCCAGGAGGAGTGGACACCAGGAAATAATCAAACTGAGGGCTGAAATCAATAAAGTAGAAACTAGGAAAACAATACAAAGAATCAAAGCAAAGTTGGTTCTTTGAGAAAATCAACAAGATAGATAAACCTTTGTCCAAATTACCAAAAGGCAGAGTGTGAACATGCAAATTAACAAAATCAGAAACAAAACGGGGACATAACAACAGAAACTGAGAAAATTCAGAGAATCACCAGGTCATACTTTGAAACCTATACTCCACAAAATTTGAAAATTTAAAGGAAATGGACAATTTTCTGGATAGCTATCACTTGCTAAAATTAAATCAAGAACAGATAAGCAATTTAAATAGACCTATAACCCCTATGGAAATAGAAGCAGCCATCAAAAGTCTCACAACCAAAAAAAGCCCAGGTCTAGATGGCCTCAGTGCAGAATTCTACCAGAAATTCAAAGAACAGCTTATACCAATTCTTCTCAAAGTAGTCCACGCAATAGAAGCAGAAGGGTCTTTGCCAAACTCTTTCTATGAGGCTTCAATAACCTTGATATCCAAACCACACAATGACATAACTAAGAAAGAGAACTTCAGATAAATGTCCCTCATGAACATATATGCAAAAATACTCAATAAAATACTGGCAAATCAGATCCAAGAACAAATCAAAACAATCATTCACCATGATCAAGTGAGTTTTATCCCAGGGATGCAGGGATGGTTCAACATAAGAAAATCCATTAAGGTAATCCACCATATACAGAAGCTGAGAAACAAAAACCACATGATCATCTCACTAGATGCAGAAAGAGCCTTTGACAAAATCCAACACCCCTTCAGGATAAAGGTCTTGGAGAGATCTGGGATAACAGGAACATACTTAAACATAATAAAAGCTATATTCAGCAAACAAACAGCCAACATCAAACTAAATCGACAAAAACTCAACGTGATTCCGCTAAAATCAGGAACAAAACAAGGCTGTCCACTCTCTCAATACCTTTTCAATATTGAACTTGAAATTCTAGATAGAGCAATAGGACAACAAAAGGAGATCAAGGGAATACAAGTTGGAAAGGAAGTGGTCAAACTTTCACTATTTGCAGATGATATGATAGTTTACATAAGTGATCCAAAAAACTCTACCAGGGAACTCCTACACCTCATAAACACTTTCAACAAAGTGGCAGGATACAAGATCAACTCAAGAAAGTCAGTAGCCCGACTATATGCAGACAATAAAAAGGGCTGAGAAAGAAATCCGAGAAATAAGGCCCTTTACAATTGCCACAAACAACATAAAATACCTTGGGGTAACACTAACCAAACAAGTGGAAGACCTGTATCACAAGAACTTTCAGTCTTTAAAGAAAGAAATTAAAGGAGACATCAGAAAATGGAAAGATCTCCCATGCTCTTGGATAGGTAGGATCAATGTAGTAAAAATGGCAATCCTGCCAAAAGCAATCAACAGATTCAATGCAATCCTCATTAAAATACCAGACCAATTTTTCACAGACTTTGAAAGAACAATAGTCAACTTTGTATGGAAAAACAAAAGACCCAGGATAGCCAAAACAACTTTATTCAACAAAGCAATATCTGGAGGCATCACCATCCCTGACTTCAAGCTCTATTATAGAGCTGTAGTTCTTAAAACAGCTTGGTATTGGCAGAAAAATAGACAGGTAGAGCAATGGAAGAATTAAACACCCTGATATTAACCCACACATGTATGAACATCTGATCTTCGACAAAGAAGCTAAAAATATACAATGGAAAAATGAAAGCATTTTCAACAAATGATGCTGTCATAACTGGATGCTGGCATGTAGAAGAATGTGGTTAGATAGATCCATTTCTATCACCATGCACAAAACTTAAGTTCAAATGGATCAAAGACCTCAACATGAACCCAGCCACGCTGAAACACTTAGAAGAGAAAGTGGGTGGTATCCTTGAATCAACTGGCACAGGAGACCACTTTCTGAACATAACACCACTAGCACAGACAGTGAGGTCAACAATTAATACATGGGACCTCCTGAAACTGAGATGCTTCTGTAAGGCAAAGGACACAGTCAACAAGACAAAAACGCAGCTCACAGAATGGGAAAAGATATTCACTAACCCCACATCTGACAGAGGGCTAATCTCCAAAATTTACAAAGAACTCAAGAAGCAAGTCTCCAAAACACCAAAGGATCCAATTAAAAAGTGGGCTACAGACCTAAATAGAGAATTCTCAATAAAGGAGTCTAAAATGGCTGAGAGGCAGTTGAGAAAGTGCTCAACATCCCTAGCCAACCAGGAAATGCAAATCAAACCAACTCTGAGATACCATCTTACTCCTGTCAGAATGGCTAAATCAAAAACACCAAGGACAGTTTATGCTGGAGAGGTTGTGGAGAAAGGGGAACACTCCTTCACTGCTGGTGGGAGTACCAACTCATACAGCTACTTTGGAAATCAGTATGGAGATTCTTCAGAAAAACGGGAATAAGCCTACCACAAGACCCAGCAATTCCACTCTTAGGCATATATCCAAAATATGCACATTCATACAGCAAGGACATCTGTTCCACTATGTTCATAGCAGTATTATTTGTAATAGCCAGAACCTGGAAGCAACCTAGATGCCCCTTAACTGAAGAGTGGATAGAGAATATGTGGTACATTTACACAATGGAGTACTATTCAGCAGAAAAAAAAACCAAGGAATCCTAAAATTTGCAGGCAAATGGATGGCACTAGAAGAAACCATCCTGAGTGAGGTAACCCAGTCACAAAAAGACAAACATGGTATGTACTCTCTAATATATGGATTTTAGACATAGATCTGGGGAGTGCTAGCTTACAATCCCCCAGCCAGAGAGTCTGGGGAACAGAACCTTCATCCAATGGCTGATGGAAGCAGAGGCAGACTCCCATTGCTAAACAGTGAGCTGAATTCAAGGAACCCAGTGACAGAGAGGGAGTACCGATGAGCAAAGGGGTTATGACTGGGCTGGTTTAACCTCCAGAAACAGCTGACCTGAACAAGGAGTAGCTCTTGAATCCCAGACTGATGACTGGGATCCAGCATGGGACTGATCCAGACCCCCTGAATGTGGGTGTCAGTGAGGAGGCCTAGGCAATCTATTGGGCCTTGGGTACTAGATCAGTATTTATCTCTGGCATATAATGGACTCTGGGTGCCCATCCCACAATGAGAGATGTACTCTCAGCCTGAACTCTTGGGGGAGGGTCTAGGCCCTGCCCTGGATGAAATTACAGACTTTGGACACCCCCCATGGAGGGCTTCACCCTCCCTGAGGGAATGAGGAGGTATTAGGGCATTGGTGGGAGGGAAAGGGAGAGGGACCTGAGATTGACATGTGAAGCAACCTTGTTTCTAATTTAAATTTAAAGTAAAAAGAAAAACAAAAAAAAAAACACCGTTGCCTGGAGAGACTTAGAAGAAAGATAATAAATCTTTAATTTTCATGCATGAAAAAAAAAGTCAGCAAATCCCCAAAGTGCCTATCAAAGGGCCCAAATTTAGAAAAACATAAGACGTTAAGTTTACATCTCAAGGGCTTATTAGATAAAGTGCAGGATCTTTGGCACCCATGTAAAAGCTGTCCATGGTCATTTACATCTCTAACTCCAGCAATGGAAGAGGGGTTACAGATGTGAGTTACACTGTGAGTTATAGCAACATGTAAAGAATAGGACCCTGTCCCCAAACTACCCAATATAAAGACAAAGGAGTAACCAAATTGAGGTAGTTATGGTGGGAGCATGCTTATAACCCCAGCTTTTTGGTGGACATTGTTTTTTTTTTTTTTTCAAGACAGGGTCTCGCTATGTAGATCAGGCTGCCTTGTAACATAAAGTGATCTATCTACCATCTCCAGTATGAACATCAAATTTATATGACACACTAGGAAAGACAATGTGGCTGATGATTAAGGAAAGAAGCTGACACAATAAATAGACCCAGAAATTGTAAATAATTGCAAATCTCACTACGAACAGGAAAATCCAAATACAATCTAGGCAAAAAAAAAAACAAAAACAAAAAACCTACCAGAAGAATACATGGAAAATAGTTATATCTTTTATTCATGAGGAGAATGCCAGCTAAATCCAAGTCTAGACAACACTAAAGAACTATCCAAGACACCTAAAATTAAAAAACAAAAAAATGCCAATATCTTCAAAGGCATCAGAGGATACACACAAACTTGGTAGCTGTAGAAATATAAAATGGTATCAACACAGCATTCAGGAAAACACTCTGGCAATTTAAAATAAAACTAAATGTGCACTTGTTATGTGACCAGCACTCAGTGTTGGCTATTCTCTTAAAAAAAACATTAAAGTTGATGTTGACACACAACCTTGTTATCAATAAGAGCTGGAAATTGAAAATAACCCAAATATATTCTCCAATTTGTAAAGTTCTGCATCTTAAATGTGGATATACAATTATATACATGAAACAAAATATCAAAGAATTATAAACACACATACATGAAAAACATGGAAATGTGTAACCGAGGTAAGATTATATTGTCATTGGCAATTTCCTAATTCTTTTACCATAATGCAGTGGTTTGAAAGAAAATGGCTCTCGAAGGGGGCCATTGTCAATAGCACTATTAGGGTGTGACATTAGTGGATAGTGGAGTAGGTGTGGTCTTGTTAGAGGAAGAGTATCTCTGTGGAGGCAGGGTGTGTGCAAGTCACACCCAGTGATTCAGACCATTCCCTGTTTTCTGCGAGTCAAGATGTAAGAACAGTCAGCTCCAAATCTGCCTAAATGTCGCCTTGCTTCCATCCATGACAATAATGGACTAAAGCCCTGAACTGTAAGAGAGCCACCACAATGAAAAGATTTGCTTTATAAGAACTGTTGTGGTCCTGCTGTCATTTCACAGCAACAGAAACTCCAACTAAAACACATAGTTACATAAAACATTACAACTAGGAAAAAACAGGTGAAAAATAAACGGGATTCCAAACTATTTGGCAACTTCCTACAGTATACATAATTATTTGAAAACCAAAGTTTAAAATAAAGGAAAACACAAACGAATAAAAGCCACCTTTACCTTTTAATTAGTATCTTTTAGGGGTACATCCCAAGATCTCCATTGGATATCTGAAACAGTTCTGAACCTTATATATACTATGTTTTATTATTTACTATGTACACAAATTTATAGCCTCTTTTACATAAAGTAATGCACCATAACTACAACGTTTATTCTGAAGTAAAACCAAAACTGACAATGCTTTTTTCTTCTTCACAATATCATGAATAGACTCGTTCCTACCAACTCAGTATTCTTTTCTCATTAAGTCATGAACTTTCATATTATTACATAAAGAATGTAATTTATGGAGTTTCTTTAACATACCCAAATTTCTTGCACTATTGCACTTATGATTTTGAGCTACTTTCAGTAAAGAAAAAGTTCCTCAATCATAAGGATTGCATTTGACAAATATGATATCCACTAAAGTTAAAATATACAGCATGATTCAGGGATAAGGGGATGATTTATATGCAGGTGAGATGATACAAGATTTCAAGTGACACATATCAGTAAAAAATGCAAAACTTACTAACTGTGGAATTCTGGTATTTTTCATTTAATGCAATTAGACCATAAATGACTTTGTGCCTATGTTGAGTCTATGTACATAAACTTTGTCTACGTACAGTTTAATATTGTAACCTAAATATCTGGAAGAATTCTCTGAACAACAATGAAAATTACTTTTTGATAAGGTTTATGAATACCAATCCAGTTTTCCAGGAAGTACACAGACTTTTTAGATCTATTTCCTTCTGCAAGGCACTGACAAACTGTGTTTCAAAGGACATTTGTTCAATCCAACTAAGTCACTCAATCTGTTGGTACAAAGATATTCATTATTTATCTTTGCTATCATTAATATAAGCAGTTTATGTGGTGATGCCCCCCTTAACCCCGCAGTCTTAGTTAGGGTTTCTATTGCTGTGAAGAGACACCTTGACCACAACTCTTTTACAGAAAAGCATTTAATTGGGTGGCTTATAGATCAGAGGCTTGGTCCATCATCATCATGGTGGGACATGGTGATGTGCAGGCACAAATGGTATTGGAGAAGGAGCTGAGCATTCTACATCTAGTGCAGGCAACAGGAAGTGAACTGTCTCATTGGGCATGACTTGAGCACATATATAAGACATCAAAGCCCACTTCCACAATGATACATTTCCTCTAACAAGACATACCTACTCCAACAAGGTCACACCTCCTAATAGTGTCACTGCCTTTGGGGGCTACTTTCTTTCAAACCACCACACCCCCTAAATTTAATCTTGATTGTTACTTTTAATGAGATCTGAGTGGGTATCAACTTTTGGCAGACAGTCCCAAAACAAAGAATGCCAAGGAAAAATTAGTGCTGCTTGCTAGTCTGCCTTCATGGATCTTATTCTCCAAGTTTTCTGGGCTTCCAATGTGGACTGAAAACCAATGTCTCTCCATGAATCTTTCATTCTTTCAAAGGCACCTGGCACTGTGAACTATCCAGCATGCAGAGAGTCATTGTTTTACTTACTATCTAGACCTTATTGCTTGGTTCTCAGTAACTGTTAAATTTTACACACACACACACACACACACACACACACACACACACACACACACACACATTTATCAGAACCATAATATTTCTGGGGAAGTCTACCTCTTCTGATATTTGATATTAATTATTTGCTTTCCTTTTTAATTTGATGGGTTTTCTTAGTAGGATCCCATGATAAATTGCCATAAGGCAGGTGGCTTATATAACATAAAAATTTCTCTAAGCTTTAGAGGGTAAATTCTCAGGATTTTCTTTGAAAACACTATAGGAAAATATCCCATCTACTCCTACCATCTGGCTGCCAGCAATGAACACACTTTAGCTTGCAGCTGTTTCTTTCCCATTTTTTACTCCATTTTCACATGACCTTCTTTTCTATGTCTTTGTATTTTCCTGTCTTCTTTAAGGACAATGGCCATTGGATCTGATGAGCAGAATCTGATGTGGTATTAATCTGAAAATTTATATTTATCAACTCCTATCAATTCCAACAAAATCCCCAGTTTTAATAGCTATTGAAAACCTTTTATTTATCATTCTTTCAATTTCTTCCTCTTGCATCATCAAAATGGTAAGGTATTAGATTTGACATTCAAATCTCAGATACTGTATTTCTATTTTTACTACTTTTCCTTCATGATAATTACTTTATATATTTTCTACCATTTTGTCTTAAAGTTGATTGAAAATTCTTGTGTTTTTTAGATTATATTCAGTTCTAGAACAGCATTTTAATTTTCCACATCTGTGCTACAATTTTTATGACTTCATAATCACTTTCCTAAATATTTTATCATTGTTACTAATCTCTATTAGTTTGCTTCTACTCAGATTCCTCCTTAGATCAATATTTCCTGCTCTTTTATATGCCTTGCATTCTTTTTAATTTTGTGTCAGACATTTTCTACAAATGGCACATGTATAAAATGACACATTACCTCCAGAAAACAGTATGCCCTTCTCTTGTCATGCTTCAATGTGTGGAGATCAGAAGCAATCTGACTGCAGGTGCAGAGGAGTTGGCCTCTGTTGCTAAGATGGACTCACCTTATTCTGTGTTTATTACTACAGGTTTCTGTTACTCATGCGATTACTTTGGGCTTCCTTTGTGCAGTGGTGAGAGACTCTATTGGAATTGTTTTGTCTTTCTGGTGACCTTTCAGTTTTTAAACAATAAATGTCTGTGCACTGTATCATTATTACAAAATTTAGGATACCTGGGGATTTCTTCATATTCCATATATGTCTTTGGCTTTAAGTACCTCAGGATAATTTTTTTTCTTTTTTAGTTAATTAATAAGCTCTGTGTTGGGTACAGTTGCTTACACAACCTTAACAGACAAGCATGGGAGTATGAACCGACAATCCTATCACTTGGCAGACTAAGGAAATCATGAGTTTGGGTTCAGCTTGCTCTACCTCACCAGTTTCAGAACAGGCTGGAATATACTGCAAAATTCTCAAAAAAAATCTCAGATTTTATTCTTTGTTTTAGGTCTGTTCTACATTATTTCAGTCCTAAAAAATCAGTATACCCTGCGAAGATACAATATGTATCTTTTCTAAAACTATAAACTGTGTGAGAATTCATCAAAAATTCTTCTACAAACTTGTTATACTCTGGGCACTTTCCAGGTCAACTATTTCCTCCCTTTTAATCCTAATGAGGATCTAGAAATTATCCTTAACCATAGAGATCTAAATAAAAACTTTTCAATCATTTGCATGAGGAGAGAAAAAGATTCATTTATCACTATTATCTTATAGTTAGGTTTTTATTTTGGATTTTGGTCTCAAGATCTAGGTTCTAAAAAGATCAAATTCCAGTAAAAAGGCTAAGTATCTACCCAAAACTACTTTAACTAGCAATTATAATTTTCTATAAATGAAAAAGAAGCTCCTAGCTGTAGTGTAGAGTAACTTTTGTTATTAATCATGTCTACATTTGTTTACAGACTTTTCAATCTTATATTGTTTAGGAACATCGACCCTAATTTATTCATTATCATATGCATATAGAGGTCAGAGTATAACTGGTAGGAGTTTTCTTTTTTTCCACTATGTGGGTCCCACATATTGAATTCAGGCTATCAGGCTGACAAGTGTCATTAGCCATTGACGTTCACTTTTACAAAGAACAAGATAGTAGTATATTTGCAACAAATACTTCCTTGTTCACTAGTAATTAAAAAATCCAATCTTAGAGACCAGACTCTATGAAATTATTGCAAGCACGTATGATAGACATATGTCCAGAATCAAATAAATACCCACTGACTTTATTTGTGTGTGCAAAATTTAAGCCATCAGAGAACTCAGGCCAGGTTCTATTTATGGGGTGGGGGATTTGAGGGGTGGGAGCTTGGGGGTTATTACAAACAACGATGATGACGACACAAGTTTAAGCACTATAAGAAATGTCTTAATAAGGTAAAACTTCAACGTTAAACCCTGATTCTACATGATATGCTGACCAATGTTGATTATTATGGGTAATGGAAAATGTCTCTCATAAAAGTGTTTCTAACAAAGATGCTTTTAAAATGACTTGCAGAATATTTAAGGCCAGTGATACAGACAACTTGGTGTTCTTTAGTCTGTTTTTCTTCGATAAAATAGCAAACATTACAATGGTATTATCCTTTGGTTTTATTTTCTGAGATAAAAAAAGTCTAGGCATAAATATTTCTAATCTTCTTAATGGCATCTTTAAGAAACTTACCAGATGGCTTATTACAATTCTCCTGATTATCATCTTTCATTAATGTCACTGTCAGCCTTGATTAACTGATTCAAATTTTCAGAGTATCATGAGCAACTTTTTGTACATCTTTCTCAAATCCCTGAGAATCATTAATTATCACAGAAGTAGTTTTTTTCCTTCATCAAAAGTCTCTGGAAAGCAGTGGTGTTCTTTCATTGGTTACAGGGCAAGGAGCAGTGTCATAGAGAGTTAATCCATGTAAATTGGCTTCCACCCGTAAAGTAATTTTCTGGAACAGAAAAGAAAATTATATAGAGAAGTTTGGTCCTTATGAGAGACAATCTCTTCATTATGCTCCATAGTCTCCCTTACGCAGTCAGAGATAAAAATGGATCTAAAGGGGAACAGGAAATCACTGCCACAGGCATCATCCTGAGCACCAAGTGGAATTGGAAAATCACCTTCTTGCCTCAGTAAGTTTCCTGGTTTTCTTTTGTAGTTTTTTGTAAACTTATACGGCAGGGCTGAATCTATGTGAATGCACACAGATTACAGAAGTCTATTGGAGATTTTCTTGTTATGCTCTGCAATTCCATTATCAAGGCTGAAATTTACTTTTAATACACTACTTCCTCAAACCCAGAAATAATTTCACCAGAAGTTCCTCTTCTTGTATCACTGTCTCTGGTGACAGATATTAAACTGCTAATTTTCAAGGACAGGGAATTAGTCAATGAAATAATCTTGTATTCCACATGAAACTTTACTGAATGAAATTCAAACTATTTTCTTACCTGAAAATCACGAATGTAAGTCAGGAAAAATCCAAAGAAGGAAAATGACATAGACCATTCTGCAGCAGTAGTGACTATGTGAAGCACATAACCCTTGAGTCAAAGACAAAAACAGGATAGTTTTGTGAAGCTTTATTCAAATACTCTAAAGTATTTCTCAAACTAAGCAACATGAAATTCTTATAGCTCAATCTCTTCCTTCTGAAAAATCAACCTTTGAGTTTTGAATGTTTTGAGAATTGCAGTAGCTTTGAGGAATACACCTCCTAAACCATACTAGATGTCTGAGTTTCATTAGATTAAATATAATTTCCACTAAATAACCAAGACAAAAGAGACTCTCCACTATACAATCAAGGAGTTACTTCTTTCTCTGAGACATAAGAATCATAAATCAACACGCATAATCCTTATACTTAGGAGGCTGAGTGAAGATCACAAATTTAAGGTCATCCAGACCACAGAGTGAAATTAAAAATATACCCCTCCCCCACAAAAAACACAACAAAACAAGTTGTGCCTAGCTTGTACAAGACCCTTTGTTTGGTCCCCATCCCTGTAAATCTTTAAAAAGTATATACGGAGGGAGCATGGGGAGATGCTCAGTTGGTAGTGCTTGCTGTGCAAACACGAGGACCTTCACTCTCTCCCCAGAACCTCAGCAAAAAAAAAAAACAGTGTAATGGTGCATGCTTCTGACCCTAGAATTGCGAAGTGGAACCGGGCAGACTATTGAAGCTTGGTGGCCAGATAGCACAGGAGCACAGCCACATTAGCAAGCCACACACACACACACACACACACACACACACACACACACACACACACACACACACACACACACACACACATCTCTCTCTCTCTCTCTCTCTCTCTCTGTGCATATATATGTATAAATCTCCATAAAAGTCATAAAATGACACTAGGAAAAGTTCAAGAATACTCACTATAAGCTTTCATAAGGTCTAGTTTTAGAGTCTGTACACTAACTTACAACATATTTGAAACAGGGTTGGAGAGATAGCTCAGTGGTTAAGAGTGCTTGCAGCTCTTTCAGAGGAACCAAATTTGGTTCCAAGGTGCAATGTTGGGCAATTCATATTTGCATGTAAATATAGCCTCAAGGGATCCAATGCCCTCTTCTGGCCTGTACAGGCATCCATGCATATATGATGTACAGATACATACAAATAAAGATAAATTTAAAATGAAAATAAATCCTCAAAAAATCATACACACACACACACACACACACACACACACACACACACACTTTTGATAGACTTTAAGCTCTTACTTTATCCTCAGGGTTCCAGTGTAGTTTCTGTACTACATCAGCACCAAAATCACTACTGTACAAAATTGATGAGCAAGTCAGCACTATAAAAAAGTCAAGGAAGAAGCTCAGAGACTTGAGGGTTTAAACTTGTAAATCCTAACAACAACAATAAATCACTTTAAAGGCTAGCTTACCCATTTGTTGCTATGGTCCAATTCTATTTCTTTAAAGAATTAATGTCATATGGCAGTATTAAAACTAAAGATCTATCCAGAGGGCCCCCAGGAATAGTTAACATTATTATGCCCTTTCCTCTTTGATCAAAAAGTAGCAGCTCTACCATAAATTTCCACCGAATAATTTTCTGTAATGAAATTCTGATTTCTCTTAAGTATGACTATGCTAAACATTATTTTTGTTCCTGGCACAACCACTTGATTTCAGTCTGAATTTCATGTACAAATGTATAACTTTCATTAGCCTAGAGTGACTTTAAAGGGAGGTGGATGGGTAGGGAGTGGGCGGTGTTGGAGTAATGCCTCAGCAGTTAAAAGAACATGTTGCTTTCACAGAGGACCAAGATTCAATTCCCAAAACCCACATGGTATTTAACAATCATCCATAAACTCATTTCCATGGTATCTGACACCCTCTTCTGATACTGGCAGTTACTAGGTATGCACACGGTACACATGCATACATGTAGGTAAAACACCCTTACACGTGAAATAATTAAATATTCATTTGTTTAATAAAAAATATTAAAATTAACAAACTGGTACTTACATTGTACCTATTTTACTCACTTGTTTTATTCTTCTATTCTCTTTGCATAATAAACCACACTTTACAACAAAGGATACTGCTAAGTGCACTTACTCCACACCAGATAACCAACAGCAGTCTGACCCAGAAGACTTGTTTGCTGTGAATTTTAGGTTGCATTTGGTAGGAAATGATGGTCTGAACAAACATGTATAATGAACCCATACTAAAGGCAAGCACAGCTCCAAATACATGTGCAACAAATAGTGTTGATTTCTGAGAAGCAGAAAAAAGAAGTCAGTCAACGAGAGAAACTCAAACACACCAACAATTATCATTTAAAGGCACAAACCACATAATTCAATAGGACATTTGCTGCATGGACAAGCTCTGTGGATTCCAAAATCACTTCCCCAAAGCACTGGAAGATTATAGTGAAACCAGATAACTTCATTTATCAACAATTACAATGATAACAAGCATCCATGATTTTTGGTTATTTTTTTACTTATTTAACATTTTTATTGGGTCCTATTAGGTGTCAAATATTTTTTAAAGTTATTAATATGCAAATGAATGAAACACACTCAGCCCTCACAGTACATGTTTCAGTGAAGGTACACAAAAGTAAATAATAAACTTCAGAAATAAGGATATTCTATAGTAAAGTACAAAATGGTAATAATAATAGAAAAAGGCAAGAGCAGAGAGCTAAGGACACCAGGGGAAGAGAATTTAAATTTAAATGTAATTTAAGGCCTTCAGGTCACTAATTTGTTATTGATTATGCCACAGGGATTACTATTAGTTTGTATTGATTATTCCAACAGGGATTATTATAAGTTACAGTGTCTTTCCCTTATTTACTTAATTCAATTTCTATCATCATGTGTTCCATCTGTTTAAAAGTAACAACCAGAAATATTAAATTTTTATAATCAAACTTTTAAAGCAAATTTTTGTTGAATCATTGTTGTTGTTTTTTTAAATTAGTGGTATTTGTACGTCCTTTGGTAGAAAAGGCAAATTCAATACTTGGTGCAGAAAGAGCATAATGACTAAGAAAACAAAGGAAGGGCAGGGTTCAGTTTCCTTTCTTATATCAGCTACATAATCCACAAATGCAGTTGATTTGCTATCCCTCAGTTGATTGCTACAGGTGATTCTTAATGCACAGAAATCAGAGAGTTTGATTTCTCAAAGGCAGCAGCTTCTTTTCTTAATGAGAGAGTGGGTTACTTGCTTGAAGACTTGGATTTTTTATCTGGTAAAGCTAAATATAGACATAGCCCAACCAATGCCATTACATAATTCCTTAACAAAATCATTGAATTAAAGGCAAAAACTAAAGAATGGAGGGAAAGCACTTGCTGTATTAAAAATCGAAATGGAGGTGTATAAAATTAAATGGAAACAGAAGAAAGGAAGGTAAGCAGGGACAGCTAACACTAATAGCCACTTGAGGGGGTCTTATAGAAACCTACTACAGTAGAAGCTTCTTAAAATATATACATAAAATGAAAGAAATCTAAATAGAATCACCAAATAACAGGGGGAGACAAAACCCCAAGAAGATCTCTTGTGATCAAGTGAAACCTTCAGTGCCATGAATAGGTTATATCTAATTGAGTTGTTGGCTTAAGGGGCCCAATGAGAACCCCTAAACAACTCAACTATTGCCAAAGCAATTGATTGCTCTCCGCAAACTGATGGTAAGGTCTTATTGCTAAAGACAACGTCTACAGTCTCACTGAACATGGAGAAGCCATGATGTTGCCTAACTAGAGCCTTCACACTTACTGATTAGTGTTCATGGTACTGGATGCTATGCTGCATGCCATCGAAGGAGAGACATAAACACCAGCCCAGCTGCAAACCCTTTATTCTACAATGGTGACCGGCCTGAAAGATACACTGGTTCAATAGTGGCACAAAAGTTGTAGGAGTAACCAATGACTAGCTGATTGGACTTAAAGCCCACCTCACTAGATGGAACCCATAGCTGACACTGTTTGGGTGGCCATGAACCTGAAATTAGACAGGTCATGGGTCTAGGGGAAAACCAAATACTACTGTTCCACTAAAGAGACATAGCAATAAAATGACTCTTAATGACATTTTGTTATAGTCTTAGGTCAATGTCTCACTCAGCTATAATTAGAGAAGCTTCCTCCTGCAGGAATACTGAGACCCACAATTGGACAATATGCAGAGAGTAAGAGACCTTGGAACACTAAGTCCTAAATATAATGTCTTCATCAAACCCCTTCCTTCAAGGATCAGGAAGCATTGCAGAGGAGGAGACAGAAAGAGTACAAAGACCCAGAGGGGATAGAAGATACCCAGGAACCAGTGCTTTCCAGATACAATAGGACTGACACACATATGAATTCACGGAGACTGGCAACATACACAGGCCTTGCACAGATCCAAGCTAAATGGGGTTCCACACTGAGAGAGGAAGTAGATATGTACCCCATCCTTAACCATTAAGCTATCTAAATTAATAACTGCTCACAAAAGAAAAATTAATCTTCTCCAATGGAGTCTCTGTTAGGTATACAAAGTACACTTAAGAGCAGGCTCCATGCTCAGGAGTAGATGACCAACACAAAACAAACTCAATGGGATTTTGGAAATTTTTTGTCTTATAATGCACTTTTTTTTTAACATTACTGGTCTTTTGCTTATATATCATGGTTCTCACTTTTGTGTTTAAATGGTTTTTGCATGTTTAAATGGCTTTGTGTATGTATGTATGTGTGTGTGTGTGTGTTTCTCCTAGTTTTTCTGTTTGTTTTATTCCAGTTCATTTGTTTTTGTTATTGTTTTCTTTTGCCTGTTTGCTTTCTACAAACAGAAAGAAGGTGTGGAGTTAGACAGTTGGATGGGTGGAGAGGTGGGGAGGATCTGAGAGGAAATAGGAAGGGAAATTGTGATTAGAATGTATTGTATGAAAAGAAAATTAATTTTAATTTTGAAAAGTTCAATACATGAGTAGTTATCAGCTTTAATCATTTGTGTAAATAAACTATTAAAAAACAAACCTACAACTTACTATTTAGTTTCATAATTTTAGAAACTAGGGAAACAAAAGAAAAGAGCTTAAGGTTACTGACAACTATCGGAATGAGATGTAGAAGGTCTGGACCAGTGGCTGTATAGTAGAGCATGGAAGAGAACCAGCCCTACTAATACCTTGACTTTATGAGATTAAGTTTCTTTTTGAAGTTATCCAATCCATGGTATTTTCATATGACAAGTCTTCATATCTCCCTGCTTATTACCCGATTCCAAACCTCCTGAAGGATAAATCTAGAAGGGAAACATTTTTCTAAGTGAACACCAAGGACCCTTGCCACCCATTACTCATCTTGTTGGATTTTACATATTTACTGTTCAAAGGCATTCAACTTATATTAAATTATATTTAAAATACCACATTCTAATAATTATCAGGCTTCCCCTTTAATACAAGCCACCACATGATAAGACATCTTTTCTCCAACCTTTTAAGTACCTTCAGTGTTTCTCAAAATGTTCCTAAATAATGAGCACTTGCATGAACTAAGTAGTGTGCTGGGTGCTGGAGTCATAGTGGTGAGCAAACTGCGCTTACAATTAATGAGAAATATACTAAAATATGAATAGGAAAATGAAAACTACTAATAAAAAATAATTAGACCCCAGTAAGAACTAGAAAGGATGAGCTTTCCAAGACTAGAGAGTACAAAAAGAAAACTCAGAACACATTGCAGTAGGACCCAGCAAAAAGACTTTCTAGGAAAGTGAGGGCTACACTGAGGTCTGGATCTACTTAGGACTGAGACTTGTAGCATGCTCAAGTACTTATTAAGGGGGGGTTAAAGAAACCTGCTTTATTTAAGGAACAACAAAAAAGTGGGCAGGCATCATATACAGTGGCAATGTTAGGAATATAGTGATACAAAAATGAGGCTAGAGAACCAGATTAGAGAGGACCTTTGATCAGGTTAAATATCTGAGTTTATTAAATTATTTTTTCTTAATGTATATTATCCAGAGTTTTAAGGAAGGCAACAGAGAACCTTTTTTTAAATGGAGAATTGAGTAAGGGAAAGTAAGAGTGAATACAGATGAACAATTCCTTCAAAAGAATTGGCAGGAAAGGAAGGAGAAATAAAAACTATGAGAAGCAGAGCACTTAAGAAATATTTAAGAGTGAAATCAGTAAGTCATTATCCCATTCACTCCAGTCCTAAACTTACCTCCAAGGACCCTCTACCTCAAATCATAAAGGAGGGATAAAACGTAGGTGATAATATTCACCACTTTAAGTGGCAAAACCTTACATGGGAAGAAGAGGAGCACATGGATATTTGAGAGACACTAGCATCTGTGGACAAAGGGGCCAGAAAGGAAGCTATGAGTAAGAGTCAGAATGTTCAAGATATCCAAAGGTGAAGGAGGAGGTATAACCAAATGATCTGATTCAAAATGATAAAGCCCAGAGGACTGGTATGATTACATGAATTTGGAATGAATGCAGAAAACAAAACACCAATTTTAGACCTCCAATGTGTCACTTACAATGTCTACCAGTTCTGTCTGATTTTGAGGTAACCTCCAACTAAGAATGATGAAGTCTGTCCTGACTGTACTGACAAACAGTTCTAAGAACTTAACGTTTGTTCAGATCATTGAATATGGATTACTCTAATAGTTAAAGCAGCTGTTTTTATAATGGTCAAACACAGCTTAATTTTCTTAGGTGAAGAGGCAGGAGCAGCATGTGATTGAACAGCTCCGTTTTTCTTTTACCACAGACATCCAAGAATTTCTGGAAAACACCCTTCTTGGTTAAAAAACGAACCTGAAAATTTGCCACAAGAGAAAGTCCTAAACAACTCAGTATCCCAAGTACAAGGCCAGCTTTGTTGAATTTGATGATTAGGCTCTCTTCAGGACTCAGTGCATGAACTTGTTTGTAACGAACATACATGGTAGCAATACCTGGGAAGAAAGAATTTGAAAAAACAGCGAAGTAATGAGTAACCAGGGGAATGAAATGCCAGCGAAGAGTTTGCACACAAAGGTGAGCTCTATCTAGAACCACAGAGTGTCCTTTGAACATAAATAGGAAAGGAGAACATAAAAACAGCAGTACATATTAAAGAACTTTTACAGCTACACCATAGAACTACTTGAACCTCTGTGTGTCTGAGCAAGCCATTTGCCTTTCCCCTTTCCTGTGCCTCATGTCTACAACTACTTAGTATAAAACTTAGAAAATAAATTTGATGTGTTCTGAAAAAAATCTCATGATATTCTTATTATATTAAATCCATAATATTTTTAGGATCAGCATCAAAGTCAAAAGTAGAATCCAGATGGGATGTGCATAGGTAAAACAATCAAAAGCTTCCTCCTCATTCTTGTACTGTTTTATTTCAGGTTTCCACAAGTGGGCTCATGCAGCACAGCAGTCAATTTCACAAGAAAACAGAGCCTGCTTTATATGTTCACATTTCAAGAAAGGGCCAAATCAAACTTTCTAGTGGAGAGTTATTGCCAAACAACACTGGAGTATAATAAGCATGACAGATACATGCTTCGTAGATATAAAGAGATAATATATTTTTATAAATTACTTTAACTTCTATTTTTTCAATGGTATTTTACATTTGTTTGTTTTGTGTGTGTGTGTGTGTGTGTGTGAGTGAGAGAGAGAGAGAGAGAGAGAGAGAGAGAGAGAGAGAGAGAGAGAGAGAGAGAGAGAGAGAGTCATTAGACACTCTTTGGTAGCTTGTTCTTTCCTCTCCAAGGTAGGATCTGGGGATCAAACTCAAGGTCATCAGGCCAAGTACCTCAATCTCCTGAGCCATCTGGCCAGTTCTATTTTCTTTTCTCATGCAAGCAAATAATATTTATTGAATTGACACATGAAATTACTTTAAATGACCATATTTGATGATAAAACATTTTATTAAATTAATAAAAATCTGGTTTGCAAAAAGGGCTTGAATATAACTTACTATATTCAATATATACTAACCAAAAGTAAAAACATAATTCCATCCCTCAAACTTTTAAACTGTTCTTCAGGAAAGAATTTAGTAGTGTCAGTTTTACCTACTGTACTTGATTTCACACTGGTTGTTTAAGAAATCTACCTAAGGCCCCAAGGGATGTTTCATTGTGTCTGAAACCTCTGCTTAGCTAAGACATCAAATAACAACACAAATTATTTCTTCAAAGTGTATTTTTATAGTTTGATATATTACAGCAGGCAGTAATGCTTACCACTATATAATGAATTTTCTTTCTGTTTTTTAAAGAACATAACTACAATCCACAATTTAGAAGTAACACATTCTCAAGTATAACTAGAAAATAAGCAGTGATACAATTTTGAAAGAAGAAAACAGTAGTTTGACTATACTTAAAACCACTCCCACTTCCATTACTCACCTAAAACTGCAGCGATATTTAGCATTACTCCAAAGAGGCATCTTTCTGGAGGTACTGTACCAGTATCACTGAAAGACAAAGAGAAAGTATGTGGGGTTCTTACACTAAGTAGACTACCATACATAACAAGGGCTGTTTAAAAAAACCCTTTATCATTTAAAAGACACTGAACTCAACTCATATATTTGTAAGAAGACCATAACTTGAGTTTATAAATACCTGCCTGCCCTTTTTCTATCATTTCCTATCTTTTCACTACCATATAACAGAAACCAACAGAAACCAATTATCCTTAATATGTTAAACATACATTCTGCACTTATCCAAAATTAGGCACATAAAATATCAATGTATCAGCCTCACTGGAATATTCTGTAAATAGCACTGACCCTTTCATAGCTCTTGTCTCTTTGTACCTGTTGTTGATTGCCTGTACTTCAACTAACACTTGTTTATCAACTGATCATTGAAAATACTTATCAAACACCAATTATCAGTTATTGTCTTATAGTTAGGGTTTTCACTACTGTGAAGAGACACAATGACCACAACTCTTATAAAGAAAAATATTTAATTAGGCTGGCATACAAGTTCAGAGGTTCAGTTCATTATCATCAATCATGGTGGGAAGCATGGCAGCATGCAGGCAGACATGATGTTGGAGAAGGAGCCAAGAGTTTTACATCTGGATCAGCAGGGAGCAGGAAGAGAGAGTGATGATCGGCCTGGCTTGAGCTTCTGAAACCCCAAAGCCCAACCCTAGTGACACACTTCCTCCAAGAAGGCCACACCTCCTAATAGTGCCTATGGGGGCTTTTCATTCAAACCACCAGTGATCACTTCTGGGACAGTAGTAGAGAGGATAGTAAGTTTGATGAAACCTCTACCCTCATGGAACTCATAGTCATGACCTATTTTGAGCATCTTCTTACTTTTAACTTGGACCAGTCCTCTAGCAGACTATGACTGATAACACTGTATCCAGGATCTTCAAAATACTTACCACACTGCATTTCAACAGTTCTTTATAAAATCCTATCCTCTAAGGCACTGTAGACTACTACACAGACCCAGATAGAAAACAAACCATTTAAAAAGTATAAATCTTTCGATACATTCTTTTATCTCCTTAACACTATTTTTTCATCTGCTAAATGAAACCATTCATTCCTAGCTTTGCTGGGTCATACAAGAATGAATACAATGTGAGATAATTCATGTAAACTGTACAGCAAAGTGGAGACATACAATAAGTGTTACTGCCTTTCCTTTCCCTAAAACTACTATAAAGATAAAAAAGACAAGGTTGTTAGTCTGTAAGTAAATTATTACAGATTATACAATTATTGGTTATTGCCCTAATACAAGTGCCATTATTGCATCTTTAGGGATGTCTTTGTCTTGCTGGTCATTGCTGTAGTTTGTAGGTATCATAACTGGGTAGGACTATTGATTGCTCGTCTCCTTTTGCAGCTTGCATGGCACACTGTAGTACTAAGAAAGCTAGTCTTCTGGGAGGACGCTTCCAGATCAGATTCAACTTAAATTCTGAGTCCTATGTCTAAAGCACATGGGTCTTCAGCAATAGGAGCTTACCTTCACATTCTGTGAAGCAATCAAGAGCAATGGCAATAATCTGTACTCTTTGGGGAGTTGTTTGGACTGCCCTAACTAACAACACAAAAGGAAGGTTTTCATGCCTAGCACTTGAGTTTTGTTAGGTAGTGTATGGCTGTTGCAGGGAGAATTCTATCACTTCAAGTGGCAAATTTTCATTTAAACTATATATTGGTACACACACACACACACACACACACACACACATGTAAGTTCAGATAAACATAAAATAGTATGATTCCATATGGCTTTTTTCAAACATCTACAGTGTTTTTCCCCTTTCCTGCTTCACACGACCCGTATCTTGCTCTTGAGTTCACTCACATATGAAGATTTGGAGTTAGGAACTGCAGATGAGAGAGAATGTGCAGCATTTTTCCTTTTTTTCTGAGTCAGGATTACCTAACGCGATAAGCCTTTTCTAGCTGGATCCATTTACCTGAACATTTCATAATTTAATTTTCATTACAGCTTAATAGTATTTTATAGTATATTTGTACTATGTTTTCATTGTCCATTCATCAGTTGAAGGACATTTAGGTTGCTTCCATGTGCTGTGGACTGACTGTTACTGAATATAACTGAGCAAGTATCTGTGAAGCAAGATGTCAAATCCTTAGAGCAATAGGCCAAGGAGTGGTACAGCTGGGTCATACGGAAGATTTATTTTTAGTTTTGTAAGAATTCTATACATTGATTTCCAGGGTGGCTCCATCAGTGTGCAGTCCTATTAACAGCAAGTGAGGGTTCTCCTTTCCCCACACCATTGCTAGCATTTGTTGTCAATTGATTTTAGACATCTCAAAGGAGTTTTAATTTGCATTCTCTAATTTCTAAGCATGGTAAGTACTTTTTAAGATATTTCTTAGCAATTTTTATTTCTTTGAATTCTGTTCATATCTATAGTCTATTTTTAATTGGATCATTTTCTTGGCTCTTTACTTTTTTAGTTCTTTGCATATTTTGGATATTAATCTTCTATCATATGCATGATTTGCAAAGACTGTCTCCCACTGTGTGTGCTCCTCTTTCCTGAACTGACTGTTTCTTTGCTGTACAGCCAATGGCTGGCCCACCATCTGAAGCATACTACTTACAAACCTTTGAAGTGAATTTTGCATTTGTTTATGGCCTTTGGGACTGTAACTGTTTGTAGCATCTACAAACCAAAAGGAAATCCTTTTGCAGAATATTTAGATTAACTTAGTTATATATCATGCAGATCAAATAAATGAGTCTAAGTGGAGAATAGGTACTATATTTTAGCATTAGAGAAAGAGCTCAGGGTAATACAGAGCTTATTATCAGAAAAATAAAAGCAGAAAGAGATGGGGCAGGGGAGAGGGCATGTCCAGGGAATTTGGAAACGAGAACAACAGAGAACTGAAACACTCAAAAGATACTCATTAGCTCCTAAGTTACAGAAGGCACTGAATGTAATAAGACAAGTTTTCAGAAGGGGAAATAGAAAATGTTGACAGACCTTCATCAATCTTAAATATGCATCTTCTTGCAGAGTTACAAGGAATTTGCCTGTCTGCTTGGGCTATGTGTTTGTCTAACACAAGGGAGACTGTCAAATATTTACTAGAAATGAACATTTGAAATCATAAAAAAATGTGGGTTTTATAAACATCTCTAAGTGTACCCAATTTGGGTATGACCTTTGTGTGTTATCTCCATTACAGAAACCACAGCCATATGGTAACCTTCTGAAGCACACCTATTTGCCAACGCATAAAAACTCAACTGTTTTAGTGGTTCAACTGAACCTTCTGGTTTCATTTTTTAAAAATTTGCTGTTTTCTGTGTTAATAAGGTTAATTATCAGACATAAATGAAGAAATGAAACAATTGCAACTAACACAGCATAAAAATACTATTTAGACAAAGGTAAAAAAAAAGCAATTGATTCACTGTCTCTAAGATGATGTTTCAAAGGCTTCAGCTATACTTCAGGTGGAATCATTTAGATGAAAACACTAGGGCCTGCTGAGTTGTACTTAGTGATGGTGTTTTCACCACCTCTAACCCTATGTAATTCCTTTAACTCTTCCTTTCTCCCTATTTAATTCACCTTTTCTTATGAGAATGTTTTTATTAATAAACTTTAGTATCTTAGAAATTATTCCTAACTATCTTTCTAATATTCTCTTTGTGAAATGCATAAACATGCCTGGCAGTGTCAAAGTCAAAATCTTTTTATCTTGTTGTCTATCCAACAATACCACATAGAGAAATACGCAATGGGGTCTTTAGCATCACATTATTTCTAAAAGCCAAGGGGGGATGTTAACATCTTATTTTTTAATTTAAATTAGAAACAAGTTTGCTTCACATGTCAATCTTAGCTCACTCTCCCTCCCCTTCTCCCCCTCCCCCCGCTTAACCCTCCTGCAACCCCTTCCCCAATCCCCACTCCACTCTCCAAGGAGGGCAAGGCCCTTGTTGGGGGAATCTCGAAAGTCTGTCATAGGATCTGGGGCAGGGCCTAGACCCTCCCCATGTGTCCAGGATTGTATGCTGACACTCTCTTGATTCATATCTAAAATCCATATATGAGTGAGTACATACCATGTTGTCTTTTTGTGACTGGGTTACCTCACTCAGGATGGTTTCTTCTAGTGCCATCCATTTGCCAGCAAATTTCAAGATTCCATTGTTTTTCTCTGCTAAGTAGTACTCCATTGTGTAAATGTACCATATTTTCTCTATCCACTATTCAGTTGATGGGCATCTAGGCTGCTTCCAGGTTCCGGCTATTACAAATAATGCTGCTATGAACATAGTCAAACAGATATCCTTATTGTATGAATGTGCATCTTTTGGATATATGCCTAAGAGTGAAATTGCTGGATGTTGTGGTAGACTGAGTCCCATTTTTCTGAGGAATCTCCATACTGATTTCCAAAGTGGTTGTGTAAGTTTGCACTCCCACCAGCAGTGGAAGAGTGTTCCCCTCTCTCCACATCCTCTCCAGCATACATTGTCATTGGTGTTTTTGATTTTAGCCATTTTGACAGGAGTGAGATGGTATCTCAGAGTTTGTCCTGATGGCTAAGGATGTTGAACACTTTCTCAAGTGTCTCTCAGTCATTTTAAACTCCTCTATTGAGAATTCTCTATTTAGTTCTGTGCCCCACTTTTTAACTGGATCCTTTGGGGTTTTGGAGACTTGCTTCTTGAGTTCTTTCTAAGTTTTAGAGATCAGTACTCTATCAGATGTGGGGTTAGTGAATATCTTTTCCCATTCTGTGGGCTGCCTTTTTGTCTTTTTGACTGTGTCCTTTGCCTTACAGAAGCTTCTCAGTTTCAGGAGGTCCCATTTGTCAATTGTTGATCTCAGTGTCTATACTACTGGTGTCACGTTCAGGAAGCGGTCTCCTGTACCAATTCGTTCAAGGGTACCTCCCACTTTCTCTTCTAAGAGTTTCAGCGTGGCAGGATTTATGTTGAGGTCTTTGATCCATTTGGACTTAAGTTTTGTGCATGGTGATAGGCATGGGTCTATCTGTAGTCTTATACATGCTAGCATCCAGCTATGCCAGCACCATTTGTTGAAGATGTCCTTTTTTCCATTGTATATTTTTAGCTTGTCGAAGTTCAGATGTTCATACATGTATGGGCTAATATCAGGGTGTTCAATTCTTCCATTGGCCTACCTATCTATTTTTGTGCCAATACGAACCTGTTTTCAGGACTACAGCTCTATAGTATAGCTTGAAGTCAGGGATGGTGATGCCTCCGGAAATTTCTTAATTGTACAGGGTTGTTTTGGCTATTCTGGGTCTTTTGTTTTTCCATATAAAGTTGAGTATTACTCTTTCAAGGTCTGTGAAAAATTGTGCTGGTGTTTTGATGGGGATTGCATTGCTTTTGGCAAGATTGCCATTTTTACTATGTTAATCCCATCAATCTCATCTTATTATTTTTAAAAATGAAAATTATGGAGTAAAAAAATACTAACAATAAGAAAAAGGGAAAGAAGTAAAGAGAGAAAGAACTCTTTAAAAACGCAGATGACAAAACAAACTCTGGATGGAAAGCTACCAAACTACCTATCAATTTAGGAGGCGGGAACTTCAGGCATGAAGAAGGGACTTTCACTATATTTTTTATTATTATTTTTTAATTTTAAATACAATCTTTTCTCACTTTACATACCAATCCCAGTTCCCACTCCCTTCCCTCCTCCTGCTACTCCCTTTTTCTCCCCACCCCATGCCCTATCCACTCCTCAGAGAGTTCAAGGCTTCCCATGGGAGTTAATGAACTTGGGCACATCACTTTGAGGCAGGACCAAGGCCCTCCCCGCTATATCTAGGCTGATCAAGGTATCCCTCCTAAGAGAATGGGTTCCAAAAAGCCAGTTCAAGCACTAGGGACAAATCATAATCCCATTGCCAGTGGCCCCACAGACTGCCCAAGTCACACAACTGTCAGCCACGTTCAGAGGGCCTAGCTTGGTCCTGCACAAGTTCCCCTGCTGTCAGTCCAGAGTCAGTGAGCTCCCACTAGCTCAAGTCAGCTGCTTCTGTGGGTTTCTCAAACTGGTCTTGACACCTTTGCTCATGTTATTGCTCCTTCCTCTCTTCAAGTAGACTCTTGGAGCTCAGCCCATTTACTTTATTTTTTTAAATTTTTATTTTGAATTTATGTTTATGTGTGTGCATCTGTGTGGGCTAGAAGAATGTATCAAGTCCCCTGAAACTGGAGTTACAGGTAGTTTGGAGCCACTCTATGTGGGCCCAGGGAATCAAACGTGGGTCCTCTGCAACAGCAAGAATTCTTAATGGCCAGGTCAACCCTAGTGACTCCCTGTGTATAAGCAACATCATCCTGTTAAAAGTTTGTTGCAATAATTACTTGCTGCTTCTGTACTTTAAAAAGGTGGGACAAGGAGGGCTAGAAAGGTGACTCAGCAGGTAACAGCACTTACAGCTCTTACAAAGCACCTGGGTTCCATTTCCAGCACTCACATGGCTTACAACCCTCTGTAACTCCAGTTCCAAGGGCTTGGATGCACTCATCTGGCTGGCACCAAGCATGTATGCCACACATACATATTGCCTGATAAACACTCATAAGAATAAAATTTAAAAGTGGTTATGAACACAGTGCATGCAACACCCATAATTAAACTGTTAGTAGTTTTGAAATTTCAAAAATATAACTATTGATAACTATTTTTCAGAAATATCTAGTCAGTAGGTCATGAAAAGTAAGAACACAGTCCCTAGAGTAAAACTGAAAGGTACAAACCACGATTCATTCACTGAATGAGTTGTATATCATTGAGCAAATTACATACTTTTCCAGGACCTTATTTCTGTGATATAGTTATTGATCATGGTCAAGGTATAGTCTACAGGGAAGCATTATGGGTAGTTAGTGGGCCCTTTAAGATGTGAGGCCCATTAAGAGGTCTTTAGGTCACTGGGTATGCATACTTAAAGGGAATTACAAAGCTCTGTCCTCCTTCTTGCTTTTGCTTTCAGGTCATGAGGTGAGTGCGTTTGTTCCCTGTATATTATTGCCATGACATTTGCCCTGCCCCAGGCTCAGAGCAATAGGACCCATTGAAAGCTCTACAACTGTGAGACAAAGCAAACCTTTTCTCCTTAAGTTGGTTACTTCAGATAAATATTATAGCAACAGAGGATGACTACAGAGCCTCTCTTCTTAAATGAGGATAAATTTCTCTACCTCATATGGATGACGTAAGGATTCAATTACTTAAGGCATGAAGAGTACTTAGAATATCACCTTGTCACACAATAAATCAATAAATATTTGCCAGTACTATTATATTTTCTTAATGTTACTATTGTTTGCAACATTTATTAACTTTAAGAGAAAAGTAATTCTATTCCTAGTTTCTGAGGCAAGCTTAAGCACTTATTTAGAAGACAAGTCACTAAGAGATTAGAATCTATTAACTGACTTATCCCATTGTTTCTATATTTCTCCATTACATGTAGAGAATCAAATGCAAGTTCTAGTTTATGTTTCCTTTGCTATAATGGCAACATGAAAACTTGAATTTTCAAATGAAAATTGAAAAGCCACATTCATTATAAACTGCTAATTAAGTAGTCATAAAGATTCTCCATGGTCTGGTAAAGTAGCTTGGTGGCGGGACACTTACCTGGACCTGTGTTGCCACCCCAGTTCTGAGGGTAGGGATTACTTCTAAAAGACCAATATATTTCACTGACCTGATATAAGGCAATGCAGGGTCAACATGGTGGAGTGTTACTGCAGTGATGTATGAGAATATGAAGGTAGCAAATGTCCAAATTACAAGTGCTGATGGCAGGAAACAGAGGCCTTGCTGAAACCACCACATTTCAAACAGGCTGTCTACAGCAGAAAATACAAATGAGAAACAGTGATGGATAAGTTTTTCTACTCGTTAGTCACCCACTCCACAAAACTTGTTCTCTTGTTCTGCAAGCATCCCTGCACTTGCACCCTTACTCTATAAGCCTCCTTTACATACTATTACCAGCATTATTTTTCAGAACTAAGACTCACCTACTGGCCACAGCCAGAAACTTGCTTTGTACCTTATCATTTCACACATAACTAAGTACCAGTCCTGATTCTTCTCCTATTATTTCTTTGCAGTCTATCTTCTCTCTCCATCTTCATTGCTTCTACTCTATCTAAACAGCTATTACCTTTGACCAGATTATTAGAATAACTTTCTAACTGGACCTTGTAATGCTGTTAGGTATAAAGCTACCCTTTTGTATCATCAGTACCTCACTAATACCAAAATATAAAAATGTTGAAGTCCTTCATACAAAATGCATAGGATTTGCCTATAGTCTACATACACCCCATACATTTTAGGTCACCTCTGTATTATAATAATGAAAATCAACAAGACAGTTGTCATAATGTATTATTCAGATAATAAAAATATTTTTACATCTACAATACAATTGAGTTTTTTACCCCCTAATATTCTCAATCTACAACTGGTCAAATTAGTGAATGTGGTCTTCTGTTTCTTAGAGAAGAGAAAGCTACTAAAATCTTTGTAATCTCTAGACTGGCAAATGTCTTATATACTGATGAGCTGGTTGGGCAGTGTAGCCTCTGGCCATCCTTAGAAGCACAGATTGACATTAATCAATCCTGACTCTGCAATGTAGTTTCAGTTCAAAATCTAAAAGAGACAAATCAGATGAACAAAAGAAGTAGTGGAGGATGCCTGTAATCCACAGAAGACATCTAGATGGGGAGAGAGACGCTCTTGAGCTACAGTGGGCAATAGTTTCCCTGGTCATGCTTTCCAGACCTCATTCCTCTCATCCAGGTCCTCATGGTAAACTGGAAATCTGGTGTTCGGAGCCAAACAGATCTTTTTTTTAATCAGTTAAGTTGAACCTAAAAGTTTGAAATCCAGAGGTCAGTGACTCTCCCACATCAGGCTCAGTCTGCCTGCCTATATATGTGCCAGTGTGCCTCTCTCTGAAACAAGGTCTTAAGCATTCCAGGAGAGCTAAGTTAATTGTTGGGATTTCAAGTGTATACCACAGCATGCCTAGTTGATGAGGTTCTGAGGCTCAAATCCAGGACTTTGGGTATAGTAGATAAGCCATATCAGTTTCTCAAGAAGATATGGTCCAGAGTCTGACTTGTGACTATGGATGATAGAGAGAAGACAGCAAAAGATGTAGGGCTTCAAAATGTAAAAATGCAGGAAGACCAGGGTGACAAGACCAGCACAGGGCTATCCCTGACCACAGTTTGGATTTCCCTTATCCAGACAAATGAGTGGGAGTACTGCAGCCAGGAACAGGATGACAAGGAAGGCATGCTGCTAGTAAATCCACCCAAGCACCAGGGCTTCCACTGGAGTCTGGAGAACACTGGGAAGTTGATAGGTAGGAAGCCTGCAAATGGTAAAGGGGAAGTGGAGGAGTATTTGCATGACAGCAGAGTTCCCATGACTGAAAAACAGCTGCTCTACGATTTCAGGAAATCTTTCTTTACTTCCCCACCCAGAGAGAAGAACTACTTTCTGGACCTGCCTGTGAGTAATACGTCCATAGATGATATAAGAACGAGCCATCTGGGTCAAAAGGTGCTCAGTGAACTAAAGAGTCAGAAGAATACAACTATACAGAGGCATAGGCTCAGCGCCTGCAGGGACACCATAAATGAGCACTCTGCCTACCCGAGGCTACCATCACTCCTACACCTCTTCTACATATTTTTATTTTTTTATTATCTTATGTGTAGGTGTGCTTTGTCTGCATATATGTCTGTGTATGTGCCCCTGGTGCCTTGAGAGGTGAGAAGAGGGTGTTAGATCCACTGAAGCTGGAGTTACAGTTAGGTGGTTGTAAGCAGCTATATGGATGTGGGAACTGACATAAGTCCTCTTCTCTGGAAGAATAGCTGCTGCTCTGAACTGCCTAGTCATCTCTCCTCTAACCTCTACACATTTCCAAGTCTACCTCTAGCTCATCTTTGCTGTTTGCAGCAGCAGCCTGTACTTCACCAACACCGACATCAATCACACTGAACAGCAACATATTTTCTTCCTCACTAAACTTCAGTTTTAGGAAAACAAGAAACAGTTGTTTTAGACACTATTATATTTCTGGTTCCTATACAAAGGGTTAAAAACAAACACTTAAATACATACTACATGCCAAGATGTTATGTAGTAACAAGCCAAGAATGTGAATTATATCTTCATTTACTTAAATATTTAGAAATTTAATTGTTAAAATATAAGTGCCTTAAATTTAAGAGTAATAGTTCCTAGTATTTCCCATTAACTTGGTAATTCCTGTAAATACCAAATCAAATTCCTTGAGTCTGAATAATGCTCCACAATCTTCTACTTCCGTGTCTCAGACTGACTTTCCCAATAATGAAATTTCAGCCACTTGCAACTCGTGCTTCAATCATATGATGAGTTGCAAAATAAGCATACGTACATTGCTAAGTAAGCTGCTTTCCCTTTGCTCCAAAAAGCTATTAGTATAAGTTTGATTCAAGTAATTTCCTGTCTAAATTGTCATAATCTCCTAGAGTTTTTCCCTTTCTTAACAGTCCTTAATGATCTATCAACATTTTCATTTATCTATTTATTCTTGGCAATTCCTTGCAAACATTTTATAGGTGCTTTTACTAAAGTAGGTTTTTGAGTGAATAATCCTGATGGTTGATTTCCTTAGTCAGCTCTTAAATGCAACTGTAATTCCTGTTTCCAGTAATTCTTCTCAATTCTGTAGGAACTCAATTCTATTAATTGTTGGTTTTGTCAAGTCTTACATGTGCTTTTCTTAGAGCTTGACCTCTTAGAAACCTGCAATGTGATGGTATATAGTCTCCAATACTTTTTTTGGAAACAGTCCTCCCTTCCTTCCTTCCTTCACTCTCTCTCTCTTTCTTTGTTAGACAGAGTCAAGTAATCTTTACTTCACAAAGGAATAAAGGGAATATAATCAAGCAAAGGCTATCATGTACACAAATGGTACTGGATCAACTTGTCCAGTGTATGAAATAATAAATGATACACTATAATTCTATAAATCATTAACTCAAAATTGATCACAGAACTCCCTATAAAATGACAAAATTATATTAACTATAAAACTCCAAAAATAGAAAAACATACATGACTTTATTTTTTTAATTCTAGACTGGGTAAGAACTCCCTATGTAGTTAAGCAGGCTTATGAACTCATGATCATCTTGTCTTTATTGCTTAGATGCCAGAATTATAGGCATGTGCCATCACATCCAGTTTATACAGTACCAGGAATCTAACCCAGGGTTTCCTGCATGCTAGCTGCTTTACAAAGTGAACTACCCTCCCAGACCCCTAACATGTTTTATGACTTCCAAACTATGAGCTTGTATTTGTGTGATCTTACATCTGAAAGTATTCTAAACTCTAGCTATGGGTAATGAAGTTGTCTGAACATACAACTATCAAACAGTAATCCAAATTCAACAGTGTAATAGATCCAGAAATACCTGAGGGTGTTTTCCTGGGCTTGTAATGCACAACTTCTGTGCAGCCTCTGCTCTGATCATACAAGGTACATTTTGTACCATGTACTCGCTCAGATTCAAAGCTGAATTTGAATCAGGTTTTAGTGTAAAATACAGTTTTTTGTTCTTAAAGAAGCATAATGGTTTAGCTATAGAAAACAAATACTTTCATATTTTCCTGTCATTCCTCAGTGTGTAGCATCTGATTAGTATATCTTGATTGAAATGTGTTGGAATATTTGATTTTAAAATTTTCAGATTTATAGATTTGAGCCAAAACAAGCAAAATGTCATTAAATGATTTCAGCTTGGGACTAGGAAAAAAAATGTTCACAAATAAAATAGTCCTAAATGGACTTCTACTACATATTTATGCAAAGCAGCACAAATAGGATAAATTAAAATCTAGCCACTCTGCAAAGCAGAGGATGCACTTTGCCCCAGAACAGTGGTTCCTAATGCTGTGACCCTTTAATACAGTCCCCCATGTTGTGGCGATCCCAACCATAAAACTATTTTCATTGCTACTATATAACTGTAATTTTGCTACTGTTATGAATCATAATGCTGTTTTAGGTAACCCCTGTAACCCAAAGGGGGCACAGCCTACAAATTGAGAAACACTGCCTTAGAGTGTCAAATATTTATTGATTGATTAAATTTTTAATGTAAAACTAAACAAGTTCATTCATCATATTATCATTCATATTTGCAGTGATCTTTCATAAATGGTAAAATTATATGTATACCGAAGAACTGTTTTAAAATAAATTTCTTTGTGATGTTATTTTCAATGTTTGATTTACTTACCTAGTTCATATAACTATATACCCAACATCATGTAAAAATTTCTCTGATGAGAAAGAGTTATGAGCGGAAAAAGTTTTGAAATACCAGTTCTAAGAAACTTAATGTTGAATTTGATTCCCAGAAACTACATGACAGCAGGAAAGAACTGACTCCCATAAGGTGTTCTCTGACCGCCACATGTGTACCACCATACACCTGAACATGAACACGCGCACTCACGTGCACGAGCACACACACACATAAACACACACACACACACACACACACACACACACACACACACACAGACTGACTGAATGAACTATTTCAAGGAGAGTCTGTATTTGATTTTGTTAAACACTTGAACTACTTACTAACCTGGATCAACTTTATGCTAATTCTTTGGCTGCTAGTCTCTCAGACCATATAGACTGTGAGCTTGAACCTTGACTCAAAGATGGTAGGCTTTATACTGTTTCCAGTTCTCAGATGGTATCTTTATTCCTCCACCTAGACACATAAAGAAAACAGACAAATTTCAATGATCTGTATTTTTCAAGAGGGAGAGATTTTTCTGGCCCTTCATTCACAGACTGTGTGTAGAGATAGATCCTGGCTAAATTTGAGAAAAGGCGGTTCAAAGGCTATGAGTTATGTAATCAAGAGGAAATGTTTGCATTTTACCTAATGACAGTATTACTGGAAATTCGATACCCCAGGAGATCCAGGTATGAATCCTCCCTTCCTGTTCCAGGCAGAAGTAGAATTCTATTCCTTGTCCTTCACCTTTTTTTTTTTTTCTGTTACAAGCCAAATGCTTTCAAAGAAGGTAACAGCTAGTTTATCTCTCTTGCTTCAGTTCCTTGCTTGACTTTTTCGACCTGGAAGATTTCCCTTTCCTTGTTTTGGTAAGTGTGGTTGATTAACAAAAGGTTTTATCATTGAGTTCTGGTTGTACTGGAATACATTATCTTCTAAGGTACCTCAAACTTAAAATCCCCCTGCCTAACCTCCAGGTTCTGGGATTACAGGCATGAGCCACCATGCCTAGCTGAGAAATTCCATTTTCTTTCATAGAAAACGTGTTTTGCATTTAAAAAGCTAGCATAAATTATTCAGAATTTAGGTGTTTCAGCCAAAGATATCTTCAAACATTTTGCTCATCCCACTACTAGTAGGATAACCTCCTCCCCATTTTACTGCTTTTTACCTCTAGATTTTTCTTAATATTCAAAACGCAGCAGAGGGCTGGAAAGATAGTTCAGTTTAATCCAAAATCCGAGTAAATAAAAGCCAGGTGTGGCAGCATGCTTGCAACCCTCATGCTGAGGAGGAAGAGACAGGGTTCCTGGGGCTCACTAGTCAGCCTATGCTACACAGCAAATTCCAGGCCAGTGAGACTTTCCATCTTTGAAAAGTTATAGGACACCCGAGGCTGTCATCTACCCTAAACAACCACATGCATACATGTACACCAGCACATACAGAAACACACACACACACACACACACACACACACACACACACAGAGCAGAAATGCTATCTTCTACATACAACCTTTACCAATCTCTTTGCACGTAGAAGTAAGCACTTCCTGAGAAAATTTGACTTACAATCTATAGCTCTTTACTTCTATAATATGAACATTTCAAAAGTTATCTGAAGTGAAAGAGTTGGAGTTCACTTCATCAACTGCAAACACAGGAACTCACCTGTCATCACTTAATACTAGTTGAATGAATGAAAAACTGACACCAAATCATCTACACTCCAGTAACTGTTTAAAAAAGCAGCATTATCTTTTTTTCTCAGACTTCACAGTAACTCTTGCATAGTAAACTCTCTCGAAAATCCTCACATGCTATCACTAAACAATGGTAATTCTATTTCTGTAAGTCATTTATTCTGTTCTTCCGTCCTTCTGCCCACTCTATGATAGTGCCACTCTTGTTTCGATCTCCATTTCTGGTTGAACTGCTTTTCTTCCCCTCCATCATTCAATCTGCATTTCCAAATTACCTATTCCCCTATGTAACACTTTTTTAAAACTGTGACATTGGGAAAACTTCAAAATTCATCTGAGGCAGTTTCTCTTTTAAAAAAATGGAAATATTTTCAGCACAGATTGCACCCACCATCCATGCAGTAGTTAAAAGAAAGGAACACAGTTATTTAAATTAATATATCATAAAATTTCAAACTTCAGTTCCTATGTTGTATTCATCACAATTCAAATGCTCAGAGCCTTCTAGTGGCTAACAAGACAATAAAAGTACAGGATGTTTCCTTATCATGGAAAAGTTCCTGTGCCAGATAGTTATTATAAAAGTTAATATGACAACAAAGAAAGACCATTACACACTGGTGATGGATAATCAGTAACAGCTTTTAAAATTGCCAAATACTTTAAACTACAATTATTTATGTGGTGTGTGTGTGTGTGTGTGTGTGTGTGTGTGTGTGTGTAGGGGTGTACATGCCACATGGCCAGAGAATAAATTTCAGGAATCAGTTTTCTTCTTCTACTATTTGTTTCTGGGGGATTGAACTCAGGTCCTCAGACTTGCTGGTAATTTTCTTACATGCTGAGCCATCTCAAAGCCCCAATATTATTTTTAAACAATCTAAAAGAACAGCTGTTACAGTAAGGTTTATTAAAATACTAAATGAGATAATAGATGTTAGGAACTATTATAAGTGGTTAGTAAGTATTTACTCCTTTTTACAATGTGAAAAATAAATTACCTATTTTATGAGTTCACAAAATTCCAATCTTCAGAACTGCACAAACTTGCTCCTTTTACAAATGTTGAAATCTATATACAAAGAAAATATGTTATTATTTTAACCACATGATTTTAACCCAGTGAACAAATAGTATCTGTGGCCTGAACACTAGCATGTAGCATTGTGAACAAAGTGTTTTTCTTTAAACAGTTGATGCTTGAAATTTTTAATATCAGTGATCCACCATCTGTAGTTAAGGAAATGTTTTAATTGTAGGAAGTCAATTTTCTTACTGTCTGGCACAGCAGACAAATTTCCCTAACCCTTAGATACACTGTTCTTTTTAAAATCCCACAAGAATGACTTTCTAGTTGTTGGATTTCAGGTAAATTACTTAATTTCTGAGAGACAGTATTCCAATTTAAAATAAGTTAAAAATACTATAATGATTTATGAATTTTGCAATTATATCTACCCATACACAGCTGTGTATGGATTTCTTCTAGGTACGATGTATTTGTATCTGTTTAGGCTTTGAAGATTCTAGCTGTTAAACTGACGGTTTAGAGGCAAGGCACGGTTTAAAATATTGTAGCGTCTGCCAGAGACAACTGATAAGCACACAGGATGGGTAAGGAAGAGTACTAATGGCCCATGCTCCTTCACCTCCAAAGGCTAGGGCATGAGAGCAATTTCGGGACCAAGCAGATTGGAATTAAAATGGTTAATCATTTTAAGAGCTAAAACAGTCAGGAACCCTTTTAAAGAGGTGGGTAGAGTGTTTGCATAGCAAATAAGAGGCCTTAAGGTCAATTTCCAGAACCCCCCCAAAAAAGAAAGCTTTAAAACTACTTGACAATATAAGAAAACTTTAGACAACAGAATTTCAACAAACTGTATTGCATCTCTTACCCATCTTCTCTGCTTTCTTTGAAGTTCCATGAATCAGAAATCCAGTTACTTTTTTTTTTCACAAACATTTAAAAGCCACTAAATGATGACAGCTAAAGAATAATAGAAATGTAAACTCTGGATGTTCCAAGTGTTCCAAGGTGGCCCCAGGCTTCTTTCCAGAGGTGCACAGGACCATTATTAGGCCCAAGCAAAGCGTTAAAAATGACTATTTTCCTGAATTCTAATATGGCCTCTTGACAAATGTAATATTTTCTAATGGTTAATCCTAAAGTGTCTAATTACAAGGCAGAGAAACAAGAATTTGTTAAAACTGGGAAAGCTGGAGAACTTAATTTTGTCTCAGTGTTTTTCAAAGGTGCGCGGCTGTTAGGATTCACAGGAGTAAAATTTCCTTTTAGATAGGGACCACTCCTGAAACACAATCGTGGGTTGTACACTGAGCTCCGTGTAAACACAAGGTCACCACTAATCTCCGTTTCGAATTTCCCCAGTCCCCCACCAACTAGAAATAAGGGCTCAGGGATGACAAAGGGTACTGAAAGGTTTCGTTAGTTGCTTCAACAAAAGCAGTGTTTAGGACACTGCTTTATTTCTCCCCCTCACACCCCCCTTCCTGCAAGTCTTATAGAAGAAGAGCTTCGCTGTGCCTGGGACAAGGAAAATATCAGCGACATCAAGCTTGGCACGAAACACACTTGGAGTGCGCTGATAGTAGAGGTTCCAAAGAGAGAAAAAGTGGGGTGCGGGCACCTTAGCCTGGTTGTCATCCATCGCGACTCCTGGAGGAGTTGGCCCGCAAAGGGTCATGTGCACCTAGGAGCCAGGTGAGGAGCGTGCTCCCCGGGGCGATGGGGGCTCGCGCTGCGCTCCCGCCTGAACCTTTAGAGCCCATCTTCCGATGCAGCCTGCACTAGACAGCCCAGCCCGCGGCCAGCCATTCTCCCCCACCCACCTCTGGGTCTTCCTTTCCTGTCCAGGACTTGCCACCATCAGCTTTAGGACGCAGACCCGGCCCGCGGCAGGAATCAGGGCGGAGCCCCGGGGCGCGCTCCCAAGCCGCTCGGAGACGCGCAGCAGCCCAGGCTGAGCCACCGCTTTACGGCAATCGTGAAAGTGTCGTGAACGCGCTGCCGCCTATCAGTCACTCAATCGGCTGAGCTCGGAGTTGCTATTTCTAGGCTTGTGCTTGTTGGGTCGGGGTAAGGCTGCGGGGGCCCGGCCTGGGGAAGTGGAGGGAATGTCGAGGACACGGTGGGGTGCGTTTCTCCCAGGAGGAGTGCAACGAGAGCTGGAGGCTCTGGGCTGGACATAACTGAATGGCTGCTGGCGGACTAGTTGAGGCGAACGCCGTCCTTGCTGGCGCCCGGTGGCCTCGCGCGCGGGGTTGTGGGGAGGGCGAGGGGCGACGCTGGCGGTCCTGAGGGCTCTGGAGTCGGAGGTGGAGGGGCGCCTGCGCGGTTTGCGAGCCGCGGGTCGCGGGAGGCAGCATCCCAGGGCGGCCCGGGGCGAGCAAAGGGCTGGGGCGCTGGCCGCGCCGAACCGACCTTGCCTGGCAGGTCCACACCCTCCTGGCCCGGTGTTGCCAAGTCCACGAACCTTGCAGCATCCTGTGCGGTTGTTGCCTTCCCTTTGGAAGTCCGTGGTGATGTTTCCTGGCTTGGGCCACGCTTCTTGTTCAGCAACTTTTCTAGAAATTTCAGCCCATATTGACAAGCTCAGAGATTGCCAGCTAGAGTTTATTTCTGTAGCGTTCTTAGAAGGAGATTGCCAGGGTTTGCCTGTGCTCCCAGGAACACTTGGCTGAACCTTGAGCCTTATGTTTTACCGAATTTGACCCTCCCCCACTTCGATGCTTGGCATTTTGTTACCAGTTTTTGTCATGTTGTGTCATTGCTGCTGAATATATGGTTTTGCTGAAACTCTTAACTCACCAGGCAACAATCCGTAGTTGCTTTTCAACAGGTATAAGGGCATTATCTGTGAGTAGATAGAATGTTTCCTTCCTACCTTAGACCTGTCAATAATGTGTTCAAATACGTGTGTGTGTTGAATTGACTAGTTCGAACTCAAGATAAACTGTATAGGACATTTGAAGCATTACCAGTTTAAGACTATTGGCGTTCGAAGATTTCCAGAAATTTGGAGTTATAAAATCGTTTTGCTTTGTGTTTATTCTATGCTGAGAAACTCTAAATTCCCTGTGCAACTTGTCATTACAATCCTTCCGTATAAGAATCGAATTAGGTAAATCTGCCTCTCACATTACCACCAATTACATTTTATTGCATACGACTTTCTTTTCTACGCCACGTATGTTGCTCTTTAAACTGGCTAGAAATGGTACTGGTGTTCATTTTGAGGGTCATGCTTAACTCTTTTTAAAAGAGAACAGAAAATGAATAAGATTCCAGCATGTAAACATACTGCTGAATCGGTGCAGATTAAAAACTTGGCACCCTTAAACCTGGGGGAAGGAAGAGAAGTTTTAGAATTTCACATAAGTTGGATATTGTGTAAGTTTTACTTACGGTCTGCTCAGCAGTTGAGTTTTCTGTTTCTGCTTTTGTTGTTTTAAACGTGATATTTATCAAATGCTCCTGGTCTTATCCATTACACGGATAAGGCGGGTAGGATGCTGCTGTGTGTTCTACATGAGAAACTTGAAAATCGACAAATTGATTTTAGTAAACGTATTCATTAAGTATCATTTCTTTTTTGAACGTATTTATCCATGCCTACACAAGGAAAATGCTTTGTCAGATAATGTACCTTTTATTGCCTGGCACATGATATAACTTAGCTGAGGACAAGACCCAGCCACTCACACAGCCTTTGCATTTCTTCAGAGTGTAGATGGGATATCTTTCTGGGCCTAGAACACCCAAGTGCTCACTAAATACTAGAAGAATGGTATTCAGTAACGGCTGTTTTTCTTTTTAATGTCAACTATAGTATAAGATTGTGGGGGAAAAAATGTTAAGACAGAAATGGTCCCATGGTCATGGGACTTGGAGAGCATTGTGGGGGCAAAGACAAAATATGCTCTACAAACAGAAAACTTTCAAAGGGAGATAAGGGCTACATGAAAGCACTAGAGCCAGGTTGTAACTGGAGGGAGGGTGTTTACTGAGTTCAAGTGGAAAGGTTGCAGTTCTCAGTTAACAGTTCAGAGCTGTACTCTGAAATTGTAGGTTTTGTTACAAGTTCATTGGTAGTTTTCCATTAAATCAAACTAAAGTCTTAATACTTAACCATAGCTTATGAACCTCTTCAGCCATCGATGCTTCAGACTTCATTTTCCTTTATGATTTGCCTTGGTGATCTGTCAGGTACCTCAGTGAGGTACACTTTACCTCCTCATTCTTCATTTCTTGGACTATTCTTTGCTGCTCTTAAAGTACCTAGTTCCTTTTCTTCTGAGCTGGGTATAAAACCTCTTTTTGCTGACTTCTACCACTATTTAAAATGTGTTCTTCCAATTCTTTTCTGCCTCAGCACTTTATTTTCTGTGTGTCTGTCATATGTTGTAGTGTTGCTTACCAGGTTTTAGTACAGGCTAGGTTTGAGAGCTTAGACCATAAGTGTCTTGTTCAGTATACTCAGTGTTTGGAACTTAGAACTTTGCTCTTAGAAACACTACTTTGACTGATATGTTTCTAGGCTAAGCAGCAATAACTCACTTTGCTGGGGTTTTGCTGTTGTTATTATAGTTTTAAATTCTTATGAAGTAAGAAAAGATACTTTATGACTGCATACCTTTTTGGACATAGTCCTGACTCCACACAAAAGTTTCAATCAGTTCTGATAACTTTTGTTAATATTTCTAATCCCAATTTCCGTTGTCATGCTCTTTGATCTTCCTCTCCTAAGCTTGCTTTTGCAGCTGTCTGATCCTTTGGCATACATTAACTTTTAATGTGGTGAAAATCAGAAACTCGTGGATCGCCGTTTTCCCATTGGCAGTAGCCCCTCTCCCCTGGGATTGTGGAAGGAAAGGTGGAGATGACCTGGAGCAGTGTCAGCAACTTCTCTGGCTATTGGCATGAGTTGAAAGGAAGCAGTGTGACGGGCTTCTTATGCCTGGATTCCCATTTACAGTGCTGTTACTAGTAGCTTTACAGAGACAATGTTGCCAAATAGAGATGTTCAAAAGCTCATTGCCTTTTAAAAATGTATGACTTACATAATGGCTAGAAGAGAAACAATTTGTTCAAAATGTATTTTATAGTGAACAATAAAAGGTTAATAGAAATTAGGTCACAAGGGGAAAAATTCGTAAGTATCAGTTTGTCAGCTAGTCCTATCAGTTTGTCAGCCAGTCCTGCCAAATGCTTAAACTTAAAACCATTAGGATCAGTTGCTTTTAGCTGTTCAGTGATAAAATAGGCTAGTAGTGAAACACACTAGGCCAACAAAATAAGAATGGAGCTGACTAAACTTTTATTTTTCCTTCAAGTGAAATTCTGTAAGAATGGGTTGTAGATTGCCAAATATGTATTTTAAAAAATGTATCATCCAGTTTAACTATAGAAATATTGGCTACTCTAGCCAAACATGATGACAGATGCCTATAATACTAACACTCAGGAGGCTGAAGCTGGCAGATTGAAAGTTCCAGGTCAGCTTGGACTACCTAGCAAATTCTAGGTCAGCCTGAGCATCAGAGTGATATCCCATCAAAATATGAAGGAGGGAGGAGAATAAAAAATAAATAAATTGAACTACTCTAAAGCTAGTTGTTTGATGATTGTTAGTCTGTCTTTCAATCCAAAGTGATAACATAGTTTTCTTTTAACATTATTTAAACACTGCTGTTGTACACCACCTACAGCTGCATCTCTGTTTATTCTGTAGAGATTTTTTTTGAAATTTGCTTAACTTTTTTTTCTGAACGGAAAATGGGAGATACATGATTAGGTTTTAGACACACAAGTAACATTAACATTAAAGTTTGGGGCTTGAATATATATATATATATATATATATATATATATATATATACATACATACATGGATGTGGAAGAGAGACCCTGGTCTATAAGTGACAATAACATTGTATCTAGTGCAAGGGTGTCCTTCTAGTCTATGCTACTACTTGCCTTCAATCCTCAGTCTCCTTCTTTAACCCATTATAAGGCGGTCCCTACTGCTCTCAGTCAAAGCAGAATAAACTGGATCCTGCTGAAGAAAGGGGGGTGGGGAGATGAGCTGACTAGTTTATGGTTAGGATACCTGAGATCCCAGATCACATTATAAATTCGCATAGTGGCCTGTTTCTGGGAACATCATGTTGCTTCCTGGATATTTAAACTAGAAGGTCACAGTATACATCTTGGTAGGTCCAGCTGTTTTTTTGTCACTGCTGTTTTAGTTCTATCAAGATTATCCTTACTTCGTTTTGTTGTTAATCTTGTTGTGTTCTGCTCCCCCTGCTCAGTAATGGTGAGTTCCTCACAAGATTCTTTGTTCTTTTCCTTTTCTCTCCATATTTAATCCCTATAAGAACTTTCTGTTTTCTAGCTTTCAGACTTTGGCTCTAAGTGAAATCACATCTCTCACCTGAACTACAGTCCTTTGATTTCACTGAAAACATCTCAGACACAAAGCTTTGTGTATCAACTAGGCAGAATGGCATACACCTGTGGTTCCAGCTACTTTGTGGCTGAGGCAAGAAAGTATGCCAACCAGCCTAGGCAAACATAACAAGGTACTATCTTTTTGTTGAAAAAATTTATTTTCATATAATATATTTTTATCACATTTTCCCCTTCCCCTCCCTTACTCCTTCCAGATTCTCCCCACCCACCCAACTCCAGGCCCTTTCTTTCTCTCTTTAAAAGCAAAAGCTCAAGAAACTTAGACTAAATCAATCAATAGGTTAATAAAACCCACAGAAACATGAAATCAGAATCCAAAATATACAAGAAGACCAATATGACAAAAAAAGCCCAAACCAAGCAAAATGAGACAAAAATGTCTATAAAAATATCATTCATTTTGTGTTGACCAATTTTTCATAGGCCTACTCTGAAGTCTGGTTAACATACCTAGTGAGACTCCATTGGAGAAAACTGATTTTTCCTTTGCAGACATGGGACTCATGTCCACTTCCCCCCTTTCATTGCTGGACCCCCATCTGGCTTGAACCTGTACAGGCCCTGCATATGCTGCCATATTAACCGTGGATTCGTATGTACATCAGTTCTGTTGTACCTGGAGGACATTGTTTTTGCCTCCTCTCCCACATAGATCCCTGAGCCACGGGAAAGGGTTTGATGAAGACATCCCATTTAGGACTGAGTACTACAAAGTCTCTCATTTTCTGCACATGTTCAATTGTCAGGCTCTATTTTAGTTTCCATCTATTCAGAATGCTTCTCTGATGATGACTGACCCAGGCATCTATGAATATAGCAGAATGTCATTGGGAGTCATCTCATAGATATGTTCCTTTAGCAGAACAATAGTATTTTTTCCTTGTGCCTATGGCCTATCTAGTCTCAGGTTCTTGGCTACCCTAGCAGTGTCAGGCCTAAGTGTTATCTCATGGAATAGACCTTAAATCCAATCAGAGAGTGGTTGGTTACTACTACAACATTCATAACATGATAGCCCAAGAGTCATGAGACACATTTTAAACAATAGGTGGAGAGTATACTCTCAGCAGCAGAAGGGTTGCTTATCAAGTAGAAGACTCTAGGTTTAATACCTGGTACTTTGAAAAGGGAGGTTGCATGTGTTCTTTCCCTTGCTGCCATTGTCACTAGTTTCCTTTTCACCTCTCACTCTGAAAGATGACAAGTTAGAAACTTCCCAAGCTACCCCTTTACACATCAGTGGTGTGCTGCCTTTTCTTCTCTTTTACCTCTTGTATTGAATCCTTAAGAACTTTTCTGCTGATTCTTCCCTCTAAATAGAAATTACTAGTAGACTTCACTGTCATTTGTATTAACATTTTTATCTTCTTACTGTAGACCATCACTAAAACCATCAAGATTATGTGCTAATTTTTAATTGTTCTTTCTGTTTTGTCCATTAGGCTTAATATATAACATCCTATTAATCTTTTCTTTTATAATTATTTTCTTATATGGTTAATTATAGTAATTATGTTTTCTCTAGTCCTTTCTAATTCAAGGCAGCACTCCAGGGAATAAGTGCGCAAAGGTCCTTATGGCTTCACTTAGTCTGCTAGCTTACTACTTCACCTCCTCAGATCACCCTGCTGACACATGCATGTAGTGCTGGTCTGGAAGCTTTTTGTTTCTGTTTACAGTATCACCGGTAATGCCATCTATATCTCTTTCCACCATTAAAAGTTTTATCTTTTGATTTAGCTTTAATGCTGACCCTGTTTTTGCTTAACCGTCACTTAATAGCTATGTGAACATGTTAATTAGTCTCTGTACATTAGTTTCTTTTTCCTGTAAAAATTAGGATAATTAGCACACATAGCCCCACCCTCCTAGATTTGTTATGAGGACAAAATTAACTAATTTATAAAGGGTTCTTACTTTGGGGTATAGGTGCTTAATAAATATTATCTATTATCATTAGGTAAAAATGTAGTTTAAGAACATGTTGTTGTAACTCAGTGGTAGATCACTTGCTTAGCATGTGCAAAGCCCTGTCTAATCCTCAGTATCACACACACACATGTAAAAAAATGATTTCAGCTAAGTTATTCATCTAACATTAATATTATTTTGCTAGTTTAGCATCTCCTTTTCTATATATACACATGTGTACGCATATGCACATTTGTGTACAAAGTGACTAGATTGTTTCCAACATTTGATCCTATTGTTAACTGAAGCAGTGTAAGATGGACTGTGAACTGTAGAATGAGATAAGCTGTATGGTATGGAAGTGCGTGACTATGAATGTCCACAGTTTCACTTAAAGGAAGTTTATATACTTACTAGTAAGAGCTAGAACTAAAACTAGGTTCCCTAGGTGGGCTTCCTCTTTGCTTTTAGACTGAATTTTTTTTAATTTACTGTAATATATATATATAGGTAGCAACTGACAAATGTATCTCCCTCTGCCCCTCAGGTAAATAGTTACACAGAAGACTACCAAACAAGATAAATCATTGTCTCCAAGTAAAAGAAAACCAAGATCCATGAGTGGCCACCGGTCAACAAGGAAACGATGTGGAGATTCTCATCCAGAGTCCCCTGTGGGCTTTGGGCATATGAGTACTACAGGGTGTATATTAAATAAATTGTTTCAATTACCAACACCACCACTGTCAAGACACCAATTAAAACGGCTAGAAGAACACAGATATCAGAGTGCTGGACGGTCTCTGCTCGAGCCTTTAATGCAAGGATACTGGGAATGGCTAGTTAGAAGAGTGCCCTCATGGATTGCCCCAAATCTCATCACCATCATTGGACTGTTGATAAATATCTGTACAACTATTTTGTTAGTCTTCTACTGCCCTACAGCTACAGAGCAGGTAATGCCTTAACAACAGTAACATTTGTCCAGAAACATTGTTATTGGGATTTCTAGGTCATTTTATATAAAGGCAAAATATTCTCACAGCTATTTGTCAACTGTCTTTATCCTATCACACTTCAATGAATTACCTAAGTCCTTCCTACTATGTATACTACTGTTGTTTATCAGAAACTCAAAGAAAGGAGTATTTGAGATGGCATGACTAAAAACAAAGTCTTTTGAAAAGTGTTTTTCTCAGTCAGGTATGGTGTCAGATACCTGTGACCCAGTACTAAGGAGGCTGAGGCAGAAAGACCTTGAGTTGGGAGCACCATTCCATAGCAAGCCTGACTTGGCCATTTGTTCCACATAGGTCTTTTTTTTCTTTCTTTCTTTTAGTTCCTCTTTTAATATGCCAGCATAGTTCATGCAGAGTGTGTGAATATATTTCTAGTATTTCCTTTTTTAAAGACAGAATTTTACTCTAAAACCCAGGCTAACTCCAGACTGTATAACTTCCTGTTCTGTGTGAGTTTATAAGCACACACCACTGTATCTGACTCATTTTCTCAAATAGCTTGCTGCATCTCAGTCAGGATACTTAGCAAATATCAATACAGTTGTATAATGACATCACACAGCTGTTTCTTGTGGGGTACCAGGACTCCTAATTTGGTCTAGATTATGGATCCTTTAAAAAAAAACAGCAAGTAGGTTGTTGATTGCAATAGAAGAATTCTAATAATCCTAAGCCAGATCTAGGAAGAGGATTAGAAAGTAAGGGAAGGTTTAAGAGTGACTCAAGCATTAATCATTTATTGAACACCACAGAATGTACTGGGTAACCATGGTTTCCTGTGATACTTTTTTTTTTTTACACAGTTTCCTTAAGTGATTTTTATTTGCTTGAGTACTGAGTGGGAAATACTCTGATCACAGGGATGTTTTCAGGATTGTGAGGTAGACTTGAGGTAGACAGTGACTTGAGCACTCTTTCTGTGTTTTGCATGGAAGGGGTAATGTCCTTCAAAGCTGTATGGTACAGTTAGAGTCAGCTCAAGATACATTAAAATAGGCAGACCTATTCTGTGATAGGTCTGCCATCTCTGAGACTGTCAGTAAGACACAAAAAGTCTCTAACTCTATCTTTCTAAACCTGGTTTGTAGTATTGTAAGCATACAGGGCTCAGGAAATGGAAGCTGAGTATGGTTTCCATTTGTCAAAGAGATTAACTATATAACTTTCTTTCTTACAACTCCTTCCCATTCCTCATTTCTTCTATGATACAAAATGTTCGTAGAACAAACAACCAAGTCCCTATTGATTTTTTTTGTGTTATATTTACTCGTATTTTAAAACCAAATTGCTATAAATTTAGCACCCAGAAAAGTTTCAGTTGGTTGTATTTGATTCTTTTTTGTCTTTCACCAATAGTGATGGTGAAGTTTTGTATACATGTATTATGAATGTTCTATACACTATTAAGCTGAAGATTTTTAAAAGCTTTTTAATAATTCTTTTTTATTTTATGTTATAACATAATTATGTCATTTCTTCCTTTTCTTCCCTCCAAACCTTCTGCATGTAGATACCAATCTTTCTAATAGAAATGAAGTTCATTATTTGAATGGCTTTACCTGGATTTGTTTTTTGTTTGGAAAAGGAAACTCCTGGTAGATGGGAAAAGAAAATAAACTAATCTTTTTCAAATTTTCCAGGTACAAATTGCAACCTCTGTAAATGGAATACCAAAATAGTCCCTTGATCTGTTTGTTACTAAAATACTTAAATTTTACCAGCTTAGTAGCTTAGATTTTGTTATTTTTGTTGCTGGGTTTGGGTTTTATTGTTTGTTGTTTGAGACAGAATCTTCTTCTAAACTATTATTACAAGTATGTGCTACTAGGCTTGTTTTATTGCTGTTTGTTTTTTTTTTAATTTTACATTTTTGGGCTAGAGAGATGGCTCAGTGGTTAAGACATATTACTCACTTTGTTTCACCTCACCGTGTCTATACCAGGCTAGTTTTGAGCAGTCTCAGTCCCCATGCCCATGCCTTCCAAGTGCCGGGATAGGTTTTAGGACTGTAAACTAATGTTGTGTTTAGTCTTACAGCTTTAGGTATGTAGTATGTTTGAGTTACTCTTGCTGTGTAAGACAGATAAAGGAAATTAGTATTAGCTGTTTTATACACATGATAATTAAAATTGAGCTGACCTGTTACTCATGAGTTTTATTAAGTTGCCAGCACTGCTATAAGAGCAGAACAGGAGGAGGACTAATAATCAGACATCTCATTTGTAGAGGGTGATGGTACTTGTAACCCCAGCATTTGAGAGAGTCTCCATTTCCATCCCATCCTGGGCTGTGGAGTAAGAACATTTGTCAGTTACGATAGCAAGACTTTTGTTGAATTTAAGTACATTTTTGGGGGGTCATATAACCATGAGGTTTTTCGGTTATTTGTTTTTGTTGTTTTGTGCTTTGGATTTAACTCACTAAAACAACTTGTTGAATCTTTAGCATAGAAAAATGAAAACTAAAATACCACATTCACAATATCTGTCTGCAAAGTTAATTTCTATTGTCATTCAAAAAAGAAGAGAAATTATTATATAAAGAAGTTCAAAGAAAAAAGATATAAAAAGCTAAATTAAAAATCTCCCTCTCTGTCTACAGTGTTAGTTACTTTTCTGAATGCAGTGACAAAGTGTCTGACAAAAGCAGCCAAAGGATTTATTTTGGCTCACTAAAGTGGCAGGGAAGGCAGTGATGGCAGGCGTATGAGGCAGCCGGTCCCATTGGATCTGCAGCTAGGAAGCAGAAAAAGATGAGTGCTTTGGCTCAGCTACCTTCCTTCACTTTCCTTCTCAGTGTGGGTTCCTAGTGCATGGAATGAAGTCACCCTTATCCAGGGTCTATCTGGTCTACCCTCTTCAGTTAACCCTTTTCCAAACAGTCTCATAGATACACCCAAGGATGTGTTTCTAGGGTGATTCTAAATCCAGTCATTTGACAGTGAAGATTAACCATCACACCCACCTTTCCTCACTATCCTTGCATTTCTCTCAGATTTTGCAAACCAACTTTCTTACCTACATATTTGAGTTAATGATACCTGACTGATATATGTGTTCCTTCCTTCACCTGGCTTTCCACACCTGGAATAGGAGACTTTCTTTAAAAATAAAAATATCTGAGAGCTGTAAAATAATGGAAATGAGGAAAAAGTAACAGAAAGGAAAAGATAAAACCAGGGAAACTAGTGTGTCTTTTTTTTCTTGTAAATAATTGTTGTTTTGCTGTTTCCTGACATTGTATGCACACTAATAGTTGAAATCATCTCTGTTTTCATAATAACACTCTAGCCCATTAAAACGCCTTTCCAGTAGAGAATATACTGAATATTTTACAACTGCTATCTAAGAAAATACCGTGGTAATTTTTTCATAGCCTAGACATGGGAAAATACAAAGCATTTAAATCATCAGTGCTTCATCTTCTGAGAAAAGACAGTTTTCTTTAAAACTGTGACTATAAAGATATGAAAAATAATGTTCAAGGCCTCTGCAAGCCAGAGCATCTTTGTCATAGTGTTGTTCTATGAATCTTTGTAAAAGCATGTTAAAAACAAGTTGCTCGATAAAGAAAAGTGAAAAATACTTGTATTGTTGGACATTCTCGAACATTCTCAATATATGTTCACCACATTGGGAGCAAGAATCCCTGCAGTGAGAAGTGAGAATGTGTTCAGTACTGTTGGACCTAGTATTTCCATGATGAAATGAGGGCATGCTATACTAGTTCCTTTGTGGTTTGGATTGCTTATTTAGGCAGTATTTCCGGGCATGGTGACACATGGTAATCCTAGGTCATAGAAAGGAGGTAGGGGCAGGAATTTAGACTAGCCTCAGCTACCTAGAAATTTGATTCCAGAAGCTTGGATTATACCAGACCCTTCCTCATAAAATAAGAAAAATTTTGATTAGGCATGGTACTACAGGCCTGTAATCCAAGAAATTGGAAGGCAGAAGCAGAAGGAATTCAAGGCCCCATTTGGCTACATGCAGTTTGGATATAGACTGGGCTATGTGATTCCCTATTTCAGAACAAAAATGAAAATAGAGTCTCACGAAAGAACCCCATGCTGACTGTGAACTAACTGTAGCCAAGGTTGGCCATGAATGTCTGATCCTCCTGCATTCTCCTCCCAAATACTAGAATCATAGGCAGGTTACCATGCAAGGCTAATATATTGATTAAATAATGGGAAGAATTTAGAGAAGACAGTGTAGTCCCTCATTCTGTAAAATTCCTGCAAGTACAGTTATCCTTTGGGAATTTTAAAGGCTCGATTCCACACAGAAATCAAAGTCTGTGGATGCTTAAGTATCTTCTCTAAGATTGTCTAGAGTGCACATACAATCCATGTGTACCATTCTGCATTCTGCAAACAATCTCTAGACTACTGGTGATACCCAATACAGTGACAGGCTGTTAAGGAGCTATGTGTGGTATTGTTTAAGAAAAGAAGAAAAATTGGTATAGATGCAGATTTTCATACTTTAGAACTTTGGCTTATTGAATCCCATGGTTATGGAACCCAGAGACATGGGGTATGGGGTCTATTGTAGTTAATAGTTATTATAGTTCTGAGCACCTTTAAAAACAGGTAATTTAGCCGGGCGGTGGTGGCGCACACCTTTAATCCCAGCACTCGGGAGGCAGAGGCAGGCGGATCTCTGTGAGTTCGAGGCCGGGCTGGACCGATAGCCTCCAAAACAATACAGAGAGACCCTGTCTCGTAAAAGCAAACAAAAAAAAAAAAAACAAACAAAAACAGGTAATTTAATTCTTCTAACAATCCCAGTCACTTCAAGCTTCAATAAGTTGTTTATTATTTAGTGCTTGCATCATCTCCTACAGCTTTCAACCAGGAGTACTTTTCTAGAAAATGAAGAGATATCGGGCTGGCAAGACGGGCTTAATGGGTAAAAGTAGTTGTCTCAGTCTGAAGACCTGAGTGTTCAATTCCTGGACTCACATGGTGGAAAGAACCTCTGACCTCCACCTCTGTCTCTGTCTCTGTCTCTGTCTCTCTCACTGTCTCTCTCTCTCTCTCTGTGTGTGTGTGTGTGTGTCTTTCGCTGTCTCTCTCACATATACACACACACAAAGTAAATGTGATTGAAATGAAAATTAAATATATGCTGTTAAAAAAACATTTCAGCCAAACCTGGGTAATGAAAATATCTGAGTGTTCTTGTTTTTCTGCTTTCTTTTATTTCACAGGCACCTCTTTGGGCATACATTGCTTGTGCATGTGGCCTTTTCATCTACCAGTCTTTGGATGCTATAGATGGGAAGCAGGCAAGAAGAACCAATAGTAGCTCTCCTTTGGGAGAACTTTTTGATCATGGCTGTGACTCTCTATCAACAGGTATTATTGCTTTTAATGCTGAGAATTATTAACTGTTAGAAACAATGTGATAAGTGTTGGAATAAATTTAGGTACTTCCTAGACATGATTTTGTATTAAATTTCAGTGTTTTGTGAGACTGGTTAATGCTTGTTCATTGTTGGTGTTATTGGACAATTTTGAACCTAAACTTACTTGCATTTATTTTTAACCCTTTGATTTGGCTGGATTTTTGGGGGGGGGTTGTTTGTTTTTTTTTTCCTAGTGCTTGGGGTTCAAACCCAGGGCCTTACATATACTAGGCTAGGCAAGCCCTCTACTACCATCTCCATCTGAGGGCCTTTTTTAAAAAAAAATATTAGAGTATAGTTGTCATTATCACATATCTCACAGTTTTAGATAAAAGTACAATAGTGCATGATTAGTAATCCATGACCTTGTATTTAAATGAATCTTAAGTGTGGATAGGTAAGAGAATATTATACATTTGAATTATAAATATGCAGTAAGAGCCTGGATCAAAAGATTGATGTGATCAAGACTAGAGGTGTGACATACACCATGAGGATTACAGTTAATAATACTGTGTTATATATTGATAATTTACTTAGGAGTAGATTTTAGGTGTTTTCCCCCACAAAAGTATTGACTATGTTAATTTTCTTAATTTTAATAACCCTTTCACAATGTGTACACATACTAAAACACTGTTATACAGGTTTTTTATTGTTTGTTTGTTTTTTAAGGACTAGTAGGAAGAGTACTGGCAGTGGGTTGAGTTAGCATAATTAAAGTATAGGTGATGTGTCCGTGTTCTAGTGGGTCTTAATAATAAAAGCCAGGAGCCAGGTATAGGGGGAAATGCTGAGAGATCAAGGAGATGAAGGAACAAAACCACAGTCACCTTACTTCTCAACTTCCCAGTGGAAAAGGGAGCAAGTACCTGTTTCCTCCATCCCATAACCCTTTCTCTGCCCAGTAATCTCACTTCCTGTCTCCACACAGCCATCTCACTTCCTGTCTGTCTGTTAGCTAGCGGCAGACTCCACCCTCTGTTCTTCAGACATGCTTTATTTGTACAAACAAGATATCACCACAGTGATAATGTCTGTATTTGTAGTATGTTGCAAGCTTTTCAAATAATACTCAAGTGCATTTTTAGAAAAAAAGATTTAGAAATGAAATTGAGGTGGGCATTGTGGTGTTCACCTAACAGTCCTATCACCTGAGAGGCCCCAGCAGGAAGAGGCTAAGTATAAGGTCAGCATGACTTATGGAGCAAGCTTTAGGCCAGCCTGGACTATATAACAAGATTCAATCTCAAAATCACAACAAAAAATGATACCAATTTCTAACTAGTCTTCCCAACAGGAGTATTTCCTTTCTTATTTTAATTCAATTCTTCAGCTGTTCTATCATTTGGCATAGTGTTTAAAATATTTTTAAGTCTTGCTAGTTTTACATCGGAGTCCAGTTTTTTCATATCAGTGTTATTACTTCTTTGTGTCCTGATTGTAGCTGCTTGTTACAGAAGAACAGCTAAGTAAGTCAGATTAAGGAAAACTCAAAACTTTCCAGTGAAACTAGTTTGGTAATTTGAAAGACTACTAGAATTTAATGAGGAAACTATAGAATGTCAAGTGTTTTGTTTTTGTAATTTGAAATAAGTTGTTTCCCAATGTAGTTTTAGTTTCAGACTTATAAAGGAAGTAGGAACCTTTGCTTGTTGAAACTCTCTGGGTGGGTTGGTTGTTTTGTTTGTTTGTTTTTGTTTTTTGTTTTTGACTCTGTGCTTATAAGCAAGTAGGTCCCTTTGCTTGTTGAAGCTCTCTGGATTGGTTGGTTGTTTTTGTTTGTTTTTGACTCTGTGATTAAACAGTTTATGCTTTTTTGTGGGCTGTGTTTGTATTGTTTTTAAATTGGGGATGTGTATGTATGTGAGGCCCCAGTGTAGCTCCCTTCAGAGGCCAGAAGAGGAACTCACACCCTAGAGCCAGGTTGTGACCCATCCAAAGTAGGTGTTGAAACCAAACTCCGGTCTTTTGCAAGAGCAGTATGTGCTCTTGACCACTGAACTATCTCTCAAGTCCCTACTTTTTGTTTCCATTGTGGCTAAGACTTTCTTTGAAATCCATCCTGCCTCACCTTCCCTAGTGCTGAGATAGGCATGTTCTTGGTAGCATGTCCAGCCCCCTGAAATGTTTTACTACTCATTTAGTACTACTGTAAGCATGCAGAATTCTTGAAACATACTGAAGTGTATTAGTTTCTTTGAGAACTTTGCTTCAGCTGATTGATTTAGTCTAAAAAAAATACATTGAAATTATGTTGTAAAAAAATATCACATAACTGAAAGTAGATTATCTTTAGTTCATCTAAGATGATTTTCAGTTCAATTGATGTTATTGGTGCCATTCAGTTTTCATTTTCATTTTCATTTTTCTTCTGCAGTTTTTGTGGTTCTTGGAACATGTATTGCAGTGCAACTTGGGACAAATCCTGACTGGATGTTTTTTTGCTGTTTTGCTGGGACATTCATGTTCTATTGTGCACACTGGCAAACATATGTTTCTGGAACATTGCGATTTGGAATGTAAGTAATACTTAATGGTAATTTTGTCTTTGCTTTCAAATATGGAGAATGTTGCTTATAGATAATTAAGCATCAAGATTTGATCAAGTAAACTATTTAAAACTGGTTTCTCTTTGGCATATGTCTCCCTGTATCATTCAGTCATCTTTTTGAAGTAGAATGAAAAATCAGTAGATCCACATTGTCATGGGTCTTTCCAAATTCACTTTTTTATCCTACTGTTTTCCCCCTTAACTCCATGTTTATTTTGACATATAAAAATTGTTTTTAAGAGAGAGTTTCTGAGCTGGAGAGGTGGCTCAGTTGTTAAAGCAAGCACTCATCTTCTAGATGACTGGTGTTCAGTTCCAAGCACCCATGTCTGTCAGGTGATCCAGTACCACCTGTAACTCCAACTCTCTTGAATCTGACACCCTCTTCTGGCAACTATCCATACATCATCACATGATTAAACATAAAAATATTTTAAAGATAAGGATGAGTTTTTGAGAGCAAAGAACAGGTCTTTTCTTTAAATGTCATAGATTAATTAGGTTTTAGTATTTTATGCTATTTTACTTACAAATCTACAAAAACTAGTTCATTTGATAGCATATTATTTAGGTTTTTCTTTTTTTTTTCCTTTTTTTGCTGCCAACAAAATATCTGAGAATTTAAGGATGAAATACATAAACAACTTTTGACCTGAATGCAGAGTTCCTACCTGTTGATCAGTACTTCCATAATGAGTAAACTAGTCTTGGGGATGCGATTAAGGATGGCATTCACCATCTAGGTTTTTGTTTGTTTGTTTTTGTTGTTACATTTGTTTATTTTTATTTGATCTGTGTGGATGTTTTACATATATATATATATATATATACATACATACGTACATACATATCTGTGTGCCACATGCATTCAGATCCTTTGTAGTTACAGATGGTTTTGAGACACCTTGTGGGTGCTGAGAATCTATCCTAGGTCCTCTGGAAGAATAGTCAGTGCTTTAACCACTGAGCCATCTCTCCAGTCCCCACCATCTGGTTTTTAATTAATTATTTATAAATCCTATTTATTCTTTTTTGTTTTGGACAAATTTAAAAAAAATTGAGAAAAGGCTGTATTTATGAACTGTCAAAATAAAAATAGTCTGATGACTACAAAACATTTTAGCCTAGTCCCTGGATCCCTAATGGTTTTATTTATTTGTTTGTTTGTTTGCTTACTTACTTATTTGATCCCCAGTAGGAGTAATTTTAATAGGTGTCAAAAAAGCCTGACTACTTTGAAATTTAGTTGCTCACCGCATTCAGTTCATATGATTTTTGCTAAATTTTTAAAAATAGAACTTGGGGACCATTGAAAATGACTAAACAGATAAAGCCACAAACATAAGCAGAGTAAATTCTTATATAACTTTTAAATAGAACTTAATAAAATAAATGGTTACTAATGTTTATGGTGCTAATTTTTTAGAAGAAATTTCAAAACAGAGATTTAGAGACTGTGGTTAAGGTCTGTCTGAAGGTGGGATGAATATCCATGTGAAAATTTTTATATGCATTCATCAATTATTTATGATACAACCCATGCACAGAAAATGTTGAGGAATTCTAAAGAACGTAGTAATTGAATGTATATAATTGCTTTATTTTCAATGTCTTTGTCTTAAAATAATATTTTCATAGTCTTTTTCTGCTTTAGGTAAAACCACAAAATGTTTTTAAAAATTCTAAGATCGTTTTTTTTTCTTAATTCAGTTGTAAGTTTTAGTGATGCTGGTGCTTTCAGAAATGCCATGATTTGTTATCTATATTTCACCATTCATGCTTTTATTGCTTATTGTCACAAGTTTTTGGTGTTGCTTGGGCCTTTGGATTTAGGGGGAGGGCTGATTTGTGTACTGATGAGTCTCAGTTGGATTTAACTTTAACCTTATTTACCAACCAATCCCTTTCAATTTTCTCTCACCGTTTCAAGTAATGCAACACCGGCTATATGGTGTGGGGAGAGAGAGACACACAGAGAGAGAGAGAGAGGGAGAGAGAGAGGGAGGGAGGGAGGGAGGGAGGGAGGGAGGGAGGGAGGGAGGGAGGGAGGGAGGGAGGGAGGGAGGGAGGGAGGGACAGGGAGAGAATTATGAAAGTGGAAAAATAAAGCACATAGACAGTGATCTTAGGAACAGTTTAATATTATGGCTTTATATCTTACAGTCAGAATTTACTGTGACGTATTTGGGAAACCTTATACAGTCCCATGTGGTTGGATCTTAAGATGACTGTATGGGAGTAGCAGAGATAAGACTAACAAAGATTCATAAATAAATTCTTTTTCGCCTTCTCTGCTTTGCCAAAAAAATGTGACTTTTATCTAGATCTGCAGGGAACTTTTGCAAGACCTAAAGCTGAGAAATTGACCTTTAGAAAGGTCAATCTGGCCATGTTAAGTACATTAGGATGGACTGTGACAAAAACAAAAAGACCGCTAGTAAGAATCAGCATAATTAATATGAGGTGCTATAAATCTTACACTAATACTATGGCAATGTTCTTGTAGGGAGCAGAGTAGATTGGAGAGAGACTTTGGAGGCAGACACTGTAGGATATAGTCTCTCACTAGGTGCAAAGAATGAATCAAAGGACAGGTACTACAGTGACTTCCCAACAGCTTTGTTTTGTTTGGAGGTTGTGTGGAAAGTAGAGAAAGGCACTTCAGAAAAAGAAATTAATTTAAGTGGCAAATTCTACCTAGAAAATATATGCAAGGGATGCTGTATACCTGAATAGAGTAAGAATGACAGAAAACTTGGGGGATGGGGCTTTGAAAGAAATAGTCAAAGTGGGAGGATTCTTGTTGGAATGAACACTCAGGAGATAAATGAATTTCAAGAAAGAATGATGCTTACTGCTGCCAGGACTGAAAATAAGGACAGAAAACTAAATACTGAATTTGGCAGTATGAGATATCCATAGTACTTTCTGTAGAAGGAGCTAGATTGTAGTTAGATAAGTAAGTTAACTTCTAGTTACATTCTTCAGGTTATTTATGAAATATATGATTAATAGGAAGGAGAACGGAACTGGTTAGAGGAGAGGACATATACAAAAAATTAAGCATGCAAAACAAATCACTGAAAAATAGAGAAATAAAGAAAATAAGAATGATTTGTAGAACAACATAGCTCAAGATGCAAGGCTACAAGTGTTCTAGTATAGACCTATAGCTGAGTGGTAGAAAGTTTGTCTAGCATACCAGAAGTCTTGAGTTCAGTTCCCTAATACTGCCAAAAGTTAATTTAGTAAAATACCTGGTAGTATTGAAGTCAGTGTAAATATGCCTAAATTAAATCAGATGTCATGAGGAAAATTGTACAACTCCACTAAGTAATACTGAATTTCCTTTATAAAGTAAAGATGAGCTATAGCATTCATGAAAAAAATGTCATTAGTACTTTTTGTATAAGGAACTACTCATCAAAAAACCAGTACACTAGAGGGTGTAGAATATATAAAGCCTCCCCCAAAATACTGTTAGTGTTCACACATTTTTCTCATGACCACATATAAGTGTAGGTTAGATTAAATTCAGTCACTTTTGTATACATGAAAGATAATAATTTCTTTTTGCTTAAAAAAAAGGTCAATTCTCAGCTGTGGTTTGAGTAAAGAAATTTTTACATATAGCTTCTGTTTACTTTTTCTTAGGAACATGAAAGCAGCCTCAACACGAGAAATGCTAGCTTTGAATACTTTTACTTTAATTGTCTTAGCGTCATTTATACATGGATAAAAGGGATCTTGAACATTTCTCTTTTGTATGTAATAAACTCAGCTGTTTATGCTTTCAGTAACCTTATAAAATAAAATGTTTGCCAAATAAGTTTAGGGAGATGGGCATGATTTTACATGCCAGAACTTGGGTGGCTGAGGGAAGAAGATTGGAAGCTCAGAACCAGCCTGGGCTACATATGGAGAATCTATCTCAAAATAGTAAGCAAAATATAAAAGGACATTTTTGGTCTCGTTGGTCTCTTTCATGTTAATTTTTTTAAATTCCAATGTTAAGTTCATAGTGTCTTGAGCAAATACAAGCAAAAAGTTTTAGTTCATCAGGGTTAGAAAGATGGGTCGATGGTTAGAAGCGTGTGCTGCTCTTTCAGAGGACCAGATTTTGGTTCCCAGGCCCCCTGCCTGGAAGCTCACAACCACCTGTTCTTTCATCACCTTCTTCTGGCCTCTGAATATAATAAATCATTTTAAAGGATTTTAATTCATCTGTGACTAAATACTCACTTTCCATTTACAATCTAGCATTGTAAGGAATGCTTTGGACACTTCTGAAATTTATGACCTACACCTTTCAGTACTTTGCTATGGTCACAGCTAAAACTGGCCTTCCACAGTAAATGACAGTGACTATAACAATAAACAGACCCTTGTCTCTGGGTCCTTTTGGACAGAGCCAGTGCTACTCACTCACACTCATCCAAGCTTAGCTTAGCCCTTTACAGTTTTTATTGACCTTGATGTGAAGGATTGGGAAAGAAAATGAAATCAGAGAACTCAATGGGAGAGGTAGGATGGGCAGAGAAGAAACGTCTTATGAGTTGACATAGAAGAACAGAAATACCAAGTCCCTGCAAATGTATGGGATTAGATGCTACAGAAGTGTTGGAAGTGAATAGAATTCTTTCTGTGCCCTGAGACAAAGGAGTATTGTGTGCTGTGAACTATATTGTATCCCTCTCCCATTTATCACGGCCATTGTTTTTTAAAAGAGAAGTATTGTGAGTTGAAGCTCATTTGTGAGCATCTTTAAGTGATTATGGTTTAGATTACATGAAAGTTCTTACTTTTGCTTACATCATAAACCCTCTATATCTAGGTGTTTTTATAGTGATGCCCCATAGATGTGTGTATAGAACTAAATTTATTTATTTACTGGAGACAGTCTCTTCCTATATGGTCCCACTATGTAGACCAGGCTGAACTCAAAATAACAGAGATCCACTTGTTCCTCTTCCTGAGTACTGGGATTAAAGGTGTGTGCTACCATGCCCAGCAAAATCATTTTTAAATACATAAGCACATAAACCATTTTAGCTATCTTAATCTTTTAGTAGAAACTATATTTATGCAAAAATATTGGTCTTAAAAGAATCCCCCTTACTCTAAAGGCAGGACTCTTTGGGGATTTCAGTTTGTTTGAAATAGGGTCTCACTCTAGCCCAGGCTGTCCTATAACTCAATGAATAGGCAGGCCTCAAACTTATAGCCATCCTTCTGCCCCAGCCTTGCAGGAATTCCAGGAATGTAACACCATACTTGCTAGAACATTCGCAGAATTATTATTTGGGGACAAAGAAACAAACAAAAAATTCAAATTAAGGGGCCAGTTATAATTGAAACTCAGGCCATGTCTTAGGTTTCTTTCTATTGCTGTAATAAAGGCCATAACTAAAAGCACCTTGTGGAGTAGGGATTATTTCATTTTATAGCTGTTTGTATCACTAAGGCAAGGCTAGACAGGAACTGAAACAGAGACAATGCGGGAGTGCTGCTTACTGACTTGCTCCCCATGGCTTGTTCACCCTGCTTTCTTATAAGGTTCAGGACTGCCTCACTAGGGGCAGTACTGTCCCCTGTAGGTTGGGACTCCCTGCATCAGTGATTAATCAAGAAAATGATGCACAGACTTGTCTACTGGCCATTCTGGTGGAGGCATTTTCTCATTTGAGGTTCCTTCTCAGATGACTCTTTAAGTTGACAAAAACTAACCAACACAGGCCAATATATTTTGACTCAAGTGTTCCAGGGTGTGTGTGTGTGTGTGTGTGTGTGTGTGTGTGTGTGTGTGTGTGTGTGTGTGTGTGTGTGTGTGTGTGTGTTGTGTACTGGAGGTTGAACCCAGACCCTTCTCATGCTATGTAAGTACTTTTGTACTAAGCTACAGCATCAGCCCTAATGGATTTTATGTTAGGTGACTCTGAGATTCTCATTACTTCTGAGAGTTACTAATTTATGGCATTATTTCTAGTGTACTTATAATTAGGTAAAATTTTGGCTTCTGCAATAACTATATTGCATTTTTTCTGTCTATACTATTAAGATTTTACATTTATTCTAACTACAAATGATACCATAAAAATGTTATTTCTATTAAATAAATTTACACCTTTTACCCCATAGCTAAATGAAAAAAGTTAAACTATATATTCTACTTGTAGTCAGAAAACGCTAGTTTATTTTTTTGTTCAAGTAATAATTCTAAAAAATAATTTATTGAAGAATTATAATAAGAGGCAATGACACTGGGAATGTGGCTAAATGATAGTACACTTAGCAGCTATGTGCACGACCCTAGGTTTGATATCCGGCACTACCAAAAAGATTAAAAAGTAAAAACAATAAATCTTTCTAAAGACTTCATTTTTATAGTTGTATGTATGTGCAAGTGCCTTTATGTGTTTGTACACCACTTTCATGTAGTACCTGCAGAGGCCAGAAGAGGGTGTCAGATCCCCTGGAACTGTTGTGAGCTGCTTATTGGTATTGGAAACCGATGCCAGTGTACTGTAAGAGCAGCCAGCATTCTTAACCACAGAGCCACCTCTCTCGTCCTGTGTCTGCTCTCTTAATGTTAATGTCTAATCCATTTTCTGTTGAAGATTCAGGAAGTTGTACACAGAACACCTGTTTACAATCTCTGTATACGTGCTTAAGACTTTATCACATGAATCACTAATGTGAAAGATCTTCCTTTTCATGCCTGTGTAGCTGTGTGTTGGTAATGATTGGCTTGTGACAGAATCTCACCTCAGGCATAGGCTGTTCTTGAATTCAAGTTCTGCTTTACCCTACAAGTGCTGGAATTGTAGGCATGCACCATGCCAGGTTCACTTATTGGGTGCCTAGTGTTATAGATACTATTATAAGATAAGTATTTGTATTAGTGTAGAAATGAAATTAAAGTTAGTATTACCTTATCAGGTAAAATTAAGAATATATTTCTATCATCAGCATTCTCAGTTTCTAATTTAGATTAATTTTTAAAGGGTATTTAAGCAGGTCTTACTGGACATGATTATACTGAGTACTCTAGAGTTGGTGGTAGGAAGAGCAGAAGTTTAAGGTCTTCCTCTGGTAGAGATTTTGAGGACAGCTGGGCTAGGAACCCTGATTTTTGTTTTTTGTAGTGTTTTTCATAGTGCCACAGGCCTAGAACTACAATACTGGGTAAGCAGAAGTAAGTGGGACAAGTCCAGCCTGGGTTATATAGAAATTTCTAGGCTCACCTAAGCTGTATAGAAGACCCCTAGGCAAAGGGACCAGAGATTCATCAGTAGCTCTATGGTAGACTGCTTCCTAACATGCACAGGGGCCTTGGTTTGATCCCAAGTTTGGGGTTAATAAATGATTCTGGGGAAAGATGAGCAACTTTCATATCACAAAATATAATTTAAATTGATTTATATCTCATTAAATAATTGTATTAGTTACAAACCAAATGCATTTGTTGGGTACCTCTTTCAGCTCAGAAATAAAATGAAACTTGCAGATAATCAGGGGCCAGGAATATAACTATGTATAAGAAGGTCTACATGGTTTCCATTACTGGAGGGACCTGTGACTTAATGAAATTCATTGGCAAGGAACATTTGCCACGCTAGTAATTGACTATATTTTTAGTATTAATATTTCTAAGCGCCTGCTTACAAGTCATTTTAGTGTGTTACATTTCAACTCTTTAAACTACTAATGTGATTTGAATAAGAAATATGTATGTATGCACAAGGATAACATATAGCACATGTATTGTGTCATTTGATCTGGGTGTCTTTATAAAGGTACTGTCTCCTTTAAAGTCTAGTTTTTGTTACCTGTTTTAATAGGGCTCATAAGAAAAATATCTGAGTAAAGTTATTTTGAAATGTTTGTTTCCTTATGCATAGATTCGATGTTACAGAGTCCCAGATCATAATTATATTATGCCAGCTTCTCTCAGGAACCCTGGGGCCTTGGTTCTGGAACTTCACGGTAACTGCTAGAATATTCATGCAGTCTAATGAACAATGGCGTGAATTCAATAAAGACAGCACCTTTGTCATGCACAGAATAATTGAAAAAATAAAAATTCAAGTGTTTTTGGTGGCATTTTACAGATAAATGTTACCTGAAAAGAAATTATTTTAAAATATAATAGGGCAATAAAAATCCACCATATATATATCAGTGTTTCAAAAAGCAGTATCTCTGGTTTGATGTAGATGACAATTGTTTCCCATTTACCTGTAGTACTTAATATTGTTTGCAATCCATGTGAAATTTTTAAAAACACCTTTCCACCATTATTTTTAAATTTTTCTTTCATGCATATGAAAGAAATATATATATGTATGTGAAAGATATATTGTTTATATACACACACACACACAATTTGGAAACAAAATAAAGCAAGCAGAGTTTTGTTTTTCACATAAGTTGAGAAAACTCCATATTCATATAGGCAATATTCTGCTTATTTTCTTAACTTCTTAGCATGTCCTTTAACTATTCTAGTTCTGCTTGGATTAACAGTAATCTTGGTGTTAACAAAAACAAAAGAAACAGCTCCACAAATAGACTCTAGATGCTAGTTTCCTCTAGTGTCATTTGTTTCTTCTAATGTTTCCTTCTCTTATTTGTGCTTTTGAAACTACCCTTAGCTCTCTTGTTACTATAGCCATCCTTTAAATGCCTTCCCTTTTCTCCTTTTTTTTTTCTCCAGTAGATGTATGTTTCCCTGATGAAGTGCTAACTGTTAATATATGGGTTTTTCTCTCTCATGTTAGAATTGTAATTTTGACCTAGTGACTTTGGGAAATCTATGGCTAGTCGGGTAATTTTTAAACTATACTAAGAAAGTTTATTTACAATCAGGAGTAGAGCTGGCATTCATCTTGTTTTATAATTTAAGAAATGTTGGGAAACATTTGTCCATATGGAAACTTGACAAATCTTTCTTACTACCCAAGGCCACACTACCTTTCTCCCACTTTAACAGAGTCCTTTCTGAAAGGTACATTATGGCATTCTTAACCCAGTTTCTCAGTGGCATTAAGGATAATGTTGGAGACAAAGTAACCTTGTGATGTGGAGAATACTAAGAAATGCATTAGTAGGTTCCAGTAGCAAAACAAAAGCTATTTTCAGCTGATACCCTTACTCTGCCCTTCTACATCTTTCTTTTCCAAAGAGCTTTATGCTCTTGCAATTGTCCAGGTACATTGTTTTCGATAATTCGGTTGTTTGTTATTACTGCTTAGGGCTAAACACGTTTTTACCTGTATTATCAATGAGAGTAACAGTCAGAATATAGGCAGTATTATTTATGTCCATGTTCATTTATAAAAATTAAAGTGACAAGACATTTTGGTTCAGAATGTAACTTGGTGGTTGAGGTTTGCCTAGCATACCCAAAAGTATGACTTTTATCCCTAGCACCAACAAAAAGACCTTTAAGGTGCCCTAAATTTATAGAGCCCTTTGTGCTGTGCTAACATATTTTTGGAAACTGATATATTTAAATATGATAAATTTATTTTCAAAATATGCTGTTGTCTCTAGATAGGCTGCTTTCACTTTTATTGGGTACTAATTCTTAGAGATTTTCTTTTGCTTTTTGTATTTATTGTTTTGTCTTACATGCTCATTCTTTCAGTGATCAATGATTTTAGTAACTGAAATTAAATCATCAGGTATATTTTTTTTCAAAGTTGGAGAAAAAAATTTTTAGAAAAAAATGTTCTAATTTTTTTCTAAGTGATTTTACTAGCCTTTAAACTATCCTCTATTTATGTTCTAGCAATTTTTTGGTAAAAGTGTATTATAATACAGAAACATCACCCTGAAATGACAATAAAAAGTAAAAACTTAAGACAAATGGTTATCTTAACTGATTGATGGATTAAAAACTAAAGACTTTTACCATTGCATAAGAGCAACACTCCTCTTGCTTGTCCGAGGTCTACTTATTTTCTCTGTAACTTTGGAAAAGTCACGTAACACTTCTGAGTTTCCTCATATATAAAATGGCAATACTACTTCCACCTCATAGGGTTGTAAAGATGGGAAGTATTAAAAACATAATTCTCTAATGACACTATACTTGGCATATAGTGAGTCTTCTTTATCTTCATATTTTAAAGTCTTAGCAACTTTCAATACTATACAGATTTCCTCTAGAATTGACTGATAGAGAGGAAAACCAAGACAGTAATTCTTTTAACTGCATACTGATTTAATGCTAATGAGCAGAAAAGACCCTGGGTTCTTCTGTTTGAAAAGTTGCCAGTTAAATCTGTACCTCTGCTTCTGGCTATATTTGTCTCTACTTAAAGTTTTCAATGGGCTTTCTCTTTTTAATTTCTCAGAAAATCTGAGGATCCATACTCATGTGGTAGGTAATAATGTTTTATAATGATTCAGCTTATTTAAAAATAAGCAGATTTGTTTATATATGTAGTGTTTGAATTAAAAATACTTGGAGGTATCGTTGAGCTGCCTGGTTAACATTATTTAGTATTAATCAAAGCTTGTCATGCACCATTTGTCCCTTATCAAGGGTAATAAGTAAAATACCTTGGCTGATCTTTATTACAATCTCCTAACACTGCACCTTAGATGTAACATTTCACATTCATGTCCATTTACAAATAAATCTGTAGTTAGTAATACTCATAAGCATTGAATATGATTCCTGAGTCCTTCAAATTGATCGTTTTTAAGGGCAAAGCTTGATGTTTTTGTTTATTTTTTAACATAAGCTCAGAAGTCAGATTATACAAACTAGGGAAGTTTTTTGTTTGTTTGTTTTGCTTTTCTAGTGTGAATTTATCCCTACTACATGTTCTATGTTAACCATGCTAATAGTAAGCCCAAGTTACAAAACAGTTGTATTTACTATTTATGGTATAATAGAAGTAGTTAACTTACAAATTAGCTGCAAGTGTTCTCTTATGATGCATGTAAAAGAAAAAAACTAGATTATTTTCTCATCTCAGAGGGGAAGCCATGTTAAGTTCTGGGAAGAAATGATGAATATGGTTATCAGCTCTCATGGATCCCTTTGTATCCTTCATTACAAGTGCATTTGTGCATTTGCTATCTCTCTGAAAGATGAGAATAAAATGAAACTTGGTAAATAGTCAGAGGCTAAGGTGTAGCTGAAGGTGGAGAGCTTGTCTGCCCTGTATTAGACCCTGGATTTATCTCTAGCACCGAGTAAAAGAAGTCAGAAAATTTCCTCATAGTTAGCAAGCTAACATAGGTTGGGGTTATTACATGCTTTTAATAATCTTAAAGGCCATTTTCTACCTCTCATACAATAACTGCCCTGATAGGAAATTTTCTAAACTGCCAACCTGTTCTGTTCCAGGGTTCCTGAGATTTTCATGTCAACTAAAGAATTCATTGATCCCTTCTTTAGAGGTTAAAATGATGCATATGTATTCAAGGACATTTTGTTTTCTTTATATCAGGGTCTGTCTATGTATCCCAGGCTGGTCTTGAACTTAAAATCTCGTGCTGAGGCCTACAGAGTACTGGACTAACAGGCTAATGCCACTACGTTATTCTCCTTGCTTCTAGTATTTTACTATACCCTTAGAATAGTGCTGGTAGAAACTATTTTGCTGAGGCTGGAGAGCTAGCTTAGCTGTTCAGAGCAGTGGCTGCTCTTCCAGATGACCCTGGTTCAATTCCCAACACCTACAACGCTGCTTATTGCTGTTGTAACTAGCCTCTGTAGGCACACACATAGTGCACAAACATATATGCAGGCAAAGCACCCATACATGTAAAATATTGAAGAAATTATTGATCCACGGGGCTTAGTGTATACACTGAACCTGATTTTGACCTTGGAGCTGCCACCCTCACAGTCACCCCATCCAAAGACTACAAAGCATGTATAGCTACCCTGCCATCCTCCTTTTGTGATAGCCATCTGAACATTGTTTGTCTCTGGCTCGTAAAGTTTAGATATGTTCTGACAAAGTTTACATTTATGTTGTTCAAAGTCCCTGGGGAAATTATTGTCCTTTCACAAAAATATTAAAATTAAGTAGAAATGGTAAATTGTTTTAAATCAATACCAATAAAGTATCGGTTGTAATAAAGTATTAATAAAGATTTTAAAACACCTTCCAAGGATAAAGAAAACTTCGTTTTCTCCCTCTGAAGCTTTAGGCTATAGAAAACTAATGTTACAGAAAAGAAATTTGTTTTTAATTTTTTTATAGTTCCTTGTTTTTGGTGCTCTTATGCTACAGATCTCTGTCTTCAGGGATTTTTTTTCCCCTCAAGGGATGGTTATTGTCCTTGATTTTTTCCCCCCTTTCTCCTTGTTTTTGAAGACAGTCATTGAAATGAGAACCATTAGTAGCTCTTGGTCTCCTTTCTAAAGTAATAATGAAAACAAATTTAGTGAGCTGGAGAAGTGGCTTAGTAGTTAAGAGCACTTGCTACTCAATCATGAAGAAGAGTTTGCATCACGAATCAGAAAAAGGCCTGTGATCCCATATCTAACAGAGTCTGAATTCCTCTTGTGACCTTTGCACATCCTTGTCTACAAGTGTGCATACGTTTCCCAATCACACAGAGAAATATATACAAATAAAACAAATCTTTTAAAGAAAGAAAAGTGATTACAAAAATCTCAGATTTCTACCTATACAAAAACCTTTCTAAACAGTGATCTTTCCTGCAGAATTAAAATACTAAAATGAGGCCCCTACTATTAAGTGTCAGTGTAAACTGAGCCCACAGTGAGATTTCCTGGGCAGGTGACATAATAGACTGTCACACAACTTTGTATCCCCTAAACACCATCATTAGCTATCAATTTATTACTAACCATTTCTTCTGCCTCCTTCCTTAGTTCACAGACCTTTGGATTTTCACTGGCTGTGTTTAATTCTTCCAGGATCAATGATAGGCAGTTCTTATGAAGGGGGTTTAGATATTTGTTCTAAATCCAGTAAGCATATAGGAAAAAAAATACATCTAACTTCCTACCAACTGGTAAGATTTTCTTGGCCATCTCTCCCTCATACACTGACAATATCTGAATAGTTTAGAAAGTCTTCCAAAGCTTTTCTTTGAAACCCTACTTAGAGACTATAAAGGTCTATTCATGCTTCCTTTTCTGTCTTAGACTCATCCATAGTTCAAAGATTAATTGTGTGAGGTTTCTCCATTTTAATTTTGTAATTCTATACTTCTGGCCCTTCCCCTTCCAAAAGGCTACTTCATATGTCCAGCAAAATGTTGTAAGATGTCTACCCTCCACCCAAGACAGAGTCGATCAGCTTTGACACACCTACCTGCTTAGTCTCCTGAGTCTACTACTGAGTGTAATTCCCCTTATTGGCATCACCACTCACCAGGTCAGCTCTACAGAGTCTTTTTAGCTTACTTCAGTCCATTTTTTCCAATAAATATGTATATCAAAATAATTACATTACTGCTTGCAGCTAAATATGCATATGTTTAAAAACATTTATCCAGCAAATAAAGATCAGTAGTTTTCATTTTGAAGAAACTGGTTTCAAGTCAATTTCTTCTGGGTGTGAGAGCTTACATATCCTAAGCTCATGTGACTTTCCTGCCTTAAGTATCAGTTGTAGAAGTGGGGGCTCTGTTCTATAGCAACTGACCCTCCTTCCTGTTGATACTTGGCTTTTCTTAGATTTTTATAGTTAATAAATTATCCACCTTAATGGAACAACTAACACCCTAAAAAAGTGTAGAGTGAAAAATCTTGTCCTTACTTCCCAGCTGCCCAGCAGTTCCCACATTTTCCTCCCCAAATAGGTAATGCTTTTCTTAGTTTCTAATATATACATCCAGAAGTCTGTTGTGCAATTGCTGGTAAAAACAAAAGGAAAGTATTATTTGTCTTATTCTTTCCACAAAATATAGCCTACACACATTCTGCAACTTTCCCACTTAACATTAGATACTTTCCCATTTCAAACTTAGGTCACTGCTGTGCCAGTTCAGAAAAGCTTCAAACTGTTCCATTATGTGGAACTTACTTAACCACTACTTCATTGAGGGATTTTAAAAATTCCTCCCACACTAATTCTGTAATAAATAGCCCTGGTTTTGTTTTGTTTTTAAGAGTGCCTGTAAAAAAGTCTTTCCATTAAAGTGTTTGGATTCCATGATCTAAGCAGTGCTAACCTGCAGAAGGAAAGGGATTGCTCCCCAATCTTTTTGCCCATGTTCTTTTTTTTTCCTTCAGACTTTTGGGCTTCTGATTCCTGTACTCCCCCTCCCCACCCTTTGCACTATTTGTCTCTTCTTGACCATAAGGTCATTTTCAGTAATCTCAAAGCTAACGCTCAGCTGTTTTCAATTATCTTTCCAGAATGTGAGGGTCGTTATCCTGGTGAGAATAATACTCTATTTAAGAATTCCTTGATTTTCTTTTTCACACCTGTAGCATATCAAGCATTAAATGTGTATATCTAAGGGGCAATACACTTATTTCTTTCAAGGTCCCAGGGATTTATTTCCTTTCACTTAAAGTTAACCATTTCAGTTGCTACTGCAGAGAGCTTACTTTAGGATTTCCAGCTATGTAGATATACAATGTAATTCTCTGCTTGATACTAAAATTTTCATACACACATATACTTTTTCTTTTTGGTGAGAAAGGCTAAGCTATAGAAAATTTGCTTTGGAGAGGGGGGTTTTTATTGCTCTGAAATTTGTTAAATTGAATTTAAAAGGCTCTGAATTTTATGTGATTTTGTTCATAATAAATTTTGACACCTACTATTCCCCTTTTGCTCCATATTTGAAATTTATCTTCTGTTGTGCATGATAGAGGAATGCTGCTTTGCTTGCAAGAAATTAACTTGAAATTGTGTTTTGAGTAATTCTGCTTTTTTGGCTTTTTGTACCTAATCAGAATTGATGTGACTGAAGTGCAAATCTTCATTATAATCATGCATTTGCTGGCAGTGATTGGAGGACCACCTTTTTGGCAATCTATGGTAATTTTGTTCCCATCGTGTATCCTATGTAATGCATGTTATCTTCTGCTTGTGTTTCTAATATAGCATAATCAAGTTAAAGGGTAATGTTTAAAGTTATTTTACTTTTTTCTGAGTGAAAGTTACAGCAAACAGTAACAAGTTTCTTGTTAGAGCATGGGAATTGTATTCTTTGGAGTCCTGGGTACATTGTGTTTTGAAAATCTGAGTCCTTATTGTCAACCCATTTTACACTCAAGGGAACAACAGGTAATGTGACAAGTAAGTTAAATAGTGATGCAATTAATTGTTTTTCTTTTTTCTGTGCTATATGACTTTACTAGGTCTTCTATCATGCTTAATACTGAATAACAAATTTGGGGTTTGAGATTGTAAATAACTCTGGCACAGAGAAAAAAACAATATAAGTGTTGCTGAATTATTTCAGTGCTATGGGAGTATTTTAAAGTCTGTGACTTTTTCTTACTGCCCTGAAATATACTATACACCCCAACCCTGCATCCCCCATGAGCTAGTTTAGTTTGCTCCTCTGCAGAATGAGGGTAATCGGCACCCATGGCACAAACAAGTTACTATGTGCAAGCACCACACATCAGATAAGAAGCCCTCCGTGAAAACTGGAGCTCCATGTATGATTGTTTCCTGTTCTGTTTTGGGATTTGGTTTTGCTTTGTTTTGTTTTGTTTTGTTTTTGGAGCTGGTATCAGGCTGCCCTTAAAGATATTATCCTTGTCCCTTAGGCTCCCAAGTGTTGGCATTAAGAACTCTGTCACTTCACACTTTGCTCAAGTATTGTTCAAGATTGAGCTGGGTAGTTAGTACTCCCTTGTTAGCAGTTAGCAGCTGGTCACCACCATCAGTTCGGTAGTTATTTGATGTGATTGAACTAAAGAAAATTTTAGTAAGTCAAAATAATTATAATTCTTAGAAGTCAGATTCATTTTAAAATATGAGAAATTGACTGACTTGGACTTTCCCCTAACTTATTCACTTCCTAATGGTAAATTAGGTACTTCCCTACGTATTTATTGCCAAAATTAATTGCCTTTTGTTCAGAGGATAAACTTACAAAGAAAGAAGAAATAAAGGAATAAAATGATTTTCCATCAACCAGGAAAATTATGAATCCATTCCTTCAGGGCATAATACCATTTGTGTACCATAGATGTCACTGTGCACACCTGTTGGTTTCTATGACTAAAGTATAGAGATAATTTTATTTCCTTTGTCCTTTATAGATGATCTGGTTTTGCTCAGGCTTCAAAAAAAAGAAAAAGAAAAAAGTTTAGCCTTAACAGGGAGGTAAAATAGTTTTCCAAAAAGCACATCATAAAACGTAAATTTATTCAACCTTCACTTGTAACTATAGATTATTCATTTTATAGACTTTGTATTTCGCATAAAAATTCCCCTCCAAAATACTACTTTTTGATTATCGTAAACACATATACATGTAAAATGCCTAAGGTTTTTTTTTAAGTATTTTAATATCCATAAAATGAGAATTCTGGCTTGATGTTTTGAAAATAATTTCAACACCTGGTTTATAGTACTAATCCTTAAAAATGGCACTACATTACACATACATATATTTTAAGTACGTATATCCATATTTTAATACATATACCTGTATTTTATTTCTTAGGGGTACCTGGCAGTAAATTGATTCAGATATACTTTTACCTTTCTCAGTAGAACTTGTATAAGTTATCTGTGTAACTAAATTTTTAAAAGGTCCAATAATCCTAGTCTTTGGGAGGTAGAGGCAGTTGGAGCAGAAGTTTTAAGTCGTCCTCAGCTAGACAGTGAGCCGTGTCAGCCTGGGTTGCCTAGCACATCCCCACGATAGCAACAAAAAGTTAAATAGTGATCCTGTAATAAGACCCTTGTAAATAAGATAGTATAATCATGTTTCTGTCGTGCCAGAAGGTGACTTTTTCTTATTCTTATTACCATCTGTTTGATTATTTAAGGAAAGTTCTTACTGTCTCTGTAGCCCAGGCTTATGATCCCCTTGCCTCCATCTCCCAAATTCTGGAATTAGATCAGCCCACAACCATGTCTGGCTTATCAAGACATCTTCTAAACTACTTATGAAACTGACTTAGACTGAGCAGTCCAAATTCAAAATGAATATGGCTACCACAATCAGAATGTGTCAGGAAAGCAAATCTCCAGGCTTTGACCTGTTATCCTCTATATATTGTGATATCATTAAACTAAAAGGAAGGACCTGACCTTTTCTGATCATTGGAGACTTAGTGAAATTATCTGTGGTGTTTGATCTCAGATTGCTATGCAGGTTACTATTCCTTATCCTAAAAATTTGGCATCAGAAATGTTTCAAACTCAGGTCATTTTGGATTCCGAATATTTATCACCACATACTTGTTCCTAATCTGAAATCAGAAATGTTCCAAAGTCTAAATTTGAGAATTAAGTTTTGAATTTTGAAGCATTTTCATTTTAGCATAGACATGTCCACTTCAATTTTCTTTTTACTTGGCTCATGAGTATATATATATATATATATATATACTGCATTGTATTTTGCTCAGAAACTGTGACTGCATTTAGTGATACCATCATTTATGCCAAAATGAGGAAAAGATATTTATTTAGGGCTCACATAGGGAATTTGCATTCTTTTTAAAACCTCAAGCTGTAAAACTGCCTGTATCTTCCAAATCTTTGTTAAATTATAAGATTTTTACCATAAATTTAGCAATCACATTTATAGTAAAAGAAACAAAACACAAACATTGTAAATGTCTTCATAAGTTTGACTCCAGAAGATCAGCTATTTTGCAAAGGTGAGTGATGGACAGCCACTGCATTTGGGTTACCCATTCTTTGCCATTTTTTTTTCCTCAAAGATATGAATTTAAGGTTGTAGTTGGTATTACTGCTCTTTCCTGAGGTTTGTTTTGTTGAGAAAGTACTTTTTTTTCCCCCTCTACTCTTTTGGCTCTTTGGGGCACCTGTGACCCAGTTCCCAAATAAATCACACATGGAAACTCTTTCTTATGAATGCCTGATCTTAGCTTAGCTTGTTTCTAGCCAGCTTTTCTTAACTTAAATTATCCATTATACCTTTTGCCTCTGGGTTACCTTTGTCTATTTTTGTGTACCTTTCGTTACTTCTTACTCTGTGGCTTGCTGTGTAGCTGAGTGACTGGCCCCTGATGTCCTCCTTCTTTTCTCATTCCTTCTTCCCTGATCCTCTCTTCCCAGATTGCTCCTCCTATTCTCTCTGCCTATCAACCCCACCTATCACTTCTCCTGCCTCGCTATTAGCTGTTCAGCTCTTTATTAGACCGATCAGATATTTAAGACAGGCAAAGTAACACAGCTTCACAGAGTTAAATAAATGAAACATAAAAGAATGCAACACATCTTTGCTTCATTAAACAAATGTTCCACAGCATAAACAAATATAATACATCTTTCACTAATATTCTGCAACAGGAAAGGAATACTTTTATTCACAAAAGTTAATACATTTCAAGAAACAAGAAATACATTTTTGTGCATTGCTTCTTCCTAAAATGTATAGCTTTTGGCACTCTCTTAGAAAGCAGTGGAGTATGAACATGTAAATAAATTAATCATACAGTACACTTGTAGTTATTTACATTTGGTTTTTTGTTTTGTTGGGGGGGGTAGGGGAGAGGTGGTTATTGGTGATGGTGGTGGTGGTTGGTTGCTTGGTTTTTCCAGACAGGGTTTCTCTGTGTAACAAAGTCCTGGACTCTTTTTGCCCATAACCTCACAGAGATCCACCAGCCTCTGTCTCCCAAGTGCTGGGAATTAAAGGCAAGTGCTACTGTACCTGGCCTACATTTGATTCTTTTACGTGCAGGCATTGGTTAAATATTCTTAAATCTTTTAGAATTTAACTAAAGCAACTAGATAAATGTTTGGGGCTATTTGAAGGGCTGAATATTTCATGTAGTATCATGAATTTGTCTTTCTTTTTCAGTGCTGGGGATTAAGTTCTGTAGGTTTGGTAGACAGGCACTCCATCGCTGAGCTACATCCCCAACCATTGCCCTGGAAGACTTTTAAAAGAAAATGCCCTTACATTTAAATAATTTGGATATAGTGATTTTCCTTAAAGTTTTGTTGAATGCTGTAATTATGTTAACATTTTTAGTGTTTTCATGGAATTCACTTAAAATAATTTGCTTAAGGCTGGAGAAATAACTTAGTTAAGAACATGTGCTGCTCTTGTAGAGGACCCAAATTCAGTTCCCAGCACCACAGCAGGTGGCTGATAACTGCTTACAATTCTAGCTTCAGGGAATCTGACACCGTCTTCTGGCCCCCCCAGGTACTAAATTCACATGTCCAAATACACATATACACATTATTAAAGTAAATATATAAATAAAAGTCTTTAAATCACTATGTATCTTCATAATCTAACCAAAACATATACATTGTGTCTGGTAGAAGTGCTGAGAATTTAAAACTTTTTTTACTTTTTAAAATCAGTTGTAGTACATTGATATTGTTTGGGTACATATACTTCCTGTCACAAAGCCAGGTCTTTTTTCCCATGACTATAGAAAAGACATCAGAACTTCAGGGAATTTTTCATCTACCCAAGTTTGGAAGACTACTGAAATTGTAGGCAAGTTTGAGATAAAGGGCTTTTCAGACAGCACCTTAGCTATTTCTGTAGAGTAAATGCAGTCTGAGTAGCAATGATGATAAGTGAGATTATACTAGGAAAAGGGTTAGAAAAGACAAAACATTCACACCTTTTTTGATGTTGAGTATGGGGAAATATGGTACAAAAAAAGTGGATTTTTGTTATTGTTTTGTAAGTTGTTCATTGGTGCCAAGTTTGTAAGTTATCACCTGTTAAGAATTCCTTGTACTTGACCTCACATTTCCCTGTGTGTACTGCCTTTCCATTATAAGGTGGAAGGATGATCTGTGTAGTCTTAAAAATCAATTCAAATGAAACCCTACACTTTTACTTGCATTCTGATAGATACAGCTAACATGATAGGTGTTTAGGATACTTTGCTCCAGAGTTGCTGGCTTGCTTTCTGACCCAAGCCTTGTATTAATTTAGTATTTGTGTTTATTCTTTCTTCCAAAGGGAAAAAGTTTCATGTTACTAAAGCAGCTTCCCCAAATTGTAAATACAAGTAATAATGCTTGATCAGGTTGATTGTGCCATGGGGGCCTGCTATATACAGGTGTCTCCTTCGGTGTACTGATACCCTGGTTATAATATAGATACCCCCTGTGACGGTGCAGTACTCTATTAGGCGAAGGCATATTTCTGCCTTTGCCAGAAACATCCATTGTCTCTGTAGAGACATGGAGAGAATGGCAGGAGACTGGAAAGTAAGAACGGAACTCACTATAGAGTTCCAGCCAGGTGCATCACATTTACATAGTAATATCCCAGAACAGAATAATCCACAATAGTTCAAAGCCTCGTTATTATTTATTATCTCCTCTCTTGAAAAGCTTGGACTTGGGCTGTAGGGTAGAAAATTAGGCAAAGAGGAGGACAGTTTGGAGTGTTGTACAAATTTCTGAACTTTAAGTGGAGATATTTCATGTAGAAGATTAAATGCTGCTTAATGTGATTCAAGAATCAAATAGTTGGCTCCATTTTCTTTTTAGACTTCAGATTTGCAAGAGGTAGGAGAGTTTGATAAACAAAGTAAGTTCTTGAGAGTTTGGAAGAAATGGAACACCCAGACATTTTGAATTTGTCTTGCCAAAAAGAGTTTCCCTTCCATTACAAAGGGAAATGTCTTATATCCTACTTGATTTAAAACATAGGCACATAAGTCTTGAGTAGAGTAAATGACCCTGTTTAAAGTGTTTTCATTGTGAGACCTCATTATCTTTCAAAAGTTGTGGACTTTTATAACCTTGTTCCTATAATTACTTAGTATATCGTAATTCATCTTACCTTTGGGCAAAGTTTGAAACCAGAAAAGCAAAAGACTGGGCATAAAAAAGAAGAAAGTCTTTGGTGACCTCAAGCATTTAGTATGAGTCCACTCAATTCCTGTCTTTACTTTAGGTAAATCACATTTTTAGTGTACAGTCACAGCAATATACTGTTTGCTGAAAAGTAAGCTTTTACGCTTGGGGTATAGTTGTAGAGGAGCACCAGTTCAGATGCCCTTCGCTTTTTTTTTTAAGTGTAAATGCCACTTAGTTGCCCTCAGCTTTCACTAGCTGGTTGTATCCCAACAGGTCAGAGTTTGGAATTCTTATACATAGAACTTTTTTCTATTACACCATGCTGATTTCAGAATTAATTTGCAAATATATTTATTACTTTGGCTCTTCTGCTTAGCAGCTAGGAAGCTACAATTTACAATACAGTATGCCAAGGAGTGTAAAGGCATCCCCTTTTACTTAAAAATAAATAAATTTAGATATATTCACTGAGCTTAGGATGCAAATTAATACATTGTATTTTCTTATTACTGTTAGACTCTCATTTCTCTTTAAGATTTATTTTATGTATTAGTGCTCTTTTTGCATGTGTACCTGTACGCCACAAAAGGGCATCAGATGATTGTGATAATAGATGATTGTGAGCCACTGTGTAGGTGCTGGGAATTGAACTTGGGACCTCTGGAAGAGCAGTCAGTGCTCTTATCCTCGGAGCCATCTATCCATCCCATTCACTGGACTTTCATGTCAGAAGTAAGTCTCATCTTTTGAGACTTGTTCTATTGTTTATAATTTGAGGAGAGGGAAATTTCCATTACATTAGTATTAACTATAAGGAATGGAGACTTTTTGAGGTTATAAATATTTGTTGTACTATTTCATATTTGAATGTGTATATATTTTAATTGTCCTTTCTCTCTACCCTTTAAAGATTCCAGTGCTGAATATTCAAATGAAACTTTTTCCTGCACTTTGTACTGTGGCAGGGACCATATTTTCCTGTACAAATTACTTCCGTGTAATCTTCACAGGTGGTGTTGGCAAAAATGGATCAACCATAGCAGTGAGTATACTTTAAGATTTCCAGATATTTGCAAACTAAGACTTTTTCTTACCAATATTTTGTTTTCCATTTAAATAAGACAAAATCATTTGTCAACTTAGAATTTCTATTAAGCCTTTAAAATATATACTCACACATACTTTTGTATGCTGATAATTGTTCATGTATGTGGGCACAGCACACATGTTTTTAGAAATTATGGCACGCTATATGAAAGTAAGTGGCACCTGCCAAGGACAGAGTGTTTGTGCTTTCCCAGTTCATGAAGCTGCTTCTCACTAGTCTGAAGTCCAGTTTATTGTAGTTGTTAGCTGGCAGCCACTATGAGGTTCTAGGATGTTTGGGTTAAAGTGTTTTGTGGTAGGTCCATGTAGCAGCTGACAGCGTTAAATGTTGTTAACTCTGCTCTGTACAGGGAACAAGCGTCCTTTCTCCTTTCCTCCACATTGGATCAGTGATCACATTAGCTGTAATGATCTACAAGAAGTCAGCGGTTCAGCTTTTTGAAAAACATCCATGTCTTTATATACTGACATTTGGCTTTGTGTCAGCTAAAATCACCAATAAGCTTGTGGTAAGCACCGCAGTTTTTACTGTTATAATGTTCATCTTAGTTTGGTTTTGTGGACCTGGATTTCTCTCTGTGAACTTCCTAGGTAGTCTGAGAGTTTGCCATATAAATTTCTTTACATCAGTGAAAGAGCTGTTTTTACTCTTCTGACACTTCATTTTGCGTTTACCTCAAGTTCTTTGAAGCTCTACATCCTTTCACTACCCTGTCCACTCTAACTTGGCTAGTCAACTTAATGTGCATGCTTCAGTGTCATCTTGGACGTCCATTGAAATCCTTTGTATAAGAGTGTTTCCTACTGGGATAGTTGGCATGACTGTTCCCTTTCTCATGCAATTTTAATATTCTTGAAATTTGTTTTTAGTTTTACAAACTCAACAACTATTGCTAAGTCATTCTTGAAACCTCATATGAGTGAGCATTATACTGATTTATACTGCACACAGTTCTAAAATCAAAGTGCCTGTTTCATGGATTTTGTTCTACTCTCAGGTTGCACACATGACGAAAAGTGAAATGCATCTGCATGACACAGCATTCATTGGTCCAGCACTTTTGTTTCTGGACCAGTATTTTAACAGCTTCATTGATGAATATATTGTACTTTGGATTGCCCTGGTAGGTATTGTACTGTCTTATTTTGTGATCTGTAAGTTAACTTGTTTTCTTGTTTGAATGAGCCAGTCCTAAGAGATCCTAGAGTGGTAATAATGACTAGGACTGTCAGAAACCCACATTTGTAATGTAAGAGAGCAATTGTGACAGATAATGCAACTCAGAAAGCTTGAAATGTTATGCTTAGTATATAGCTTAGTGGTCAAGTGCTTGCCTGATGTGCATGAAGCCTTGTGTTTGATTGCCAGCACTGTGCTTAAAAAGTCAGGCCTGTTAGCAATGCCTGTGTGCCCTGCACTTGGGAACTGGAAGCCAGGATCAGAAGTTGATCTTCCTCAACTCATACTGAATTTGAGGCTCACCTAGGTTGTGGAAGCCTCTGTCTCAAAAAATAAAATAAGTAATAAAAAGCTTGATATGTTTACTGTATCTCTAAGGAAAGATTTGTTAATCCTTAGCTATAAAGGACACCAGGAGACAACTGTTATTTTAACTGTATGAATATGATATAAATTTGAAGAGACAAAAGTCAGAAGCCACCTTTCTGTGCTCTCAGGAAACTTAGGGAAGCCTGTAGACATGTTGAGAATCTAATCAAGCATCTCTTCTCTTTTTTAGGTCTTCTCTTTCTTTGACTTGATTCGTTACTGTGTCAGTGTTTGCAATCAGATTGCATCTCACCTGCATATACATGTCTTCAGGATTAAAACCTCTGCAGCGCACACTAATCATCATTAATAATGTGACTGGGGTTCTGTTATGCTCATGTTTTCTGCAGGAAAGAATCTGAACATGTTAAGGAGAATGGGGGTGGATAAGAACAAATGTAATTTATAATAATCAATGTTACATAACTTTCATTCTTTGTCACTGGTAACACTCCCTAACTGTCCTGTTGCGAGAATGGGAATTTCAGGTCCCATCCTGTAAACTGAACATGTTGTCAAACAGGGTTTGGCTCCAGAAAGCATGGGAATGCCATGTGTTTGTGATTATCTTGAATACAGACTATGCTGTCAGAAGAGCGCATCCCCAGTGGTGGTGATTCTAATGTAAAATTTTTGCAGGCCAAAAGATTGGTTGCTTTATAATTTTAACAAATCATCATCTTTTTGTAACACCTTGTTTATTGTCTTCTCAGACTTTCTTTTGTAAGGAGCTCAGCTTGTGGCATATACATCCTACTAGCTTGTGAGGTGAGAGCAGTGATAAAGACCTTAAATTGGGATGGAAAGTTTTCCTGTCTGTACATTGTTGAGGAAGTGATTTTATTATTGATCAAGAAATGATGTTTCTCGGCAGGCTTGGGAAATCTTGCTAGCATGCAGATAATGTGGTAACTTTGTCAATCCATTTTATTTTTTTAAATAAATATATGATCTCAGAGCCAGCCTTTTTTTTCTTAGTTTCATTCAGGGGAAAGGTAAACTAAATTTTAAATGTCATCTTTTTAAATTGAGACAATTTTATGTGTGTTGTTTAACAATTAAGGAAATGTGGTCAGCTGTGTTGTCAGGATAAGGCTTTGACCACTTTGCGGTATAAACTGTTAAATTTTTTAAAAAGGAGAAATGGTTTGTTCATTTTCTCTCCTGTAGGTTCTTTATGTTGTAATCATTACTCCAGCATTGTATTAATGGTCCAGAATGGGATGGTGGTGGTAGTTTACTTTGCATTCACCTTTTTGGTATTTAGGCTACTGTTGGAATGTCCTCTGTGAATCACATTTATTTTCATTGTATCCAGATGTTCTCTTTCTTTAGTATAAAGAAGTACAAAGTTTAGTGAACTCCAGCACTTGGAGGTAGAAGCAGGAGGAGGATCAGAAGTTCAAGTTATCCTTGACTGTGGTGTTTTAGGCCAATCTGATCTACACAAGACTCAGAAAATTGGGGGCAGTGGACTGGGATATAAAGATAATCTAAGAAACAACAAGGGGAAAAAAGGACAGGTAATCCTCCAATAGTACAGTTACATCCATTGTTTTATTTATTTCAGCAGACATTTAACAGTTGTTTATGCCTAGTGGAAATTGAGGCCTAAAGAGGCGAAATGAAATACCAGTTGTCACACATTATTACTGTACTCCAGATGGAATCTAGGCTGTCTTCTGAATTCTAGTTAGTGTTTTCTATACAATACCAATGCTATAAACAGAGTTACTCAGGGCTAATTGAAATAAACACATGTGTCATGTTTTTTTCTCCTCAACATAGAGGAAATCTGAAAATCGCTCATGTGTGCTTCCTTTGGCCCTAGAAAAATGTCAGCATCATTAAGTCAATGATTGCTTTGTATAAAGCCTCAGCTGGCCCTGGATGCTGTGTTCACTGACCTCCTAGAGTATGAGAATCATTCAACATGTGGGTGTTTTTTAGAAAACATAGTCTGGACCTTTTTGGTGGGGATTCTGGACAAGGTCCCACAGTAGCTTGGGCTGGCCTTGAACTCTCAGTTCTCCTTGCTTAGCCTCCTGAATGCTGGGGACATAGGCTGTGCCACCATATGTACTCCAGGTTCAGAAGTCTACCAGATAGACCTATTTTGGAGCCTCAGTTTTTTTCTCAGCCTTGACAGCATTCTGGTTTTTGGTCTGAAACTTTTCAAGATCTAACAAGGTTTTAGCAACCACTTCTATAAACCCTCTAAACAGATAGAATGGTTCCTAGAAGCTGTAGAATTATATTAGGCATGGCATGTGGACATCTACCACCTGCAGTAGGAGTATGTGTTCCTCAAGTCAGAATGTGTCCCTTAAACTTCCATTTTGTGGCCCTGCCTCTTGTTACACCTCCCACAGCATTTGCACTCTTTGTATGGGATTCAGAAACTTCTGAAGGCTGCCATAAAAAGTACGGTGGGAAAGCATTTCAAAGATAGAATTTTAGAAGGCAAGATGTTTCTCTTGCAATTTTAAGCAGAAACTGAATGTAGTATAGGAAAAGAAGGCCTAGATAAATAATAAAAACTTTTGATTATAAAGGGAAAAAAATGCCAATGCAGAGAGGAATCTCTCCACCTTAGAGAATAGAATTGGAACCTAAATAAGCAGTTGAGGTGAGATGCCTAAGACTGAAGGTCATGGACTACCCCTGGCTGGGTTAAGGGCAGTCTGGTCTGTTTATGGAAGTCATGAAGTAGCCTTCAAAGGCTTCTGTTGATGGGGATTTCTCCATTAAGTTGTCCCCGGCCAAGCTGCCTCCTTCATGCTAGCAATTCCTGCTCATGATTCTGGAAAGCACACCTGACTTGTACCAAAGACTACTATGTTGTGGCCACATTGATCAAGATTTCTTACTCTTCCTACTAGAAGTGGTGCTGTTGACCCCTGGTTTTGTGATTCCAAACAGCCTAGTGTGACCAGGTTCTTCTCCATGTCTAGTTTAGTTCTCCTATACAGTGCCTCCTAGATTGACAAACAATAAGCAGTTTATATCTTTATTCTCATCCTCACATGTCAGACCACTCTTTTGTACATGGGTCATTGGGCCCCAACAATGTTGTCTGCTGAAGATTTTATAACAGTGGTTCACAGGAGATGGCAGTTGCAGAAATTGCTAATCAAGCACCCACACCTGTACTACTGTTTCCCACTGTGTCCAGTCTGCTAAAAATGCAGCTTTGAGTACAGTTCTATGAGCTTGGATGAGAGCTCTCAAAGTTCTGAGAAACGCTGACACCAAGGATCCCAAACTCAGACACCACTTTGAAGTAAGACTGGGTACCAGTTGGAAGGAGGCCATGGATTCCGGGGCTGAGAGCCTCCCTCACTGATCCTGTCACACCAGAAGGGCCAAAGTCCAAATTGGCCTGTAGCTCTAGACAGTGTTGCCCACCATGGCCTTTACTTCACAGTCTTTTCCCTTGATTTCTTCTGTTTCTTCTGCTCTTCGTATTCAAGTATTTTCTTTTGGAAATAGCCTGTGGGTTAAAGCAGGTGTTAGGTAGACTGATGAACTCAGGAGTAAGTATTCTCCACAAAAAAAAAAAAAAAAAAAAAAAAAAACAGACCCCACACTCTCCCCTACCCATAAGCTGCCGGGATCTCTAGGCCCTTACCAAATTTACTCTAACCCAAAAGGAGACCTACAAATATTAGTTAGCTCCAGAAAAAGACAAAACAGGGCCCAGGGTGCTGAGTGATAGACAGACATCTCTTTACAAACTACCAGCCCCTGAAGCATTTCCTATGGTTACTTCCATTGAGCCCTTCTGTTCTGTCTGTCACTGAAGAGGAACACTCTTCCAGGACTCCTCTCCTTAAGGGAGATACTTGCAGAGAAGTTGGTGGGCTGTGTGTACCTGCAGGAGGATTCCTGCTCTTCTCTGCTTCTTGGATGAACAGGGAGAAAAGTTGTGTCTTCACAAACTTCTTCACAAACCGGCGCTTGGTTTTGGAGGTGACAGCTTTACAGAAGGATCGTTCTTGGAAGTGGCCTTTCCCACTGGCCTCGCGTTTAATATAGGAAGCATAGTGACCCACAGTCTTGACAAAGAACTGCACAAAAGGTCCTGAAACATGCTCGTTGATTTGTTCTGAAGCTGCAAGAGACAGAAAGGCCTATCTCAGAGCAATACAAGGATGAAATTACCCAAATTCACCTCTCATTATGGTTTCCATTGCTGTCTGGAAGTTCCTAGGGGAGGCAGCTGAGTAAATAACTGGTTGAAATGGAAGCCTGAGACTGAGATGGTTCACAGCTACTATACCAATTTCAAGTGTCTGGGACAGAAGGATTGCCACAAGTTTGAGACCATGTCTCATGTTACAAAAGCAAAAGAAACAGGAGTCTAGAAACTCGGTATAGATTCTCTACCATTCCCAAGTAAAAGAAACAAAGTCTCATTCAGGATTTAGTTCCCTGACACAAGCTACTAAACGAGTTTATTTTAATAAACAAATAGGGAATAATTCCCTCAAGCTCCCTGGGAAAGAGGAGCCTAGAACTTACTCTTTAACTCATTTATTCCCTGACCAAGAGAGTCCAAGATGTCATCCTGAAGTTTTGGTGGTAGGATGTCTTTTTCATCACCAACCTAGAAGAGAACAGACCTAGATCAAGGTCAAGCATTCTGGTCAGGAGATCAGGAAGGGTGCCAGGAGAATATGAGGAGTTTATGAGTTCTTGCCCTACTCCACCCCAAACCACTGCTCCATAGAGAGTAGCAAAAATCATTTCTTTGCCTCCAGTTTGAATTCAAGCATGAGCAAAGAGATGCAAAGAGATTATCTATTCATCCCCACAAGTGTATGTTGCTTGCTCAAAAGACACTGTCGCTGAAGCACAGTGGATCCTTGCCTGTGACCTCATGAGGGAAAGACAGCGCACGTTCTTTCTCAAAGTGTCTATTGAGATCAGTAGGACATCATGAGACTCAAAAGGTTAGGCCTGCAGGTGCCCTCGATGCAAACACTTACCGACAATAGGAAGGTTCCTTCACAAAGATTAACCAACAGGACCTGAAGGAAACACAAAATGACTTTATCTCTTCATGGATTTCAACTACCAACTCCCTTTCTGCCATGACTATACCTGAAGCCCAGGTAGCAGTAACATCAGTATTTGTAATTCTTATTTCCTGTCTGGCATTCTCATTCCTTTTTTGCTTTTCTAGAAATCTAATTTCCCAGGTAGAAAATGGTGTGTGTAGCCAAGGAAAGAGCCAAGATAGAAATAAATACAAGGAAATATAGCCATAGCCATCCCTCAAAGCACTAATCATGACATGCACATCTTTAATCCTAGCACTCTGGGATCCTAGGCAAACAGAAGATTGCCTTAAGTTGCAAGCCTGGAATGGGTTTAACAGACCCTTATCATCATCAGAGAGATCCTGTACCATCATCATCACAGTACTACTACTACTAATAATAATAATAATAATAATAAGGAAAACAACACCGGCTATAGGAATAGTAGAAACTGCTTCCTTAATGCAGAGCATGCCCATGGCACACTCAATACTCACTTTGCATATTTTATTTAATTCTAGCCATAATTCTATGAAGCTAGCTTTATCTCATTTTGTACATGAGATAAACCTAGAGAAGTTCACATCAGAATCAATGGAACTCCAAACTCCAAAAAGCAGTCCAAATATCTAGGCATGAGCTCAACCTGAACTATAGGATTTCTGGTGATGAGATAAATGCCAGCATTCCTCAGGGAACAGTGAAACCCATTCCCATCTGCCAAAAGGGGTCCTTTCCCTTACCTCAGGCAGGAGGGACATATGGCTAACTCTAGTATCTATCAGCATATCAAAGGCCCATGCTGCCCCCCCCCCCAGGCTCCTCCAGTATCACAAGTACCTGTTACACATTCTAAATTCCCTACTAGCTTACTAGCTTTCTCACCATTAATGTAAGCTCACAGCTTCCCTCTGCTTAGCTACTTATCCTTCTTGTAACCCAGGTATTCTCTGTGTGCTCTCTCTCACTCTCTCTTTCTGTGTGTGTGTGTGTGTGTTGTGTGTTTGTCTCTTATTCTCTCTCACTCGCTCTCTCTCTCTCTCGCTATGCTCTATTCTCCATTTCTTTTTTTTTCTTTTTTTTTATTTATTATTATTTTTTTTTATTTTCCATTTTAAATTTAGATAAGAAACAAGGTTGCTTCACAAGTCAGTTTATTCTCCATTTCTTACCAGCTCACTCTCCACTGTTCTCTCCTGCTTCCCCAGCACTGCCCATGTCCAATATGCTGACTCTGTTCAGTCTACTTTCTGTCTCTGCTCTGGAGTCTTCCAGATGCCTCTCTCATATCTATCTACAATAAAATCCTTAACCATATCATGGAGCAGTCATGGCAGCAGTTTCTTTAGTGTGCCTCCTCGTATACAGTTCCTAGAGGTCATGGTGCTGAAAAATAGCAAACCAGTTCTGTTAAATTGTGGTCTTTGGGACCACATCCTTTCTCTCTAGCTCTCCTTCAGCATCTGGTCCTCCGGTCTACTCAGCAGAGGACTGGTCAGAGGCAGCCATGTTTTGATCTTTTCACACTCTCATGCACAATCACCCGGGCTTCTTAAAAACTCCCTTAGATTGGCTGGAAGTGGAGGTCAGTGGTAGAGCACATGTTTAGCATGTTGTTGGCCTTGATTCAATTAATTAAAAGCTCGATAACAGCCTTGAGCCTTCCAGTAGGAAACTCAGCAAGGGAAGAATATTAGCCCAGGGTCAACAGGAAGAGGAAAGGAAAAGAAGCAAGAGGAACTATGCATGTGCTGGCTGCAAATGAGACAAGCAGAGAATCAAGTTCCTGGACCATCAGGACAGCCTGAGAATTCCGCAATTTAGACACAACAGTCATGCTGCTGATTCCTCAGAGTATTCTTAGGTAACTGGACCACTTCCATTATTTAAATTAAAATATTTCAAATGATTAGATTTTGACATTTGAAAACTCATGAACTCTGACATCATTCCTTGGTTTTGCTTTGAGATAGGATCCTGTGTAGTCTAGGGCTTGAACCCTGATCCTTCTCCTTTCACTTCCTATAAGCAAGAGATACCACAAACTAACACTCAAAAACAGCAACAACAACAGTATCAAACTGTTAACTATTCTACAGGGATTTGGTCACCAATGAACCATAGGTCTCAAATCCCGTGCTGGCATTTAAGGACTACTTTGGGTCCCTATTTTTAATATCCTTCCCGGGTCTTGACAATAGAATGAAGGATCCCTATATGTTCCCTACTTTCAAATGTAAGGGAAGAGAAACTAGAAAATTTGCCAAAACACAGCCTGCACTGTAATTATCCATCATCAGGGGAGAAAAGCTGAACTAGTCCAGGCCTGAAACAGCATGTATACATAGGTTTGAATGCCTTCATGCAAGGAAAGCTGTTCACTTGGGGGTGGGGAGAAGTGTGTGCATGAATATTTTTTGAGGTTGTTCCCAGAAGTCTTTTCAGTATTTTGATTATATTGTCTATGGAGTAATTCCTTTCAGAAAACTTATGTGGAGAATCAGAGAACCTTGCACTATGCCCAAAAAGCACTCATGCATACACCCCATGTGAACTTGCTCCTTTGTCGGTCTTGCCCATTTCTCTGAGCAGCTGCAAAGGAATAAAATAAGAAAAAGCTCTTGGCTAGCAAGGGCCAGAGCCTTACTGGCCTTCGTCCTGTCTTCCTTGACTGTTGGGAGGAGCCTCAGCTTCAGAGAAGGGAAGTTACATAACCTCTGGGGTTGAGACATTTTGAGTTTTATTACTAAAGTGGGGCTGATACCCTGCTCCAGTTAATCATAAGGCTAAGGGTTGTTCACAGGGCATGTGTACTCAGCACAAGAGCAAGAGAAACAAAAGCAAACAGCCTGCTTCTCTCCCTCCCAGGAGCACCTTCTAAATAAGGGCTTTGGCCTTTCTGTGAGTTCCACTGCTGCCTCATCTAAGGTACAAGTTTGCTGGAACTCATCAACCTCTTATGTAAAGAGGAAATCCTCCCACTAGGACTACCTCCGGGCCTCTTTAGTGCTTGCATCATGATGCCTCAATAGGTAACCATGTCTCTACACAGTGAGTTAATAGTTAGCCAGGGCTGACCTTCCCAAGTAGTCCTGTATTCAGCTATAGTGATATATATCATTTCAAGTTCTTTGTCCACCTTTTGGGGTGGATGTGATTAACACCCATTTATATAGTTGAACCCTCTTTTATGTCAGGTCTATTACTAAGCAACAAATCCAAAGATTTGAATCTATGTCATCATTACCCAACTGAGCCCTGAGCTACTCAAAAAGATGGTACTTGTTGCAAATCTCTTCATTTTCAAAACTTAGTTTACAAAAGGGCTTCTTTCCAAGAAATTTGAATTCCAGTGGAGTGTGTGTTGCACAAGCCAGCTGTGATCATTCATTTAACTGAGAGATCACCAAAGTGACTGCTCAATAAGGATAACGGGCTAATAAGATAGTCTCATGACCTCAGAATAAGCAACATCTTGTTTCTTAAGTCCACAAAACAATCATGGGCTGTGTATCAGGTGCCAGGTTAGGAGCCATGTCATTTTTCTCAGTCTCTAGCAATACTCATTTTACTGATAAATTCAGGTTTAAAGAGATTAAGTAATATGCCCCATCTCACACAGCTGTTGGCAGCAGAGCTAGGATACAAATCAAAGCCTGCCTGGCTGTGAGCCATGCATTCTCTTGGATGCAGCTTACCTCTTCCATGGGACTCTCCATCACCTCCTGCTGGAAGCGCATCTGTACCCCGACCATGAAGGGGGTGGGGCAGCAGACAGTTGCCAGAAGGCTCTCAGGGACCACAGGGATGTATGTGTGTGCCCAGCTAAAGGGGTAGAGCAGAGCTGCTGCGGCGTGAATACACTGAGACAGGGTACTGGAACACAACAGAGAGGGGGTCAGCAAGGCTCATGTTCCTATGCATTGGCCCAGAGCCCCACACTTACAGAAGCTACTGGCAATGTTCCTATGCTGGGTAAAATAAAAATTCCAAGTCTGGAAGCCATGCTGATCACAGGGCTTGTAACCACTTGTTGGTAAGAGGAAAAGTAGAAATCAGGAGAGGTGAGGCCCTACTAGCCAGAGTGGGGCCCCCTTTAATCTCTATTCCCAGCTAGTTCTCCCAAGTCATTACCAGAGCAGGAAATAAGAGTAGCTCAGAAGACAGGTCTTCATTTAAGCAGGATCTGAGTGAGCATTTATGCTGCAAAGCACAGGGATAACGAGAAGAATAACACTGGCCCTTCTCTGAAGGACTCATAGCTAATACCAGGCTTTGGAGAAGAGGCAGAGCCATCATCTACAGCCATGCCCCCTTATGGCTCCCTGTAGTTACCAGGTTGGTGCCTGGGTTCGTCTGGGAAATCCCTGGGTTCCAGGAACAACTACTCAGAGATTCCGGAAAGTCCCACAGAGGTGACTCCTCAAGATTTTGCTACAAGGATTCCTCATGTCCTTACTGTCCAAGTCACAGCTCAGTCTCCTTCCTTACCCTCACCATACACAGCCCCACTCTGGCATTCCTATTCTCTGCTAGTTCTCATAGCTTTTCATTTCTCCAGCCAAACTGCCCACATCTAAGGCCAATGCAAACACAGATGCGGAAGCCCTGGTATCAAGTTAGCACTTCCTGAGTTGGACAGACTAAGTCTCTATCTAGTGCCTAGCTAAAAACCTTGGCTGGCTGGAAGTCCCCTCCCTGCACCAGCCTCCAGTTTCTGAAAATTCCATGTGGCAAGAAAGTAGGAAGTGTTAACATTTCCTGGAGAAAGTTCATTCCTGAGAGGCAAATGTGCAGCTTTCACACCCCAAACACGGATCCGAAGAGAAAGAGCCTAGTTGGAGCCTGAGCTCCAGGTACCACAGAAACTTCTACACAGAGTGTAGAAGAACGTTCTCCAAAACAAAAATGATGCCCCTTTTCATAAGAATTAGCCTATGATATTTTCCTTTTTGGTTATTGCTGACATTGTTTTCATCACACAAACCCCTGATCCCTGCCAAGCTTCCTTTCCTCTGGAACTCATGACATTCCCTTGATCCTCTGTAGCTTCCTCAACTTCTTTTCCTTCGTCGTGAAAGGATCGTGCCAGGATTCAGCCCAAAGTTATTCCTTCTTGCTGTGGTGGCACATGCCTTTAATCCAAGCTCTCAGTAGGTAGAGGCAGGCAGATCTCAGTGAGTCCCAAGCCAGCCAGGACTACACAGTCGATCTCCTACTCTTTATCAATTGTTTTTCTATGCCTGTCACATGAGTCCCCACAGCCTTTTCAGACTTGAATTCTCCTGAAGGTAGCAGCCAACACATGACAGCTTCCTGCTTCTACTCACAGGCATATACTCAACTGTGAACTGAGAGTAGTAGGTAGTCCTCACCCATCTGCAGCTAGTGGTGTCCTAGGTGTTTACCACTGAGCATCCCGCCTTTAATCCTCGTCACAATTATATAAAGCAAATCCAACCACTTTCATTCTACAGATAAGGATATCTTGACTTCAAGAAGCTAAGAAGCCAGCTGAAGTGGAACTACAGCTAAAGGTGGAAGAACAAGATTTGAAAGTGATTCTGCTGGTTTCAATACCTGTGCTTAAAACCAATACATAACCCTTCATGTCCTTATGGGCAAACACAGAGTCTTCTTGCTATTTCCCCAATGCTTGGCATCTGGCAAACAGTTGACATGCAATAAATATTTGTTGAGTGAGTTCATAAATGGGTAGATGAGCTTATCCTCCATGCTATTATATAGCTTCCTGTCCTCTTCTCCACCCTCTTTCCTCCCTCAGCCTGACCTTGCAAGGGCAGAATCATGTCTGCATTCACACTAGCTGACTCTGCCTGTATTATACCAGGAATGCTCCATGTCCTTCTTAGATTAGTATAGTCAGGCAGCAATCAAATTTGGAGATGGCCAGATAAATTACACTACCTGTTTCTCTAGGTCTAAAATGCAGAAGCTGGAAGGTACACACACGGGCCCTACAATCAGACTGCCTTCAAGAAGCACCCATATAGTCCCTTGGATCTGGGAATGCAACTCAGTCTGGTCAGCCCGTGGCAGAGCTTACCTGAGACCTTCTGCCAGGAAGATGATTTTTCTTTCCAGTACTGCAGAGGCAAAGATCTGAATAATCTTCTCAAAATGGAGACAGTGCAACAGAGCACTAAAGTCCACATGTTCCAAGTGGGAGTCCAGGGGTCTTGTCAGTGAGATGAACTGTGGGAAAACCACAGAGAAAGACTGCAGCAACACAAAATCACAGACCCAGTCCAGGCCTACCCCACTCTTCCCACAGAACAGATCTGATCCTGGCCGACCCGCCTGTGGCTTCCTTCTGCTCTGAAGACAGCTGGGTGGAATCTTCAGTATGGCCAGGAAATCCAGCCTGGGACACATGCCCGTCTCCATATGCTCCACCATGTGCATGTTCTGGAACAGAGCTCTTCTCCTGCCCAAAGCCCCACGTGGCTTGGGCCTCCCAGGCACTGCTTTCCTCTCCTCCTTCTATCCTTGAGCCCCAGATGCCTACCACAGTCAATTTAAGACTTCCTCAAACTTTTCCTTGCAGTGCGACTGCCAAATCTTTAACTGTATTCTCTGGTATGTTTGCTCATTTACATGTTTACCGATGTGCCTTCTCCATGAGACTTTTAAGCTCTATGACGTCAGGAGCCATATTCATCTTACTTCACCACTGTACCCAGAAAATACCTATTTCAACACATAGCACTTTGGTACCTGTCTTTCCTTCAGTACTTATTTTTCCAGTAACTGAAACTTCCTAGTGACTCCCTGGTTCTTCTTTGGGAATGACCAGGTTCAGAGGTACACATGGAATTTCCAAAGTCCCAGATATCCTGGCTGGAATTCTACTTGCTACCTCTGTTCTTTAGTAACTTTGAGCAATAGTACCAACTTCAAGAGATGGGTGTGGACTTAGGGGTGGGGATGAATGATAAGAAATAAAACAGATGGAGACTGTAGGGTAGAGACACAGGACAAACACAGAGAATGAAGGTAAGGTGTAAGAGCAACTGGAAGTTTGGAGAGTAGGCACGAACTGAGCACCATACATGACCACGGACAAAATTCAGTAGACTTATAGTAAATAGATGCAGGTAGACATCAGGTTAGAAGGTGCAGCACAATTGGGGTGAATTTTTAGCTCTGTCACTAATCATAATGACTGACTCAGCTTCCCTATACTTGAACCTGGTGAATGAAAGAAAAACATTGAGAAGTCCCACAAAAGCCCACCCTCTCCAGCCACAGAGAGAGCCACACACTTGTTAACCTACCTCTGTGCCTGAGTCAGGGATAAAGCTCTTAAGGGTGACAGTCTTTCCAGGAGCAGGGAAGGCAGCCTCTCGGAGACCTTGCATGAATGGGTAGATGACAGCCATGGAGATCTGATGCCTCTTCTCTACTTCATCTAGTATCTACAGGGTAAGGACAACAGGAAGGGAAGCAAGACTTAGACAGATTCTACTGAATATCCTAAGGCTCTCACACTGGTCCTGCTTATTCTCTGGCATTTTCTAGGCCCCTCCACCAACTGGCTTCCATCTCATGGACAAAACCTACTTTCTTTTGATTGTCTCTAATAGTCTTTCTGTCTCCTGACACTGACATAAAACTACCAGGCCTAACAAGTCATGTCCCATGTTAGCACTAGCTAGAATAGGAACCTAGAAGCCTAACTTTCTGGGTATCACTCTCCTATTTACTGTGGACTATCATCAGGATGAGGTTGCCACCAGTCCTCAGTGTGATTCACACAAGTAAGATACACCCAAGCAGAAGTCCACGGAGTTCCTCTCCTTCATCCAGAGTCCTTCTGGCTACCAAGATAGGTGATGTCCAGAATTAGGGACTCTGCCTTGATCCTATACCCAGCAACACAAGTCCTCAATTTCTCTTTTAGTCTCATCAGAGGCAGGGTAAATCTCAGGATCCTCATTGAATATTTGCCCTTTGACTTGTGTGGTGCCCTACTTTTTATGAAGTATTTTCTCATGTTATACTTCATCTGCACCTCAGACCAACCAGGAAGGCAGGAAGAAGAATGAACAATAGTTCTTTCTCTCTGAGGGGAAACAGCCTCCTAGGTTTCCTTTAAAAAGGGTTGAGCCCAGTTTAGCCCAGTTTTACCCAATATCCTTGATGCTGGCTGGGCTATCAGGAAGGTGTTCTACCAAGGGCTCAAGTTGCAAGGCAAGCAGCCAGGCAGAGCCAGAAATCTGAACAGGCCTGCCTAACAGGCTCCAAGGAATCTTGTCCTAACCCTACCTTGGAGAACAGGCCGAAGCAGCCGATGCAGCTGATGATGCAGTATACTTTGGGAAGGCGAGGGCCAGGACCGGCAGGCTGGGGAGAGACAAGAGTTTCCTTCAGGGCTGCAGCTTCCACAAGGGTTCCCCCACATGAGACTGATGGGGCAAAAGTTGGGGTGCTGTGGATGTGGGTCAATGGTTGTATGGAGAAAGGCCTGTACAGAGGTTCTTTTCATGGAACAGACGGAAGAAGGGTCAAAATAGTTATCAGAGACAAAAAACGATGATTATTGTTTACAATAGCCACATTATGCAACAAGCCTATGTCTCTCAACAAATGAAAAGATAATCTGTAAATAAAGTAGAGTATTATTCAGATAATAAGAAAGGTGAAATTGCAACATTTTGAGGAAATTGGATGTAGCTGACAATTATTATCTAAAGCAAAAGAAATCAGGCACAGAAAAAGACAAATATGTATTTTCTATTTAATGTGCAAGATTTGAGTTTTAGAAAAATAAGACATAAATAAAAGACATGAGGAGCTAGATATGTGTCTCCATGGTTAAGAGTACACAGAAGATCCAAACTCAATGCCCTGCACCAACACTGGATGGCTCACAGCCACCTTTTACTCCCATTCAGGAGATGGCCCTTCTTCTGGCTTAATAAGACACCCATACACATTTGCACATAACCCACACACAGACACATACATTTGCACACACCCCACACAGACACACATATATGCATATACCACACAGAGACACACATATGCACATATCACACACAAACATATGCATATACCACACATATATAATTAAAAATAGTCTTTTTAAAAAGAGAAACAGGAGGGTAGAAGAGATGGCTCAATGCTTAAAAGCATTTGCTGCTCTTTAGGAAGACCTGGGTTAGTTCCCAGCTAAATGGTAGCTCACAATCATTTGTAACTCAAATCCAGTGGACTTACATGCATGCATTCAAATACTCAGATACTTTTTTTGTTTGATTTTACGAGACAGGGTTTCTCTGTATTGTTTTGGAGGCTGTCGGTCCAGCCCGGCCTTGACCTCACAGAGTACTGGGATTAAAGGCATGCGCCACCACCACCCGGCCTCATATACTCTTTTTAAAAAGAAAAAGAATGAAAAACTTAAAATTAAAAAGGTGATGAGAGTAAATATGTATAATTGAAGTACATGGATTGCACATAAGAAAACATAATAAAATCTATATTTTATACAGTGGGCATATGCTAATAAGAGAAGAGAAGGAGAAGGAAGAAAAGGAGGAAGAAAGTGTGAGTGGCAGCCTTTGGGGGCCAGAAACCCAAAGGTAAACATTACTGACTCATAGCCAACATGAGCTGAATGTCAGTGAGAACAAAAATCAATGTGTCTTAGCCATGAGGAAATGTCTAAAGAGGAAAATGTTGGAAAGGTGTCTACAGAATCCTTGAACTGATTGCCAAGAATTGTTGAAATCTCAGGCTATCTGGGAGGCTCCAGGCAACAAGGCAACCAGGCCTGGGTAGAGAAAACTACAAGAGGGTTCAGTTGGAGCTCCTCTCTGTGGGTAGAAATGTTTGAGCTGGGAGAGCACAGGCCAGAGCCTGGTGTCTTGAGAGGGGAGGAACAGTACATCCTTGTTCTTGTGGGATTCCAGAAGGGACACTAACATGGCAGCATGTGCTGAGCTGTACTCTCCCTATAACCACCACTGCCACCAAGCCTGAGCTTTTGTAGCTGAGGCTTTGGCAAGCCCAGCTGTGGAGCTGAACATTCTGCAGAGAGGAAGGGGTGGTTCTGTGTAGCACCGACCAGGAGGCGCCTGCAGTATCCAATCTTCCTGCTTCCATCCACGTTGGTCAGGACAAATGAGAAGGTCTCCCTAAGAGAAAGCAGACCAAGGATGTGCTCACCAGATTCGAAAACAAGATCTAAGTCAGCATCAGAGAATTGGAGAGGACGACAAAGGGGCACTGCTGATTAATCATGAGGATAATTACCATGGTCACTCACTAAGCACTCAGTGGTGCCAAGCCCAAATGCATCACCTCATTTGACACTCAAAAGAACCTTTCTGAAGGAGGTTTAATTACTATTGCCACCTTAAAGATGAAGTAAGTAAGGTTTGAAGGCTTTTCTTAACTAAAATTTGAAGTCACGGTCGACTTCCAGTGTTCATGATGTAAGAAGCCTTTGATATTGTTGTTTTGGAATCCAAAGACTTTCTTTCCAGTCCAGCTTCTGCCAGTGGCAGAGTCAAAAATAGTGACTATTTCTTATAGGATAGATTAGAGACTCTTAAGTGCCTTTGGATAGAGGTCATGTCACAGTTAAGATCTTTGGCCTAAAGGACCCTAGGCAAACATTCCTTGCAAAAAAAAAAAGTCATACCAGGTGAGGGGACCACAAGGGCCACACATTTGTCGTGTTATCCAAATCTTGTACCCTTGCCCCCAGACTGAGTGGTTACCTGGGATAGTCTGTGAGTTGTGTCCACTCGTTCCCATCAGGGAAGCAGAACAAAGGAATGGCTTTGAGTAGCCGTTCCTCCTCCTCCTGTTGACCCCGGAGCAGGTTCTCCCTCTGTAAGGAAAAGGCAAGCGGATTTAGGCAGAGGCAGAGGTCACAAGGCTATCAGCCTTCTTTCCTGTTAGCATGTACTACAAAGGTGCCTTTGCCTGGTACCACAGAGTCTGTATTCCAGGTCTTGCTGGAATGACCCCAAGAAAGAACAATTTGTTCTAGGCCACATCAATATAACATCAGGTTGGAATTCAGTATTCTGAGGATTTTTTTAATTTTAAAAGGGGGTTAGAGAGGTCAGCTGGTCTCTTAGAGGGTGACATCAGAGAAATATTACATCAGCAAAAAGAAGCATCCTGTCCAGTTGCTGAGAGCTAACAAGAGGGGTTGATGGAATGGTGCACTGTACCTCACACAGTGCAGAGTCAAACAAGGAGATCGCTAATACTTTGGGAGTATGATCTCAGCCTGTGTTTGCGTCTTGGGTATGCCTGATTCTCTACCACACAACCAGGAAGGGCCTTCTTAGGAGTCCTGGCAGAGGCTGAGCTTCTCTGTAGGAAAAGGTGACCGAGGTGGAATTTGGGCAAACTAGGCAAGAGCACGAGGCTGGTTTCCCTGCTCTAGAGGTTCAATCAGTCCCTCACAAGGCAGTCAGACCTAGATTCTCTGGGTGATAACAGAAAGCTAGGGCCGGGCTACAAAGGAAAGAGAGTAGTGAACTCAGAGCTCAAGACCTGGCAGGGTGGTACAGAGTAGAACTCTTCCACCACCTTTTAAACACACCTCTGTGCCCCCACCCCTGTTGGCAGGTCCCACCTCTCCTCTGTCCTTACCTTGGGAAACTGGTAGGTGATTGTGGGTTCATAGTCATCCCCTGACCGATTTCTCTTTAAAGAAACGACAAGAAGGTATTCAAAGAAGTGCTGGCCTCCAGCAAAGCTAGACAGGGAATGTTCCTGGGTCCTTTCCGGTTCTGTGGCAGCTTCCACAGTGTTGTTCTGGGACGGTCCTAGAATGGAGATGAAAGGGTCCCTTAAGTATTCCATTCCTCCTTTCTGTAGTTTGTGTGAGAATCTGGGCAACTTGTGTGCCTCAAGGCCACACTGCCAGTGCTGATACCAAGCCTGGCCAGGCACCACCAGTCACCGGGTAGGAAGGACCAGAGCCAAGTGGGCAGTTTCCATACCTGTCCTGGAAAACTTGAGACTGTTGAGTGACACAGGGAGAAAAGAAAACACTGATGTAGAAACTGAGGAGCCATGCTCTGTAGGCTTTTGGAGGCCTGATGCCTGACACTGCAGTCTGCCTACCTCAGCAATTCTGGTAGTATTTCATGTGCCCTGAGTAAATTTGGACTAAATAATCAGATGGGTCCACTGGGCATTTTCTTATGGCTATACCAAGACCTCCCACAGGCAACATAACTAGCTCTACAAACTGGTAAGGTCTCCTGGCCTGATCACATGGGGGCCATGTGGATTTTGGCATGTAAAGGAAAAAGAAGGAGGAGCAGTCCAGGAGGAAACAGCCCATAAGAGGATTACCCCAAATAGGAAGTAGGCAATCCAGTTCTGACCTGCTCGAAGTCGTGGCAAGCGATTTCGGAGCAGCCTGAGGGTTCGGCCTACCCCTTGTCCTTCCATCGTTCTGGACTTTGGGGGCATGAATGTTCTTTCTCCTTCAGGCTGGCCACAGAAAGCCTGAGAAAGTGCCTTCTGCTTTGGTCTCCAATCACAGCTTTATTAAGCTGAACCATGTGTTGTCTCCCAAAGGCGGAGAGCAGTTTCCATCCCGTGTACTCCGTAGTTGAGCAAGGAGGATGTGAAAGGACCCACGAGGCAGCTTAACATGGGCACTGACAGAGACAGCATCCTGGCAAGGCAGCTCAGCTCTTGGCTCCTCCCAAGAGCCCCAGGGTGTGGTAAGAGAAAAGGTCATGAGCAAATATCTCAAGGCAGAACTGCTCCTGGAATAAGGGCTTTGAGTTCCGGCGCCCGCAGACCATGTGGTGAGTTTATTTACAACCTCAGGCAGTGAGGGATGCCTGGAAAAATCAGGCCATGAACTCCACTATTTCCTGAATCTCAGCATAGGTATTTTACACTCCATGTCTTTGACTGTCCTCTGTTAACTTTCCAAGTTGCTCATAAGAAGCTGCAAAGTCCCACCAGGCCAACTGGCAAATTCTAAAACATCCAGGACTTCAAGAATTCAACCAAGAACACTGGACTGAACACTTCCAGCAGCCAAAACGCTACTGCCTTCCCCTGATTCAGGTAAGTAGATTCGCCCAGTGATTCTCTAAATAACTTCTAGCAAGAGAGGGGGTCTCTTGACAGACCCTACAGATACTCTCCTGATGGTGAAGTAGAAAACAAAGTCCACCTCTGAGAGATCCTGCTACTGACAGAATAATACAAAGGTAATCCTTTACACCCTGTAACATGTCCTAGTCCAAGGAGAGAACTCTTTCACTGAAACTATTCCAGAGCCCCAGCAGAGGCTCTCTTTCTAAAGGAAGCCCTGACTCAGGAAACTGTTCCTAGTCCAGAGTAGGGGACTGGTTGTATCAGGAATAGTGGGGGTACAGAGCATCTTCACTCCTGCCTAGCCCTTCCTGTTTGGACCAGGTCAACATCCTAAGCTGCAGATCCAGTGCTGGGTCTAGAGGCTGAGGAAGAGGGGGAAAGTAGCCATCGATAAGCCAGGTTTCTCACATAGTCCTGGATAAGGAAATGTATGGGATAAGAGGAAGGAGCCTTTGCCAGGAAGTGCGGAGGGAGGAAGCAAAGGGATCTGGTGCCTCTGTCTGCCACTCCTGCAAGGAATTAGCAGCCCTCTGGGAAGGAGTGTGCTGATATGGCAGGAAGCCTGTCACTCTGCTTCCAAGAACTCTAGAACTGGGCCTTTGTAGCGCCAGTAAAAGCAAGGACCCGGAGGTCCAGTGTTGACTTGTTGGGAAAGCCCCAAACATTGTAAGTAGAATGAGAGCTGAAGCCGTGAGAGGGGTGAACCAGGACATCCCAGGCAGTCACTGTGTCTTTCCTGTATCCTGTACAGGCATGTTACACTTCTTTACTAGCTTTCTTAAGGAACAAGTACCTGCATGATAAAGAAGGGAAAACTGAGGCATTGAGTCATTCGGGCTACTTAAAAGGAACAGGATCTGTAGAAGGTGAGCATTATAAAGGTTCCAAATCCAGGATGAGGCCTTCTGGTGTATTGCACAGTTAACATGCCATCAGGTAGGTGTGTGTGTGTGTGTGTGTGTGTGTGTGTGTGTGTGTGTGTGTGCTGGGGGTGGGAGAGCCAGAATCATCTTCCCGATCATTCCAGAAGTTCAGGAAATATGTCTTTTCCTAAGTCCTTGGGGCAGCATTTTCACTCCATTTCCTCCTGCTTTATCAGGAGAAATGGGGGAACAGCAAAGTCAGAAACCCTAGACCATAGAAAAGTGGCGAGGCTTGCTTTGGGGCTGAGACTCCAGAGATCCAACAAGAGTGCTTTCTCCTTCTCCCCCTTCAGACAGGGCTATCACAGAAAAGCATGAGAAGAACTAGTGTGCATCAAACTCCTGCAAAATACAAGGCATCTCACTTAATCCTCACTTTTAATTGAGGAAGGAGCCACCCTTCTAAGGAAGTCAAGAGTCTGGTTACACTTGTTCTTCCACCAGGAAGCCCCTCCCACAACCACCTGAAGGAAAGAGGGGACTTTGGGGAACCTTGATCTGAAAAGCTGTTGTTTGTTCTTTGCTGAGCTGCTGGTGTCCCAGAACCACCACAGCAGTCTTCCCTACCAGTGTTTTGCATGCTTGCACACACACACACACACACACACACACACACACACACACACACACGCCTCTGAGAAACAACTGCCTGAGACTTCAGAAGGGGAAATCCCCCAGGAAGCAGGAGGATAGCAAGAAAGATGAAAAAGTCACACCCATATGACCTGGCAGGTGCCGAGCTTATGAACAGGCACATACACACAGGCCTGCCTTCCTGTTCCTCAACCACAAGGAAGCCCCTCCAGGTACCATTGCTGCCTTCATGGTGCTGTACGGGTGGTGTGGGGGAACAGCTAAAATGTGTCCTCTGATCCTCTGAGCCCCAGGAAGCAGATCCAGCCATTCAGCAGATTACCCAGGTTTAGGAAGCCCACAAAAATCAAGCCAGGACTCTGCAGGGAAACACACACACACACACACACACACACACACACACACACCACGCACACACACACCTCCTTGCATGCAGACAGAAGAGGCACATACTAGAACAAGCACAGCTGGAGCAGGAGTGAGGGTGGCAGAAGTGAGAAAGGACAAAGAGCTGATCAGTCACAAGTCACTGCAGTTCCAGGAAGGAAGCCCTGACCTCAACTCTGGCGTTCTCCAAGACCTATTAGGAGAGGGGCCCACTGACCACTTCACTTGCAAATACTGGAAGGGGTGAACTCTCTGGGAATGACCCTTCCAAACCTTTCAGTTTCAGAAGCACGGACTCTGTCTGAACAAACTCAGGAGTGGCGACTCAGACCTAGCGCTGGCTAGTCATAAACAGCGACAGATGTTTGTTGAATGAATGGACACATTAATGAATCCTAATTGCCCTTCTTCCAAATGAGACATCTCAGTTCATCCCTCCCATCCACCCAGAGCAGGGAAAAAAAATCCCATCTCATAGGTCAGGACTCAAGGTCAGGATTGAGAAAACAGTTGGGCTGGTCTACCTGCTTAACCTTCCTCCCCACCCCACCCCCGCTACACACACACACACACACACACACACACACACACACACACACACACACACAAACACACACACACACACACCCCAACGTCTTGGCCAATGCTAAAGTCTTGGGGAGACAAGTTTTTGTGGCGCGGTTATCAGCAAGGCAGAGACAAGCTGGCTCCCAGGAACTAAACAAATGCCAGTGCAATCCTAGTGCACCACAAGCTTCCTGGATGGAAGGACACGTGGCCCACAGCCCAGAGCCCCACAACCTTTGCAGGTTTCTGGTCATCGGGCTTCCCCTCGACCCAGCAGATCTGTTCACTGGCTGACTCTCTACCTGCTTTACTGAGTTCACCTGCCTCCTGCCCAGACCACCCAGATCCCGCCCAAACTGCTCCTCAATCTTGCCCCTAGTGCCGCACTGAGTCTACAGTCCTGGCACCCAGGTCCCCATGCCCTCTCCCCACCGCGCACTGTCGCCCGCACTAACCCCCATGGCCGCGCTTCAGTCTCAGGCTGGCTCGGAGGCGGCGGCCGAGCCCATCCATGGCCCCTCCAGTGACCGACGCCGGCTCCCACGTCCGCGCCGGCCCCGCCCCCCTAATCCTTGACCTTCGCAGGGGCTCTGGAACTTTCACTTTCACGCAGGAGGCGCGGGGAGGTGGGGGGGACTAGGGTGGGGCAGCGCACCTTCCGGGCTCCTACCCAACCCCTGGTGCACCTGGCCTCCCTGCCCCCCCCACCCCGTGCCTAAGCCCTGGGGTGACAGAGGGCGCTAGACCGCGCGTCCGGGAGGGGCGGTGCCACCTCACTGTCACCCTCTGTGAAACTCCACTTTCAGAAATACACTGATAAGTGTCTGAAGAGACCCCTATCTCCAGGGCAATGACTGAGAGATGCACCTCCCAGTTGTTTACAAACTAACCAGAGAAGGTGCAGAGTTTCCAGACCTCCTTCAAAGCTAAATGCCCGTTCTTGCAACTATTTGGGGAGGTGTCTACTTCCAGTTCTCTTTCCTTTGTCACCTCTTCCTGGAGACTCCTGAGAAAGGACCTGAAAGGTGGATTAAGGTACTGTTCTTATCTTTCATTTGACTTCGCCAGTCCACAGATCAAGAAAATGAGGATATTACGAGCCTGGCTACTGTGTGAAGATTGTGAGTGTCAGACACTAGGGTTAGGAAACCTTCTGGAAACTGTAATGTGATACAAATTTAAAGGATTCCTGTCAGCATTATAACCGTTTCTACTCCTAACCCTGGAGACCAGCATTTCTTCTCTCCTCACCTCCACTGACTTCTAACTAGGTCCAGACTTTACAATGCAGCTATTAACCAGGCCACTGTGATAAGCACCCCCGCCCTGGGGCTTCTGTGTTGCATCCTCACTTCCTCCCATGACAGGGCAGGTATCTGTAAAAGAGGGATGGACAGTCTGCTTAAACTTTGTGTGTCCACCAAGGTCTTTCTTATCTTGGTCTCAGGAATAAAAGGCAAAAGGAAGTGAAGACCCATAAAAATATGCCTGGGATCCATAGTCCTCCTTAGTCTCTCCATGTCTTGCCTCCAAGTGACTCGACATTCCTCAACTCTATAGTTCAGAAGGAACTGAAGAGTCAGCCCTTGCATTGAATTGACTATTCTGAACCGAGGTTCTGTGAATTACGTTGGGTGCAAGCAGTTTACACTTAATTATACAGTTTGTTTTTGTTCCCCGTCCCCTAGTTCTTTGTATGAAAGAACATTGAAAGACATGGCTGTCCCCAAGTTCCTTCTCTTATGAGACCCACAGATTATGATTCTCTCATAAGAGAAGGAACTGCTCATGAAAACCTTGTCCAACTTATTGTGTCTTCATTGGCCTAAAGAGTGTTTATTTTTAAGCAGAGGATTAAAAATACATGTGCACCAAGAAGACAAGGATAAGAAGATTAATGGAAACTGTATTGGAAGCAGCCTTAATGTGAAAAACAAACAAACAAAAAACACCTTGCATGTTCATTAACAGAAAAATTGGTGAATCATGGGAAATGTATACAATTGTGTATTATGCAGGAATAAAAATAAATAAGCCCCTTTTGGCACTATAATGTTTATGCTGTGAAAATATGATATTGAGCAAGAGTTACCAGACCCCAAAGAGATATGCTTCAATTTACATGAAGTTTGAAACAGATGAAACTAACCTATAGTATGGGCAGTCAGGATGATGCATCCTTTAGGGAGGAAGGAGGAAATACTGACTGGGGGATACCTTGGGATTCTGGTGGGGGACAATACTGCCTGAGGGATACCATGAGTCTCTGAGGGGGGCAGCTGACCATGTCCACTCCTAATGTGATGCTAAAGACATTCATTAGGTGGTTATTCTTTGCACTAAGGACATAGCCCCCCCCACTTTTTTGGTTATATTTGAAACAAGGTTTCTCTATGTAATATGCACTGGCTGCCTGGAACTCCTAGACCAGGCTGGCCCTGAATTCAGAGGTCTACCTGCCTTGGCCTCCTGAGTGCTGAGATTAAATTGCCCAGTGATTTAAGAACTTTTTAATAGGCGTATGAGGCTTTCACTTAGACTAGAGTGATGTCAGAAGCACTGCTGATGACAGTAGTGAAATGGGGGTGGAAATTGGCCAGGAATGAAATTAAAATTATTGCAATGTGAAGAAGTAAAATCTACATTTCTGAGAAGGGTGATTAACAGCAAGGGAAAAAAGTTCAGTGACCCATAATTGAAGGGATATTTGTGGGTTCTTTGAGAAAGGCAAGAATGCATTTGCTGTTGGCGGAGAGATAGGAATGGGGAAAAGCAAAGGCTTGTAGCTCAAGAAAGAATGAGTGGAAAAAACAAAGTCTGAGGGGAGAGAAGGGTGGGTAATATAGGCACTTTAGTGGAATTTAGGCTTAATTGTGTTTTATTAGGAATATATATTATTTTATAAAATGAGTTTCATTTTGACATTTTCCAAACATACACAAAAATCTGCTTATCTCTTGTCTCCCTACCCCATGTAACAGTTTCACTTTCACCATATATTCCTGTTTCTACTTTCATGTTTTTGTTTAGTTTTTTTGTAAGCCAATGAGAAAACATGCAGTATTTGTCTTTCTAAGTCTGGTTATTTTACTTAACACAGTGATCTCCAGTTCATTCATTTTCCTGTAAAGGTCATAATTTCACTCTTTTTCGTGGCTGAATAATACTCCAATGTGTATATAAGCCACACTTTTCATCCATTCATACTTAATGGGTACCTAGGCTGATTCCTTAACTTGCCGATCTTACATAGTCAAGCAAGGGGCATGGATGTATAAGTATCCCCAAGGCTTCGTGTCATAAGAAATGGGAAAGTTCCCTATCAGTTGGGAACTTGGTGGAAGCTTTTGACAGTCACAAAGCAAGAATTTCAGCACAATTACCAACTGCCTAAGGCTATCTCCCTTCCCAGCCATAATCCTGTGGATTTTCTAGGAATCTTGCCTGAAAGCCCTTTACAAGAAAATGACATGGTACCAAACCCCTCTTTCAGCTCTAGTGATTTCTGGCTTTATTTTATTTAAGATACTTCTGAAAGAACCTTGCACTTCTCTTTTATCAAAGGAGAATAAAAGGGAAAAAGGGAAGAGGTCTTAATAACCTTTAGAGATGTAGCTCAAGAGTCACTGGAGGTGTGTGTGTGTGTATGTGTGTGTGTGTGTGTGTGTATGTGTGTGTGTGTGTATGTGCAAGACAATTGGGCATTCTTCCTTGAGAAGCCAATACACTCAGGTGCATCTTACTTTCTGCTGTTCTCTCTTGAGAAGCACATGCACTGACCTGGGCATGGGTCCTTCTGAACACTTCTCATTCTCACAACCACGGTGCTTAAGCCTACATTAAAACTATCATTGATAAAATTTTGACTCTGCTTCACTATATTGGCTAGTCCTGAAATTCTCTTTAGTGTCAAAGCCATAACTCCCAATGAAGCCTGAGTTGAGGTTCTTAAAAGTCTCAAGCTGGGGAGGGGGGCAATGTGGAGCTGCCACCAATGACACTCTTTTATATGCTAACTTCTACTCCTTCAGTTGTATACCCATGAGTGGCTTAACAAGACAAGTGAAAGACCTGTATAGCAAGAACTTTGAGTCTTTAAAGAAAGAAATTAAAGAAGACACCAGAAGGTGGAAAGATCTCCCATGCTCTTGGATAGGTAGAATCAACATAGTAAAAATTGCAATCTTCCCAAAAGCAATATACAGATTCAATGCAATCCCTATCAAAATACCAGCACGATTTTTCACTGACCTCGAAAGGACAATCCTTAACTTTATATGGAAAAATAAAAGACCCAGGATAGCCAAGGCAACCCTGTACAATAAAGGAACCTCCGGAGGCATCACCGTCCCTGACTTCAAGCTCTGTTATAGAGCTGTAGTCCTGAAAACAGCTTTGTATTGCCACAAAAATAGACAGGTAGACCAATGGAACCAAATTGAACATCCTGATATTAACCCATACATGTATGAACATCTGATTTTTTCAAAGAAGCTAAAAATGCACAATGGAGAAAAATCAAGCATCTTCAACAAATGGTGCTGGCATAACTGGATGCTGGCATGTAGAAGAATGCGGATAGATCCATTGTCTATCACCATGCACAAAACTTAAGTCTAGTTTGTTTTTTGAGGACCTTCCATGATGATTTCCATAGTGACTGTATTATTTTACATTCCTATCAGAAGTACATGGTTTCCTTTTTTCTAAATCCCCCCTACTTGTTGTCTTCTTGATGATTCTGATTGAAATGAGACATAATCTCAGCATAGTTTTGATTTGAATTTCCTCTATGACTAAGAAAGTTTGAACATTAGAAAATAATCTATACTTTGGTCAGCTATATTTCTTCTTGTGAGAACTCTCTGAGATAGATGTGGTGATCAACACTGGTAATAATCTCAACACTTGAGAGGCAGAAGCAGGAGGATGAGAATTTCGAAGTCTACACATGGAGTAAAAGCCAGCCTGGCTTACATGAAACTGTCTCAAGACAAAACAAAACAAAATAAGCATCAACAAAGGTTACACCATCACCATACATGGGTATACTTCTTTAAAGGGCCACCCTCACTGACCCACTTCTATTAACTAATCTCTCCCCTGAAAGATTGGGGATCAGCTGTTCAAACACATGAACCTGTGAGGAAAATTCCAGAATGAAACCATAGCTTTTGCCTCTGATCCTCAGAGGTTAATGACAGTCTCATAATACAAAACTCATTCAGTTCTTACTTCCCCTTCCCAAGAAGTCAGACCTGTAGACAAGTGTGTGTCCTACTTTTCTGTGCAGTCTTTCTGTTTCCCAATGCTTTGCGAAGGGCCCTGACATCTCTACCACAATTCTATGGTCCTGTCTTCTTGATATGGTCTGTGAAAGTCACACAGAGGAAGCTTCTAATCAGCTATCTTACTCCAAAGCCCAGAGTTTTGCCTTAATATGAAAAAATTTAACTAAAGGGGAAAAAAGAATGAATGTAGACATAAGTTCACAGATGAGGAAGTGAAAGCACAAAAGCCCTCTATGTCTGTTAAGATGAAGGTTTCCTCCAACCTGTATTGTTATCACTCTGTTCTTCTCCAGCTCACCTCTACATTGACTGTGAAGTGGAAAAAAAGACTTCCCTTTTATTGAGAGGTCAGGGGGAGGGTATTGCAAGCAAACACACACACACACAATTCACTACGTGATGCAGTGGGGCATGACAGAATGAACTTAGGCATCTGAGATTCATAAACGTGGACTTTAGCCCAACTCATTCTGCTCACACTACGTTCTTGGGTTAGGCATGCCCAGAACCTAATTTTCCTGAGATAATAAAACCGCCTTCCAAGGGTTGTTGTTGCAAGATTGGAAAGAACACACTTGAATGTATCTGTAATACATTTCCTGTTCTTTACTCTTCTTTTAACCTTAACTCATTGTAATCTCAGTGTGTTTAAAGACAGAAGGTACAATAGGCTCCTGCTTCTGGGCGTCTCTCAGAAACTCCAAGAAGCACCAAACTGCAGTCCATAGAGATTCAAACTTTTTTCTGCCTCTAATTAGGCACATTTTCCCCCTGAGACAGACTGCTACTTGTCCCCTATGTGCCACTTTGCTTAACTTGGTCATTGACCTTGCCTTCCTTTCTACACCATGATAGCTGAGAACAGCATTGAAGTTTGTGTAGAATTTGCCGAGGACTTATAAGTCTTTGTTTCATGATAAGAGAAGCTGCAGGAAGTTGAATTTAAAGAGGAAGTACTGCAGCTGTTTGGGGGTGCACAGATCTTTCCCTTCTGGATGCCTCTGCTTATCTCTTGACATACCTGCACGTGGCAGTGATCTGCTGACCTACTCTAGGAGAAATGCCCTTGCGTCTATTCTTCCTTAGAATTAGTCACAGCAATGTTTATTCAGCTGAACATAGGGTCATACATAATATATAAAAATATATATAATATATATGAACTTCCCAAAATAATGGACCTGTGAGGGCTCAGTAATACCATCAGATAATCTTGAACTATTCCCCTTCCTCTTATGATAAGCATAAGTTCAAACTGAGTATCTATCAAGACATCTAAATTCTTGGCTTCTGATCTGTGACAAATAATTTGAACAATACATATCAGACAGGAACATGCAATGACATCTAAAATCAGAAAAATAACACTTAAACACTGGAAACAAAGACAGTATTTTATGTTGTGACAGAGAATACCTGAAAACATCTTTGCCAATATTGCCCCAGGAAAGGTGTGGGTAGCTTATTTGATAATGAGCAATCTGCTGGGGTATTCCTTCCTATTTTTTAAGATTTCTTTTTTTATTATTTATTTTTAAGTTTAAATTTAGATTAGAAACAAGGTTGCCTCACAAGTCAGTTCCAGGTCCCTCTCCCTTTCCCTCCCCTCCTCCAGTGCCCTCCCACCAACCCACCCATTATCCCCTCATTTCCCCAGGGAGGGTGAGGCCCTCCTTGGGGGTGTCCATAGTCTGTCATTTCATCCAGGGCAGGGCCTAGACCCTCCCCCAAGAGTTCAGGGTGAGAGTGCATCTCACATTGTTGGATGGGAGTCCAAAGTCCGTGTGTATACTCAGGATGAGTACTGGTCAACTGCCCAAGGCTCAATAAATTACCTAGGCCTCCTCACTGACACCCAGATTCAGGGGGTCTTGATCAGTCCCATGCTGGATTCCCAGGCTGATGCCTGGGATTCAAAAGTTAACCTTTGTCAGGTCAGCTGTTTCTGGGGGTTAAACCAGCCCAGTCTTAATCCCTTTGGTCATCAGTCCTCCCTCTCTGTTACTGGCTTTCTTGAGTTCAGCTCAGTGCTTAGCCATGGGAGTCTGCCTCTGCTTCCATCAGCCACTGAATGAAGGTTCTGTTTCCCAGACTCTCTGGCGATGGGATTGTAGGCTGGCACTCCCCAGATCTATGTCTAAAATCTATATCTGAGAGAGTACATGCCATGTTTCTCTTTTTGTGACTGTGTTACCTCACTCAGGATGGTTTCTTCTAGTGTCATCCATTTGCCTGCAAATCTCAGGATTCCATTGTTTTTTTCTGCTGAATAGTACTCCATTGTGTAAATGTACCACATTTTCTCTATCCACTCTTCGGTTGAGGGGCATCTAGGTTGCTTCCAAGTTCTGGCTATTACAAATAATGCTGCTATGAACATAGTGGAACAGACATCCTTGTTGTATGAATGGACATCTTTTGGATATATGCCTAAGAGTGGAGTTGCTGGGTCTTGTGGTAAGTTTATTCCCATTTTTCTGAGGAATCTCTATACTGATTTCCAAAGTGGCTGGACCAGTTGGCACTCCCACCAGCAATGGAGTAATGTTCCCCTTTCACCACATCCTCTCCAGCATAAATTGTCTTTGGTGTTTTTGATTTAAGCCATTCTGACAGGAGTCAAATGGTATCTCAGAGTTGGTTTGATTTGCATTTCCCGGATGACTAAGGATGTTGAGCACTTTCTCGAGTGCTTCTCAGCCATTTTAGACTCCTCTATTGAAAATTCTCTATTTAGTTCTGCAGCCCACTTTTTAATTGGATCCTTTGGTGTTTTGGAGACTTGCTTCTTGAGTTCTTTGTAAATTTTGGAGATCAACCCTCTGTCAGATGTGGGATTAGTGAATATTTTTCCCATTCTGTAGGCTGCCTTTTTGTCTTGTTGATTGTTTCCTTTGCCTTACAGAAGCTTCTCAGTTTCAGGAGGTCCCATTTATTACTTGTTGATCTCACTGTCTGTGCTAGTGGTGTTGTGTTCAGGAAGCTGTCTCCTGTACCAATTCGTTCAAGGGTACCACCCACTTTCTCTTCTAAGAGGTTCAGTGTGGCTGGATTTATATTGAGGTCTTTGATCCATTTGGACTTAAGTTTTGTGCATGGCGATAAACATGGATCGATCCGCATTCTTCTACATGCCAACCTCCATTTATGCCAGCACCATTTGTCGAAGATGCTTTCTTTATTCCATTGTATCTTTTTAGCTTCTTTGTCAAAGATCATATGTTCATACGTGTGTGGGTTAATATCCGGGTTTTCAATTCCATTCCATTCCATTGGTCTACCTGTCTATTTTTGTGCCAATACCAAGCTGTTTTCAGGACTATAGCTCTATAATAGAGCTTGAGGTCAGGGATGGTGATGCCTCCGGACGTTGCCTTGTTGAACAGGGTTGCTTTGGCTATCCTGGGTCTTTTGTTTTTCCATACAAAATTGATTATTGTTCTTTCAAGGTCTGTGAAGAATTGTGCTGGGATTTTAATGGGGATTGCATTGAATGTGTAGATTGCTTTTGGCAGGATTGCCATTTTTACTACATTGATCCTTCCTATCCAAGAGCATGGGAGATCTTTCCATTTTCTGAGGGCTTCTTTAAATTCTTTCTTTACAGATTAAAAGTTCTTGCGATACAGGTCTTTCACTTGTTTGGTTAGCGTTACCCCAAGGTATTTTATGTTGTTTGTGGCAATTGTAAAGGGTGATGTTTCTCTGATTTCTTTCTCAGCCCTTTTATTATCTGTAGTAATAGTAGGGCTACTGATTTTCTTGAGTTGATCTTGTAGCCTGTCACTTTGCTGAAGGTATAAGAGTTCCCTATTAGAGTTCTTTGGGTCACTGATGTAAACTATCATATCATCTGCAAACAGTGAAAGTTTGACCTCTTCCTTCCAAATTTGTGTCCCCTTGATCCCCCTTTGTTGTCATATGGCTCTGGCTAGAACTTCAAGTACCATGTTGAAAAGGTATGGAGAGAGTGGACAGCCTTGTTTTGTTCCTGATTTTAGAGGAATTGTGTTGAGTTTCTGTCCATTTAGTTTGATGTTGGGTGTTGGTTTACTGTATATAGCTTTTATTATCCCTGTTATCCCAGATCTCTCCTATACCTTTATCATGAAGGGGTGTTGGATTTTGTAAAGGCTTTTTCAGCATCTAGTGAGATGATCATGTGATTTTTGTTTATGAGCTTGTCTATATGGTGGATTACGTTGATGGATTTTCATATGTTGAACCATCCCTGCATCCCTGGGATGAAACCTACTTGATCGTGGTGAATGATTGTTTTGATGTGTCCTTGGATCCGATTTGCCAGTATTTTATTGAGTATTTTCACATCAATGTTCATGAGGGATATTGGTCTGAAGTTATCTTTCTTAGTTGTGTCTTTGTGTGGCTTGGGGATCAAGGTTATTGAAGCCTCATAGAAAGAGTTTGGCAAAGACCCTTGTGCTTCTATTGTGTGGAACACTTTGAGAAGAATTGGTATAAGCTGTTCTTTGAATTTCTGGTAGAATTCTGCACTGAGGCCATCTGGACCTGGACTTTTTTTGGTTGTGAGACTTTTGAGGGCTGCTTCTATTTCCATAAGGGTTATAGATTTATTTAAATCGCTTATCTGTTCTTGATTTAGTTTTGGCAAGTGATAGCTATCCAGGAAGTCATCCATTTCCTTTAAATTTTCAAATTTTGTGGAGTACAGGTTTTCAAAGTACTGATGATTCTCTGGATTTCCTCAGAGTCCATTGTTATGCCCCCCTTTCCATTTCTGATTTTGTTAATTTGCCTGTTCATTCTCTGCTGTTTGGTAAGTTTGGACAAAGGTTGGCCTATGTGGTTGATTTTCTCAAAGAACTAACTCTTCATTGCATTGATTCTTTGTATTGTTTTCCTAGTTTCTACTTTATTGATTTCAGCTCTCAAATTGATTATTTCCTGGTGTCTACTCCTCCTGGGGGAGTTTGCTTCTTTGTGTTCTAGAGTTTTCAGCTGTGCTGTTAATTCTTTAGTATAACTATTCTCCAGTTTCTTCATGTGGGCACTTAGTGCTATGAACTTCCCCTATAGCACTGCTTTCAAAGTGTCCCATTGATTTGGGTATGTTGTGTCTTCATTCTCATTGAATTCGAGGAAGTCTTTAATTTCTTTTTTTATATCTTCTTTGACCCAGGAATGGTGCAGTTGTGCATTATTCAATTTCCATGAGTTTGTAGGTTTTCTGCAATTTGTGTTGTTGTTGAATTCTAATTTTAAAGCATGGTGGTCTGATAAGATGCATGGAGTTATTCCAATTTTTTTGTAGCTGCTGAGGTTTGTTATGTTGCCAAATATGTGGTCGATTTTTGAGAAGGTTCTATGTGGTGGTGAGAAGAAGGTATAATCTTTTTTTTTAATTTTTTTATCATTTTTTATTTTAATTTTAAATAGCTTGTTTTACATGTCAATCCCAGTTCCCTCTCCCTCCCCTCCTCCCGCACTCCCCTTCCCCCCCTCCCTCCCACCCTATTGCCAAATCCTTCCACATAGGGGATATCTAGAGTCTGTCATTTTACTCTTGGTAGGGTCAAGGCACTCCCCTAAGAGTCCAGGCTGAGAGAGCATCTCTCTTTGTGCTATAGGCACATGAAGACAGTTTGTATACCAGGGATAGACACTGATCCACAGCTCAGGGCCCCATAGGTTGCCCAGGCCTTCTCACTGATACTCACATTTGGGGGGTCCAGATCAGTCCCATGCTGGCCTCCCCACTGTCGGTCTGGGGTCCAAGAGCACTCCCCTGTTCAGATCAGCTGTCTCTGCTGGTTTTGCCAGCCCATTCTTTGCCAATTTGCTCATCACTCCTCTCTCTCTGTCACTGGGTTCCTTGGGTTCAGTTCAGTGCTTAGTTGTGTGTTTGCCTCTGCTTCCATCAGTCACAGGATGAAGGCTCCCGGATGGTTATAATCTTTTTTATGTGGATGAAATGTTCTATAGATGTCTGTTAATCCCAGTTGTGTCATTACTTCTATTAGACCCTTTGCTTCTTTGTTGAGGTTCTGTCTGGTATTCCTGTCTAGTGGTGAGAGTGGTGTGTTGAAATCTCCAACTATAAGTATGTGGGGCTTTATATGTGATTTAAGTTTTAGTAATGTTCCTTTTACAAATGTAGATGCCTTTGTATTTGGGGCATAGATGTTCAGGATAGACACTTCATCTTGGTGTATTTCACCTGTGATGAGTATGTAATGACCTCCTTCATCTCTTTTGATTGATTTTATTTTAAAGTCTAGTTTGTTAGATATTAGGATTGCTACCCCTGCTTGTTTCTTGGGTCCATTTGATTGGAAGATTTTTTCCCAACCTTTAACTCTCAGGTAATGTCTGTCTTTGAGGGTGAGGTGTGTTTCTTATATGCAGCAGAAGGAAGGGTTCTGTCTTCGAATCCATTCTGCTAGCCTGTGTCTTTTTATGGGTGAGTTAAGGCCATTAATTTTGAGGGTTTAATGACTATTGATTGCTCATCCTTCTTTGATTTGCAATGGTTGTTGGTGATGGAATTATGTGTGGAATTTCACCCCTTTGTTCTTTTGGCTGTTGGTAGGGAGAGATTCTCTAATGTCTATGTTTTTCTGGTTGTAGTTAACTTCCTTGGGTTGGAGTTTTCCTTCCAAAACTTTCTGTAGGGCTGGGTATTGGATATGTATTGCTTGAATCTAGTTTTTTCATGGAATATCTTGTTTTCTCCATCTATAGTGATTGAGAGCTTTGCCGGGTATAGTAGTCGGGGCTGGCATCCATGGTCTCTTAGTGTTGGTAGAATATCTATCCAGGACCTTCTGGCTTTCAGAGTTTCCATGGAGAAATCAGGTGTAATTCTGATATGTCTGCCTTTATATGTTACTTGGCCTTTTTCCTTAGCTGCTCTTAATATTCTTTCTTTATTCTGTATATTTTGGGTCTTGATTATTATGTGGCCAGGGGACTTTGTTGTGGTCCACTCTATTTGGTGTTCCCTACGGTTCTTGTGCCTTCATTGGCATGTCTTTCTTAAGGTTGGGAAAGTTTTATTCTATGATTTTGTTGAATATGTTTTCTGCCCCTTTGAGGTGGCTTTCTTCTCCTTCTTCTATACCTATATTCTTAGATTTGGTCTTTTCATGGCGTCCCATATTTCCTGGATGTTTTGTGTTAAGGATTTGTTGGACTTAAGGTTTTCTTTGGTTGATGAATCTATTTCTCCTAGTGTATCTTCAACACCTGAGATTCTTTCTTCCATCTCTTCTATTCTGTTGGTAATGCTTGTATTGGTAGTACCTGACCGTTTTTCCAGCTTTTCTATTTCCTGCCCTCAGATTGTGTTTTTTAAAATTGTCTCTATTTCAGTTTTCAATTCTTGCAGTGTTTGCATTGTTTCTTGCAATTTTCAGTTTATCTTTTCATCCATTTGTTCCCTTTTATGAATTTTTTGGTTTGTTCTTTCTTCCATTTCTTGCATTTTTTGGTTTGCTTCTTCTTGCATTTCTTGCATTGTTTGCTTTGTTTCTCCTTCCATTTCCTGCCTTTTTTGTTTTTTTTTCTTCCATTTCCTGCATTTTTTGGTTTGTTTCTTCTTCCATTTCCTGCCTTTTTTGGTATGTTTCTTCTTCCATTTCCTGCCCTTTTTGGTTTGTTTTTTCTTCCATTTCTTGCATTTTTTGGGTTGTTTTTTCTTCCATTTCTTGCATTTTGGATTGTTTTTTCTTCCATTTCTTTGAGGGATTTTCCTATATCCTCTTTTAGGGCCTCTATCATTTTCATGAAAGTAGTTTTAAGGTCGTTCTCTTCTGCTTCATTCGCATTGGAATGTTGGAGTCTTGCTGGTGTGGAGTCTCTAGAATCTGGTGGTGTCATATTTGTTTTTCTGTTGCTGAGTGTGTTTTTGTATTGTCTCTTCCCCATCTCTTCTTTTAATGCGTGCAGAAAGAGCCCCTTACTGGTCTGGTGGTTAGGGGACCATAGTTCCATTTTGGTGGGTGCTAGCAAGTCCAATAATCTGGCAGTTCTTCTATTCCTTGTCCTCGTTCTGGTCCCGTGGGTGGAGAAGAATAGGAATCTGGGGTGCTTAGCCTCCCACCTGGTCACCTGGACCCTTTGCTGGATCCTGTTGTACCTGATCCCACTGAAACAGCTGCTTCCCTGGTTTCCCTGACTCAACTGGTTTCCTGGTCTCATTGGTGGGAGAGAAGGCCTGAATTGGAAGCTCTGTGCAGTTCCCAGGCAATCCCAGGCACTGGAACACAGCCCCAGAAGCAGTGCCTGTTGTACCTGATCCCGCTGCAACAGCTGTTCCCCCGGTCTCCCTGGCTCCTGTGATTCCTAGACCCTCCGGAACAGCTGGTCCCCTGGTCTCCCTAGATTAGCTAGTTTCATTCCTTCCTATTTTTGAGTGATCTTCTCTTGAATGAAGAGCCCATGTTATTGGTCTGTTGATGGGGGATGTCCTTCTGTATATATGTTTCTCTTATTGGTCGATGAATAAAACATTGTTTGGCCAATAGAGGCAGGAAGATAAGTGGGACTAGGAGACAAGGAGAATTCTGGGAAAGGTAGGCAGATGGGGGGGATCCAAGGGATGCCATGTAGCAGCCAAAAGGAGTTACAGGTCCGGGAATTCTCTAGTAACCCAAGACCACATGTAAATACATAGATTTATAGAAATGGGTTAATAATTAAGATAGAGCTAGCCAATAAGTAGCCATAGACAACAGTTTTATAATTAATATAGTCTGTATATTTATTTGGGTCTGAGAAGGGCAGCATGACCTGGCGGGACAAGAAAACTCCAGTAACTGTCTGTTCTCTGTTTCTTTTCTTGGATGGTCTTATTCTGGGGCAATTTGCCCCTCCTTGCATCATTTGTTATACTTCCTTCTGTCACAAGTCTTTCCTTTGTTTTTTTTCCTTCTTTCCTCCCTCTCTCCCTTTCATTTTGCTTTGCTTATTAAGTTTTCCTTCCTTCCTTCTTTCCTTCTGAAAGGCTATCATGTAGTTCAAAGTGGATTTCAAACACAATATATAACTAAGGTCAGCTTTGGACTCTTGACTCACCTACCTGTGCCTTCTCAGTACTGGAATTACAGTACTATTTCAATTTGAAGGCTATTTCAGTTATTACACACCTCTCTATATATTTCTGAGTTTGCTTATTCAACCATTCTCTGCATTTCCGGAGTTACTTCCAGAGGCAGAGGTCTATGTTACTTTTTCCTCACCTCTAAGTCCCTAATGTTTACCACACTGCGGGGTACTTGCTAGGTAATCAGCAAGCATCTGCTGTGTTAATTAATACATAAATGGATGTGTAGCCTGCCTAAGGACTGTCTATGGAGAAAGAAAAGTAACTCTATCATTTTGCTCTTCTGTTCAGAGCAAACACTTTAGTACCTAGAGTCTGTTTTCTATTATTCTGCTGGCAACCTGCTCATGGCTGTATGTGGTCAGTGGAATGTGGTCATGGCATTCTTGGTCTCCTTTTCAGAAACTGACTTTCATTGGGCATGTTTTCTGCTATGGCCATGAAGAGGTAAGGAGAAATCAATTTTGATAAGGGCCCAATAAAATTTGCTGAAGATTTCTAGGATGAGTTTCTCCATATAGATGGTGTTTTTTTTCCATTTCTAGGTACCACATATATTATGGAAACTGCTGAAATGAAGCCAGAATTTGTAACTTACTAGGGCCAACATGCTTCTAGAGAAAAATCAAGGATGGCTAACAGCCTTGGAACTGCCTCATTTATATACCTCTTATTACCTGGGATTACAAGCCACTTATGATTTGGCTGTGACGTTTCTAAACACTCGACTACAGATGCTTTGTTTTCTTTGTTGCTGTTATTTTTAATGTGGTGTATGTATAGGACAAGTGGCCTCAAGCTCATTATGTTAACCTTCCTGCTCTATCTCCCAAGTGCTGGGATGGCTAGTATAAGCTATGATGTTTGGCTTCTAAATATATTTTATCCAGCGTTCTAAAGCAAATGCACATGCAATATATAGTAATAGAAGTCTCACAGTGCAGTACCTCTGCCACTCTAAATTCAGTGAGTAGAAATTCCCATAAATAAATAAATAAATAAAATGTCTGAAATATCCTACAATACTTTTTTTTGTTTCATTGTTTGATTGCTTTCTTACCTTCTTTTTGAGACAGAGAGTAACAACATAGCTAAGGCAGGCCTCAAACCTAATGTCAATGTTCCTGTCTCAGCCTTCAGAGTATGGGAGCTATAGTGTGCGTACCATCATGCCCTGTTTCCTATAGTGTCTTCACCACCCCAATTATGTATTGTAACCTGCAGTTTAAAAATTCCGAGAGGACAAAAGAGCTGTTCGAATATTTAAGAGCATTTCATGCTCTTCCAGAGGACAGGAATTCAAGTCCAAGCACCCACATGGGACAACTTACAACCATCTGTCACTACAGTTTCAGGGCCTCCAATGTCATTCATTTCTGAGAACAACTGCAATCAGGTGCATGCCATCCCCCACATATACATAATTAAAAATAAAATAAACCTGAGACACTCCAGATTGCTAGCAACTTTTCTGCAGACTCTAGAGCCACACCACTTTGACTTGGATCTAAGCTCTACCTGGTATTACTTTGTTACATTAGACAAGTTTCTTAGTTTCCTAATTTCTTCAGATTTGATGACGATAATATTGGTGTCTAATCTCACAGTTTTTAAATCACTAAGTAACCCCACAAATCATGTTCATTTAATTTTAATTTTAATTAAGCCTTTACTGTATAAGAGACATTTCATTATAAAAAAACTTTGCCCATATTCATTTCTTACTACCATTTCCCAAACCTCTTACTCAAACACTTGCTGTCTCCTTTCTCCTCTCAAATGGTTCCCCTTGACTTTTATATCTGGTATATAATATGCATGATTAAATCTTGATCTTATATATGAGGGAAAGTGGTGAAATATTTTGCGGGCTGGACAGATGGCTCAATGAGTGAGTACAGTTCTTTCAAAGGATCAAGGTTCAATTCCCAGGACCCACAATGAATGCACATAACTGCTTATAACTTCAGCTCCAAGGGGTCTGATGTTCTATTCTGTCCCTGCCCATATGTGAATACACACACACACACACACACACACACACACACACACACACACACACTTTGTGTGTAACTATATATTTAAAATCAGGTTTTGAATTTGAGAGAAAATATGGTAATTGTACTTTTGGGTCTGGTTTTATTTCACTTAACATTATGACATCAAGTTCTATCCATTTTCATACAAGTGACATAATTTTCTTCTTTATGGCTGAATAAAACTCCTCTGTATGTATATTCCAGATTTTCTTTTTAAGTAAGACCTTACTATGTGGTTCTGGCCAGCATAGAACTCACTATAGCAACCAGGTTGACTTCAAATTTATAATGATCCCTATGATTCTGCTAGGATTGCAGGTTCAGACCACCACATCTAGCTTTTGGTTTATCCAACACAAAGATTTATGTACAACAAGCTAACATCAAACTTAGAGTGCAGCTGAACTCCTGTTCCTATTTCTTGTATGTCCCAAATGCTCCGATTGCAAGTTTGCATTACCATGACTCGTAGATTTGTGTCTCCCCCAGTCCTCCTCCTATGTTTACTGAAAATAACCCAACATGGCAGGGATGAATCACAAGGCTCTGTAGCATGTTTGAAAATTCATCCCACTTAGTAGGCTACATGTCTGACAGGTGGGAGAGACTGTTGAAGTCCAAAAAGCTTCAGCATTTCCTCAATGGTTCTACCTCAGTGATTGGATTGAAGCCTATGACCCCAGGAACATAATTATTCCTTCTTTTTCTCTTCCTGTTGCAGCAGGATAGAGCCAGGAGCCAAGACTATATATAGAGAGACCTTGCTATTTTAATGTGGCATATGACTCACAGGGCCTCTCTGAATGAGCTTAAGCAGACATGTGACACACCTGCTATCTTGCTGCAGATGGGTGACACATCTGGTATCTTTCTGTGTATGTGTGACACACCTGCTGCTTTGCTGCGAATGGGTGACATATCTGCCAAGTCTTAAGTGACCTCAAGTTATATTATTAATTTTGGATGTGAAGTTCACAAAAGTTCTAGTCTTTTTCAATGCAAGTGATATTTTCACAAAACTGCATAACCATATAATTGGAATTATAAGTAGGTTGTGAGCTGCCTGACACAGGTGCTGGGACCTGATCTTGGGTCATCTATAAGAGCAGCATGTGCTCTTAACCACGGAGTTATTCTTTAGCCCCTTATATGTGAATTTTAATTGACAAATATAATTAATATTCTTTCCTGTTTACCTGAACTGCAATGAAATCTCTTCATTGCTTTGATTCCACATCCTATTTATTTCTCTGTACCTCATGTGTCTCATTAATTTCCATTCTCTGTCCCTTTATTGATAAGAAGAATCTGAAATTATAGAACATTTAATTACAAGGGACAGTATCAAAGTCATGAATATGCCCCAAGGTGATCCTGCCACTGCCTAGGGGAGTTGGATTGACAGTTTCAGGAGTGGGAATTCTTCTGCCAAGCCTGGCTTTCTTGTTGGGCTGAAGTCGTCTCCATAAGCAGCTAATCAGAAGCCCAGAAGATCTCTCTCTATAAGCCTCTTTCATGAACACCAGAAAAGATTGGATAACTCCCTTTTCCCCTTCCCCTTTTTCATGTTGAAAAACTAGGCAATGCCTAGGTGCAGTCCCAGAACACAGGAAGAATACAGAAAGTAGTGTGCTTGTGTTACTTGATTCACACCAGACTCCAGCATCTCTGGATTCTTTCTTATGGCAAAACTCAAGAAGGGGTTAAACCTACATCCCACTCACTTTCTTCTCTCACCTTCTTGCCACTGTCCAACCCTAGAAGTATCTGGAAGAACAATTGCATCCTACACAAAGGCTGTCTGCTAAGTGAACACAGCATGTAGAGGAAGCCAAGGAAATGATGAAAGACCCTGAAATGTAACCACAGGAAGAAGGAGGGAAGGTCCCTGAGGGCGGAGAGTTGGGGTGAAGGTCTAGGGTAGGACTAGATTGCAGCTATGTCATCCATTCGGGCCTCAGAAAGTGTTCTCTCTTCTTTCCCTTTTGGCTGCTACATAGAGGACTGTTTCAATTTTAAGTGCTGTAATTTCAAAAATATGGACATCAGCATGTACAGCATGTACATACAGTGTGTGTGTGTGTGTGTGTGTGTGTGTGTGTGGTGTGTATGTGTGTCTAACACCTGTCCCCAATTTGAATTTCTGTGCTAGAGACATGGCTCAATAGGTAAAAAGTGCTAGCTACACAAACATGACAACCTGAATTTGATACCTGGGACCAGTGTAAACAGTAAATGTTAGATGCAGCACTTGGGTAAGATGAGAGACAGACGAAGGCCAGTTATCCTGGAGTACAGATTGCAGCAGCCTGCGTGGCTTGAAAGCCCCTCAACAAAATGGAAGTACCGATTACCAAAAGATGTCCTACACGCACTTAGCATGGGAGCATGCAAGCACACACAAAACACACATATAACACCAAAAATGAACTCTTCTAAATAGGGCCACTCTGAGTATCCTTAGCAAGCCTGCACTTTTGGAATTACACTTACTGACAGGGATATAAAGGACAATTTCAGCCTTAGGGATCTTCTTATCAGACTTTAAAAACAAATATTTCTTTTTGGTCTTTTAAAATTCAATTTTATGTTTTAAATTAGCACACAAAGTATTAGATGCTACTTTAGTATTCTCAAACAAAGTGTGTTTTGTAGATTCTTCTCCTCATTCATCTGCTCCATTCTCTGTTACCCTAATCTCTTCTTGAGGCCTCCTTCACAAACTTTAAACAGTTCTAAAATTTCCTCTATTATATATATATATATATATATATATATATATGTGTGTGTGTGTGTGTGTGTGTGTGTGTGTGTGTGTGTGTGTATGCATCTACATCGGGTGCCTATGTGGAGGTCAGAGGACAATTTGCAGGAATTATTTGCTTCTTCCCACCAAGCAGGTCTCTTGCGGATTGAACTCAGATTGTCAGGTTTGGCAAAAATACCTTTACCTACTGAGATATCTCCCCAGGCCCAGGATTTTTTAAGAATAACCTTCCCCATCTTCTCTGTACTTTACATCTCACTCTGAGATATCTTCACGTCACTGTTCTTTTCCTGGAGTGTCGTGCTGTCGGGTACTGGGGACTGAACCATATGAATGTGAACTCAGCCCTCTGAGGCATTTTCATATTCAACATGAATCTCCTAGAAACTGCAAACACCAAGGGAAATTTTATGTAAGAATGTGACTTAAATAAAAGTAATGGAGCTAATATTATTGCCAAGTACTCCAAATACAAATATTAGTTTTCACAGTAGAGCTCACAAGTGGCCTTAGACATGAGAGGAAGCAGAACATAGTAGTAACCAGCAGCTGATGGACCACACAAGGGATGTGAGGTCTGAGAAGCAATCAAGTTGCACGAAACGTGAGAAAACCTGAGCACCAAGTTCCCAGGGTGAATGTGAACGTGCATTTATTACAAAACGGCAGAGGCAGTGGGTGTGAGGTGATGGTTTGTGCTCAAAGGAAACCAAATGCAAATTGCTATTCTTTCTGTAGGACCTAGTTACCAGTTTCCTTTTATCAAGAAACAAGAGACTTGTTGCAGGAGGCTGGGTACCAAGTGGGGCCAAGGTTCTTTAGCAGCTTGCTTTAGAGAAGGAGGTGGAATGTTCACCACAACATTAACCAGAGGAAGCTGTCTGCTCCTCAGGGTCTTTGTGAGACTTCCTGTCCTTGTATCTGATGGAACAGTTTGTGAGAGAGAGATGAGTTTTTCTGATGACAGAGATGGGGAGCTGGGAGGGAGTGTGACTGCCTCCCATGTTATCTTCAAGCTGTGTGTTGACTGGGGGTGGAGGGGAGGGCAAGCTGCAGCTGAAGGAAGAAAGAGCACCAAATGTTAGGTCAAGAATTCCTGATGCTCAGTCCTGACCTGCCGTTTGAAAGCTTCTAAGGAAACTTCTTCCCTGTGAAATAGGAAGAAGGTAATGCCCACTGACCCTGAGAGTAACATCATGTTTTCATTTTAATTGTTAACATGTTCCTTGCTCCCAGGATCCCCTTATCCTTCCTCCTGTATTTCTGGTTCCAAACTAAACTTAAAATTCTGATTGTGTTTGTTGTTTTTTGTTTCTCTCTCCTCTCAAGACCATATCTTGATACATAATCATTTCAGATTTAAGTGATAATTCAAATGTTTTTTCCAAACCGTGAACACATGAACGTACACATGCACACACACACACACACACACACACACACACACACACACACACACACACACGGGTTTCTGTCTTCATCTTTGAAATACATACTATTTTCCTTCTTTGTATATTATTCCTTTTGAACTGCCCTTGTTTTTCTGGATAACCAAACTGGCTTACTGTCTTCTACACAGATTGGCAAGGGGTAGGGGCAGTGGAATGCTCTTTTCATAGGCCAATTCTGTATAACTTGAAATGGTGTACCTCTTCTTGTCCCCCTCAAAGTCTTTCTATTAGCTTGTTTATGAGATCTTCCAGACCTACAGTGTTAAAGGAGAATGTAGAGTCCAATCCTGGGTCCTGGCAGCCCTCACAATGTAGCTTTAGCTACCTTTCCTAAATGAGCCAAACAAAAGGAAGAGTGATAGTGGAAGCAGAGAAAGCACATTTAGTCAATGTGGACACTTTGGAAGAGTCTCCCTGATTCCACATCTGTCTTCAGGGGACTGACATGAAGCTTAGATTTAACTAGAAGGACAGAGGCATACATCGCTAAGCAAGCCTGACCCGAGTTTGGTCCCACCCATTGTTGATCCATCTTTGTTTTCTCAGCTCCAATCTCTCCTATGAGGGAGTCTGGTAAAGTGAAGAACCACACGAAATGTTTTCCTGGAACACAAATTCTTTTACTGGCTGGCACCAGAGCTTTAGTTTTTCCCTTCTCGTAACAAAAAAGGAAATTCCAGTTCCTTGGGGTCTATTGTTTCAGTAGTATGATAGCCAAAGGGAGGGGCACAAGTGTCTCTTTACAGGGATGTCCAACTTTTTTTTAAATTGCCATGCCATGTTGTAATCTAAAAATGTGTTGGGCCACACTCATAGCTGTCCTGAAATGTATTCAACTCTTAGATGGTATGATGGGCAGTTACTCCCCATGATATGATATTATCTGCTTGACCATGCATGTTTTAAAAGACCACAAGGTCTTTTAAAACTGCTGTCTCAGTTGCTATGTTGTCTCAGTTGCTATGAACTCATATATGCAACTGCCCTGTTGTATCTGGAAAACACTATTTTCTTGTAGTTGCTAACTGCCTCTGGCTCTTACAGTCTTGTTAACCACAACTTTAGTGCCTTTTAATTGCCATTTACTATTGATCTCTATATCTGACCTACAATCACAGAGCCTGCATGGATCTGTGCTGTACTCTGTAAATAAATTGTGGTTATTTAGCGAATGGATTTTGTGATACTCCTAACAGTGGGAGTGAGGAGGGGGGCATCTCTGACTTCTTTGCCTACACTTGGGACCCTTATCCTCTTACTGGGTTGCTTCACCCAGCCTTACCATGAGGGTTTGTGACTAGTCTTACTGCATCTTGTTGTGCCTTTTTTGACATCCTTGGGAGGCCTGCTTTTTTTCTGAAGGCAACAGAGGAGCAGTGGATCTGGGGAGGTGTGTGTGTGTGCGGAGACCTGAGAAGAGTGAAAGGAGGGGAGGATGTGGTTGAGATGTACAGTTGTATTGTATGAGAGAAGAATAAACAGAATGGAAAAAAGAGAATGCATATATAAGCCTGGCTGACAAATAGCTTCCAGGAGCCCTAAAGCTAAAAATATTATAAATGCCTAAATCTGATAGGAGAAATTTCCCCAAGTTGTAACTCATATACCCTATGACTCCTCTGACACATTTCTGTAAATAAATGGGTTCATGACTTTATTTTGTTCTATGATTATAATAATCCACATCATCTCATTCACAGTAGAATATTCACCTTTATAGTGATGATTCCTGGGCCATGGTCACTCATATTGGCTCAGAATAATTAGTCTCATTTCTTTTAAAGCATTGCTGATATTTTATATGGATCTGTCCTAATTGGTCTTATTTTTAGTTCTAGAATCCAGAAGTAATTCATTTTATTAAATAGAAAGGGCTGAGTACAAGAGATAGCTTTTGTAGTCACGGACCTAAGAAAGCAGAAAAAGAACAAGAAGTGAATTGGCCATTTCAGAGTTACTTTGCTTATAAGATGGGGTCATCAACCAAAAGAACTGATTGTGTTACTATCAGTGATGTCAGTTGCCTCTTTGTGTAAGGATTAAGGCAGAGAGACTTCAATACTGTGCAAATGGAAGCTAACATGTTTGAGGATTTGCACCATCATGCCTTTCTCTCATGATTTCTTAGACAGCCAGGAAAGAAAAATCCCAGTTTCCTTTGGAAATTTATTATGAGTGATTCCATTTTTATTTTTAGACTACTTTATTGGGGTCTAGTCTAGTTTAGTCTGAATCAATGGGATACTATAATTATAATATTTTCTTTGTTTGTTTGTTTGTTTTGAGACAGGATCTCACTATCTAGCCCTGGCTGAACAGAAACTCACTATGTAGACCAGACTAACCTTGAGCTCTCAGAGATCTACCTGCCTCTGCTTCTGAGTGCTGGGATTAAAGGTGTGTGCCACCACACTCTGCTGGAATACTGTAATTTTTTAAACCAAACATGTTAATGTCTTTCTCTTTAGTTTGGCAGTGTGATGTGATGGGGACTTTACCGATTGTACCTTACAGCAAACTTTTTGTGTTCTGGACAAAAATGAACACATTTAACTGACCTGAATCCTTTTGTCTTTTTGCTGTTTCTGCTGTCTTGGAATATTGACATTACATCTGGAAATCCAGTAACAAGCTTGAAACCAGAAGGCACAAGAGAAAAATGGGAAAGAAATGGTTTGTGCAAGTCCATGAGATGGTTTGAATGTTCATAGCCCCGTGTGCTTATGGGTCCCCAGTGAAAATGTTGCTTTGGGATGCTGTGAAGCCTTTTGGACAACAGGTCTGTCAGATATAGGGTCACGGGGTTAGAGAGCTATAGGCCACCTCTGACTCCTCTCTGAGTCTCTCTTTCATGATGTGTTGAAAAGTACATGTCAAGCCACAAGCTCCTACTACCATTGGAGACTCCCCAGAAGCCATGAATGCTCTCCGTGAAACATGAGCAAAATAAATCCTTCATCCATGAAAATGTTTTTTATGAGGTATTCACTTGAAGTGATGAGAAAATTAAGCTAACAGTACAGTTTAGCAGAAAGAAATCAAGAACCTGGTAAAGTGGTGGTACCCTTAAGTAACTGACCGACCAGATACATGAGACAGGTAAACCCTTGTTGGCTTATATCATGTCAGTTGGATTTTTTCTGTATAGAATTCTGTGCTAACTGGTACATAGGTTTTGGCCTCAAGAAGTGGCTGAAAGATCTGTGTACAGATATAGGCATCACTCTTAGTTCTAAATCTAATACATAAACATAGTCGGTCCATTGAACCATCCCAGATTTTTTCACCATTCATTGCCTCACTACTAAGCCACCACATTCTCTTCTTTATTTATTTTGTTGTGTCTCATACCTGTAATGGGATGAAGAGAAAAGATTATAATTTAGAGGTCATTATTTTCTATATACTGAGTTTCAGGATAATCTAGGTACTCTTTCTCAATAAATGTCTCAAAGAAAAACAACATCCCAGGCAGCCTTTACAGGTCTCTGAATCTCTCTTTTGTCATTGTTCCTTCCTCTCTGGAATTCCAGAGTCCCATTTCCAGATATCTCAGCCTCTTCAGATTTGAACCCTTGTCTCCTCTGTTCACTGGGATGTCTATGCTCTTCACAGCTACCCCAACCTTTTGTTTTAGTATGAACACTGACCTTAACAGGAAGCTGGGGTAAGAGTAGGTTTTGTCTCATTTGTTATCTTCTTCTTGGGAACTATACTATATAGTCTTGTAAAACATAGTACCTAATGCTAGAAAATAATAGTGGTATATGTTTGTCTAGTTCTCTGATTTTATAGTGTAAAGGTTTTAGACATAACTGCAAGTGACCACAGACACTTATCAGCATTAAGCTTCTATGTTTGTTATCTAGATCAGAGTACACTGGAATGAAGTTGTCAGTGAGAACACAGTTTTTGCTTCAAAGGGTATAAAAGTGTTTACTTTGAGCAAATATAAGCAACCATGGTCCAGAAACATGGGTTCAATCAAGTTTTTTTCAAATAACCCTGTAAGTGGTCACTTGCATTTTTGTTAGTCACAGAACAAATACAAGTCAGAAGTCAGAAACCAACGCACTTACCAAATACATTCTCAGGGACATTAGGTAAGCATGTTACAGCAAAGTAGAGGAAATATCCACATTGCTTTAGATCCTATCTGATGCCATTCTTAGCTTTTGGGTAGGTGGATACTAGTTCCTGTTGAGAACAGGTTTGAAAGGTTTTTCTTACTAATCACAGGAAGCCTTAGGTAAGATACAGAGGTGTCTGATAAAAGGTTATTGGACTAAAGGTAGCTCAAGATAATTTTGGCTCTACAACAATGAATTTTAATCAATCCATCAGTGTCCAAAATCTTCAACACAAGTGGAGCTTTTGCAGGGAACTTTAGTTCTTGTGGTAGAGGGAAACTCAGGCAAGGAACTAGTCTGTCTTTACAGCAAGGAGTAGATTGTAAGTGTTCTATCAAAGACTGCTCTTCCCACTCAATCTACACTATCCCTTCCCCAGCTTGGCTGCTGTGAGCCCTCACTCTCCCAGTCATCTCCTCCATTCCATTCCTGGCTTGGTTTTCTGATACAGCAAGGCTCCTTCTAGCGCCTCCCTAGACCATGCTAACTGAGAAGTGTCTTTCAAAACTGTGGTCATAGACCAGTCAGAAGAGCTGAGACCCACTTGTTCCACTGGGTACCAATGTTGTGAGCTTTCTGACTCTCTCTACTTATATATCTGTTTCTCCAATGCCCCTCACCTACAGTCAGTGAGAGAACCCTGTCTGTGAAAGCATGCTATGAACTGTGGTAGCATCACTTAAGAAAATGAGATTCTTCCACAGAGATCATAAGAAAAATTAACCATCTGCCTCTGAATGTCTGACCCTGAGAAGAGGCTAAAGTTCACACATGTAGACATCTCTTCTTAGGAGCAGTGCTTTAGGGAGCAGTCCTTTTTGCTATCAAGAGAAAGACTGTAGTTAGTAGCATCTTCTGTTGCTGGCTTTCAGAGCTATCGTAGAAGCAGATAGTACCTTTGCCCAAGGTCATATCTTCACCTTGGAAGCCCATTTGTAATGACTGAATGAGGTGGGGGATATAGAAGCTCAGGCTTTACTCTGAGGTAAGAGAACTCAGGTGACTGTCAGTTGTTCTGCTGTCCTGCTCAAATCTTTTGTTGTCCAGATAACCTAGCTGGAATTATATCTAGTGTCCTAATCTTATTTGCTTTTGAGTACAGGATGCCTATATTTGGTTTGTTTTCTGAGACAAGGTATCATATATATATATATATATACATATATATATATATATCAGGATGGCCCAAAATTGTTATGTGGCAGAGGCTTTTTTGAACTCCTAATTCTCTTGTTTCTAGCCCTTAATCACTGGGTGTGAGGTACTATGCTTGGCTCTACATGTTGACCAGAAATCCCTCTTCAGATTGGCTGGCCCAAACTAGAGAGTCTAATAAACTGCTACAATGGCTACTGTAATTTCTAATTTTATTATAATATCATATGTTTGCTAAATAGTATCTACTCCCCACTGTCTAGAAGTAGACAGTTTACATGAAAATGTCTGGAAAGAACCATAAAAGGAATGAAAAGAGAATGTTTTCTAATTCTTGGAAAATATCCACCCATTCCTAGAAAAGATAGGAATAGAGCCAGGCATGAGGATTATGCCTATATTCCCAGCATTGTGGACACAGACATAGGGGGATCAGGAGGTCAAGGTTAACCTCAGCTACACAGAAGTTCAAGCCCACCCTGAGGTTCTATCTGACACTACCACACTCCCCCACCAAAGAAAGAATACTACTTTCCTTCATGGGCACACCTTCCCGACTTCATTTCTCTCATGTGATAATTCCACAGAGATTGCTGAAGTTGACTTGTGAGTTCTTTTTCCCCACTTCTATTCCTTGCCAAGAATAAACATGTCCTTCACTGCTTAAATGGTTTTGTCATAGGTTTCACAATTCTAAGTAGAGAAAGATTAATGTGAGTAAATCTTGCACTCAGCAGGCTGAACCTTCTCAAGGCTACATCAGAATGCAGCCTCCCTGTCCTGTTTCTGTGCTTCCTAACAAGTGACAATTTCTGATAAACAGCTGCTGCCCACACTGACTATATCTGCTTCCGTACAATGCAGTCTGTGTAACAGGGCATGGTTTCTGTATGGGCTGTGGCAGCTCTAGACCAGTGTTGCTTTCCTGAATCTAGGGAAAAAGAAAGGACAGACAGGAGACTGTGACTCCCTAAATGGTAAGTCTTAATAATACAGGATTCAGATCCTTTACAACTCATGTTCCACCATTTTCTCTTTCCTTTTTAAAAATTGAGACAATATCTCATATATTCCAGAAGGTCCTTGAACTTACCATGTAGCAAAGGGTGAGTGACATTGAATTCCTGCTTCTCATGCTTCCACTTCCAGAGAGTCTTGAAATTAGAGGTATGACCCACTACACCTGAGTTTCCTATTTTTTCAATGTGATAGAAAATAGAAAAGGACATCCAGAAAATAATTGGAAGACAATATACACTTATTGAGTGCAGGGTTTGAGCAGAATAATATGCTAGGCACTTTTCCTGCATTGTCATATTTCATCCTTACAAGGAGTCCTGTCAGGTAGTTACTCTTATTGTGCTCAGTTCATCAAGTCCTTGATATGTTCTGTCTTGCAAAAAAGTTTAGGCAGTTCCATGGTGAATGAAGAATGATCATCTCTGATCTCCTCAATGTCCAGCCTGTCTTCTATAGCATGAGTCCCCAAGAAAGCTTTTGTCTCATGATCAGTTGGTGCTCACATCCTCCTCTTGCAGTTTCGCCTTCAAGTCTCAACTTTGAAGATCTCACAGCCCCTCCCTGATCAAGCTTCAGGAGCAGATCAAAGACACATTCAATGCCAAACCTCCACCCTAAGAAATAGAAGGGAACAAGATCTCAGCCCACATCCTGTGTTTAAACAGAGTCTCCACAGGTGAGCCAACCCAGCAAATGTTTATGAACATTTTTCAGCTCATGACCAACCTGGGATTCCAACAAGTCTCTCATTTGTTTGTCAGTAGCACACTATCAGCAGCTGACCTACTTTGCATAGAGCTGGTAAAAAGTGAACATATGACCCTTCAGTTGTTCTTGTACTTGTCCGTTTACTGACTTACTGAGGTCTTTCTTTCCTTTCTTCTTTTTAGTCCTTTTATAGGTAGGCTATTGCTTAGGTAGCCTGGCCTAGCCTAGAGCTCTTCACATTCCTGCCTTTGCTCCTGGGCACTAGGACTACATGTGTGCTCCACTCAGTATGGCAGACTCTGGAGTTTTGTTTGAAACATGTTTCCTGAAGATAATGGAGTGAAGATAAAGGAGCAAGGATTGGTCTTGGCTTCACATTCCACTTAACAGAAGGAAGGAGATTAAAATCTATTATTACACAACCTTGTAACAGTTCAAGCATGCACATTATACATGAGATTTAGTTCAGATTTGTAAATAACTTCTCATGCAGAAAGAGTTCATGGACAAGGTTAGTGTGTGTGTGTGTGAAGGTCTTAAAGCTCATTCTTTAACTTCCTGGCTGTTCACTGGGTCTAGGTTTTATTTAGGTTCTCTGGGTATGGTACAGGCTCACGGGTATCACCTGTCTTCAAATGCCTGTCTTCGAACCATGCTGTCCTTGCACTGGCCCTAAGAACTGTTGGCTTCTCTAAATACCACTCCTGTGTCTGTTGCCTAGGTGATCCTCTTAGCAGGGCTCCCAAGTTCCCCTATAGGGAAATGTTAAAAAGGCCATCTATTCCTTGGTTTAGCACACTGTTACAAAAGCCCCTGTCTTTTGCATCAAGGTTAGGCTTGCCTGATCCAGGCATTAGAAAACAATGCCAGCGACACATAGCTTCAGGAACAGGAGTGTGTTGGAAAAGCTAGAACAGATCACTTTGCAACATTAAAAACAGGCCACCCCACTCTTGACCTTAGTCTGTGTTTCATTTATGATTACTTGTTTTAGTGCATCTGCATTTCAACGTTTTGACACTCCTTTTCCCATATGTATCCTCCCAATTTTCGGAGGTAATCCCTGCTAAGAAAGAAGTTGGAAAATCCAGGACAAATGGTAGAATTGAACTTCCCATCCCTGACCACCAGATGGTGATGTTTCCATAGTTTTCATTTACCAACACAGTAAGGCATGTCACAAAAGTGATGGAGAAGTCACTGATGGCTTTCTTTAGTTTATTGTGGTTGGGCCTGGTCAACTGGCTAAAATACCAAGACAGAAACCCTCAGAAACACGCTACCAAGTGTGTGTTTGCAAGTGTGCATTCACAGTGACATGTGTGATACTCTAGAGTTAGCCTTTTCATCAGGGTAGGAAATAACCACCAGAGGATAAAGCCTCGGTTCAAACTAGCAAAGAACTTCAAGTTGAAGTCAAGATGTAGGAGGTTTTAAATTCATGTTCTCATTCTAAATGCAGGTGTAGTCTTGGATCTGTAATTGAGTATTTCTGGTCAACTTTTTTTCTCTCTTAAAGGTGAGGGAAATAAACTTAGTAATTTCTAAAATCTTGCTGTTGCAAACAATTCAAAATTCCCTTTTCAAATGAAAATGTATAGATATTCAATATATACAGACTTGTTGAGGGTGCCTCAAAGCATCTCTTTCCATAAACCTGTACTTTATGTTGATGGGAATCTGGGAAACCTCAGACTCCAGTAAGTTCATTATAAAACATTTTGGATAGGATAGCACTTGGAGTTTATGTCAAGTATTCTAGCTAAATTAGTTGTAAAAGTTGTTATAAATTCAGCCATCACACTACATTTTACTTTGTGTAAATCATACAACTAGGAATTGATCAATATCCAATTATAAAATGATATGTTTCATACTTATCTATGACAAAAAACTGCGTATACATACTGATATCTCTCAATATGGGATAATTGTGATGGCCAAACCTTGCTGTCAGACTCATAGGTCTGGATGCAATATTGGACTCCTCTGTGGATAAGTATCTAAAGGGAGCAGTCCTGTTCCAGCTCCATTATTTGAAGACTGTAGGAAATGTTGGTGCCATCTCATAAACCATCTATTGCATCCTCTGTACTTGATGAAGCTGCATGAATATAAAAATAAGCAAGTCTAGAAGTAGCTAAGCACTGGGCTGAGCTCCTGGGGCCCAGTAGGAGAGAGAGACAGGAGTGATAATATGAGTAAAGGGATCAAGACCATGATGGAGAAACCCACACAAACAGCTGACTCGAGCTAGTGGGAGCTCACTTACTCTGGACTGACATCTGGGGAACCTGAATATGACTGAACTAGACCCTCTGATTGTGGGTGACTGCTTGTGGGACCACTGGCAATGGAACCATAATCTATCCTTAGTGCATGAATTGGCTTTTTGGGACCCAGTCTCTGTGGAGGAATACCTTGCTCAGGCTAGATACATGGGGGGATGGCCTTGGTCCTTTCTCAATATGATATGACAGACTTTATTGACTCCTCATGGGAGGCCTCAACCTCTCTGAGGTTGTGAATGGGGGGTGGGGCAGGGGGAAGATGAGCAGAGCAGGAGGAGGGGAGAGGAACTCAGATTGGTAAATGAAATAAAAATGACCATTTTAATAAAAAAGTAAATCTAATCTATGAGCTAGGAGCTAGACATGGGTTGTTGGATGGAACAAGAACAGGCCATATGGGGAGGTTCTGGAGTGACTGTGAGGTTCCATTTTTGTCCCGTGTCCCAGTGTATTTTGTCTATCTTTTCATTTTTGACTTGTATACTTTTAAGCATGTGTAATGTATTAGTAAAGGGATTTGTTTCAACAAACTCCCAATCTAGGTGTGCAAGTTCAAAGCTGTGATCTCAGCTCTTGGGAGAGGGAAGGCACGAAGATCAAAAGTGTGAGGCCAGCCTCCTCTATATAGAATTGGTGTCCAGGACTACATTAGACCTTATATAGAATTGTATCTCACAATTCTTACAAATTAACAGTCCTTACCCAACATACAGGAATTATATATATATATATATCCCTTGTGCTGGAAAGTTTTATGATGATTTGACCCAAACTAATGCCATCTGAGAAGGGGAATTTCTCCGTCAGATCAGGTTGTAGGCAAGCCTAAAAGGCATTTTAATTAGGGATTGATGGGAGAAGGCCCAGTCCATTGTGGGTCATGCCATCCCTGGACTGGTGGTCCTGGGTTCTATAATAAAGCAGGCTGAGCAAGGAATGAGGAGCAAGCCAATTAGCAGCACCCCTCCATGACCTCTGCATCAGCTCCTGCCTCCAGGTTCCTGCCTTGTTTGAGTTCCTATGCTAACTTCCTTCAATGATGAACAGTGATATGGAATCATAAGTCAAATAAATCATTTTCTCAACAACTTTCTTTTTGGTCTTTGTGTTTCATTGCACCAATAGAAATCTTAATATTGAAACTCACTAATTTTTTTACTTAAATGGATCCAAATTTAGATATTTTCCACATTTAAGCTAAAGCTATTACTTCTTCCTATTATCAAAAACTATGAAGTCTAAACTATCATTAATTTTGTCAATAATGGATTTTGTCCTGGTTTCATTTGTAAGTCTGATATTTTATGTTCTTAAAGTACTCAAAGGAAGGATTTTTGAACTTTTTGATCCTAGACATACTCATTATACAACACATGATATAAGAACGTGTCTTGCTTCCTTGTCTTTTTAAGTAGTTGTATTTAAATTGTTGTGCACTGATACACATGACATATTATCAGAAATTAGTTTTCTCTTTTACATTGTAGTTACAGAATTATATTGAACTAAGATTATATGAAATCATGTTATCAGAATTTAGAATTCAAACTTTGGAACTGAAATAGGTTGAGAACCCCTGATCCAGGGAATAAATGTCCTACTAGAAAGAGGGATGTCAAGAGAAAGTATATAGAAGGATGCAGCAGCTTTGCTAAGTCCCTACTTATAGACATGCTTCAATGCCAGGGAGAAAGAAGAAAAAAATAAAAGGGATTTAAGTCCCTAAATGAAGTGGCCATAACAGACTGCAGGGAGAAAGTGACTTTCAGGAAAAGTCCTGTGCTACATGTAAAGAATATCACATGGAAATCCCGGGAGAGAGTGTTTTAGCTTGTTCAAAGGCCTTAAGGTGGAGACATGACTGGAATACTAGAGAAATTGCAAAGGAACATTGTTTTCCCAGAGCAGAACACCCTCTGCCTGCTCATAGTAGATGTTCAGACAATTGTTTAAGTGGTTAATATGTAAAATAGCAAAACCAAAGTGGTATCCTTTCTTCACACGAAGGAACACTTGAGTGCTGTGGCCAATCCTCTCAGTCTCAGCTACTTCAATGGCCATCATAGTGAAAGTTAATCTTATAAGCCAAAGACAAATAAAACAAAACACCTGACATAACAAAAGCAAGCATCCAATTCATTAAGAGATTTTTTGAGTGCTCCTGAAACTCATTAAATGAATTTATTGAGTGCTTGTGAAATGGCTTGGTGAGTAGAGATGCTTAACACTATGCCTGATGCTCTGAACTAGAGCCGCTGTACTCATCTGGTAGAAAGGAAAAAAAAAACCTGTCACCAGAAAGTTGCCCTCTGACCTCCACATCCATGCTATGGCACATTCTTTCTCACATACAAATAAATAGATATAAAAGTTACTGAGACCTATTTTCATGATAATTGTTCTGGTGGAATGTGAAGATACAGTTTTCACAGCTTAAAATCTAGTACAGAACATTTCATTAGTGTTCGCTTCATACATCATTTTTGACTCTTGAAGAACTTTCATTTGTACCGCCTCTGTTCTGGAGTACAGGAGTCAGTGTGGTGCCTTCCTGAGAATGGTCTAGGCTACTGACCTGTCCTGGAAATATCCTCATCCTCATGCATGTGCCAAACATGTGAACATTCCCTATGCACAGTCTTGACAGTCATGGAAACAGCCCATCCCACAGAAGACTGAAAGGCAGTTGACTCCACCACTTCCTCCCACTCTCTTCTAACTCCATGCACAGCTGTTTCTTACACATTGGGGAAAGGCTTCCACCACAATTTCAGAAACCAAAGACACTCATGATGTGCCCACTGCTTTTATTTCAGAACTTTAGGTAGAAGCAGGATGACTTTTGCCAGGAATAAGAGACTGTTGAGAGCCCTGAGTACAGGTGACAGATTATATATAGGCACAGCAATTACAAGCTGGTGCTCAAACACCTGATGCCTGTCATTTATGCAAATACGTGACTTCATTCAGACCCTGGAAGACAGGCACTGGAAGACATTTCTATTATTTACCCTGGGGTAGTGTTGAAGGATCCACTGGCTCAGAGGTCCAGCTCGCATGACAGCTTCCATTTTCTGAAGGAGCCGTTACAGCAGAGGCAATGCAACCAGGAACACAAAACACAAAGAGTAGCACCATTTGTTGAAGATGCTTTCTTTTTTCCGTTGTATAATTTTAGCTTCTTTGTCAAAAATCAGGTGTTTGTAGGTGTGTGGATTAATTTCAGGGTCTTTAATTCGATTCCATTGGTCCACCTGTCTGTTTTATGCCAATACCAAGCTGTATTCACTACTATAGCTCTATAGAAGGGCTTGAAGTCAGGGATGGCGATGCCTTTGGGAGTTCTTTATTGCGCAGTGTTGATTTGGCTATCCTGGGATTTTTGTTTTTCCATATAAAGTTGAGTATTGTTTTTTCAAGGTCTGTGAAGAATTGTACTGGGATTTTGATGGGGATTTCATTGAATCTGTAGATTGCTTTTGACAAGACTGCCATTTTTATTATTTTGATTCTATCAATCCCAGAGCATGGGAGATCTTTCCACTTTCTGATATCGTCTTTAATTTCTCAAAGAGGTGATTCTATTTTAAATAAAATCTGAGTTATATTTCACAGCAACTTCATATCTCTTGTTATCCATAGAAGGTGTTGGGAAGAGAATGTCGTAGCAGTTGACTTAAGCACAAATTGCTGAAAATCTGGTACCCCCTCTAAATAGTAGAATAACTAGGTTTCAAGATGAGTATGCTCATTTATATAGATTTAATACTGTTTATGTGTTCCATCTTGGCTTTTAAGTCACATTCTTCTAACCTCAGCCACTTTTACAGAGGGATTTAAACTATAGCATACTACATGTGTATCTATTCTATGAGTCTTATGGTCTTATGATTGCAATCCTTCACCCTCCAAAATCCAAGAGATACTAAATGAGGAAAGTTTGATGTGAACTCACCAGGATCCCTGGAATGGATGCTCACAAGGAGTAAATTTGATGGCGTCTTAGTTACTTTTCTATTGTGTGATGAGACAACATGACCAAGGTAACTTACTAAAGAAATGTTTATTGGCATTTATGGTTTCAGAGGGTTAGTTTAGTCCATGACTACCATGGTGGAAAGCATGGCAGCAGGCAGCCATGGCTCTGGAGCAGAAGCTTAGTGCTCACATCTTGAAGCAACAATGATGAGGCAAAGAGTGTCTAAAATTAGTAGTGGTATGGGCTTTTGAAACCTCAAAGGTCATCCCCAGTGAGACATCTTTTCTACCATGACCAAACCTCCTAATCTTTTCCAAATAACTCCATCAACTGTGGGATAATTATTCAAATATATGAGCCTATAGGGACTATTCTCATTCAAACCATCACAGATGGTAACTCTTTAAAAGCTGTTACACACCAGGTGCATACCAGTAATCACATAATTAAGGAAGCTGAGGAAGTCTGCTTCAGGTTAGAGGACATCATAGTCTACATATTGAGTTTCAGCCGAGTCAGATCTCTACAACCAGGCTCTAGCTGAAAAAAACCCAAAGGAAAGAAAGAAGAGATGTCTTTGATAAGCGATGTATTGTTGTCCTATGTGTGATATGTGCTTGGATCCGGAGTTCTCAAATTCAATAGGAAGTATTTCATTAAGTGTCAAAGAAGCTAAAACAAATAGCCCTGATTGATATAAACCCACAAATACTATGACTTATTTATTTGCACGTATCTGTGAGTTTCAGTTCACACAATTCTAATTGTCCATACCAACAATATTCACTATACAACAGGAGGAGATGCCTCTGTCAATTTTACCTCAACTACAAACTTACCCTCTAAACACAAGGTGGCAGTGCATCATAGATTTTAGCAGATTTTCATGACGGAGGCAGCTAGCTTGCCTCTTGTATCCTGGATTTGCCGCTCAATAGTTGGTAGCAACTTTCTTCTCTGCAAACTTTGAATGCTAGTAGCAATGGTCTTTATTGGCTAAAATAAATAGTTAAGTAGAATTTGCTGATGAGAATTCAGAATTCAGTTTTTTTTATTCATTATGCTTTAATTTTCCATTTTCTTTTATGATCAGTCTTGTCAGAAATGTAAGTACACATACCCTGCGCTTTAATTAACACATCTGTAATGTTACACAACAAAGTTACTTCCTCAGGATGTTGATTCTTGTGTGGACTTGTTAATGGGTGGAAAATGCAATTCGAGTTTCTTCATTCAATTGCCTTCCACGTTCCTTCCTTCAATTGCCTTCTACATTTCTTCACTGAAAAAGACCTGACTTGTGTTATATTAGAGGCAAGTTCTATGCTGATATCTTTGATTATGTGAACTTCCTTACATCTTCTAAAGTAGATACTTAGAGTATTTGGTGATGCAATTTTTTTCAATTGAATTATTTCATGAAAGCATTTCTATTGTGCATTGTCTGGTTCTGTGAATAGGTACCAAACACTCAATGCCTAATTATTATAGAAAGAATAGAAATTCTTTAATTTGTAAATTTAGTAAGTAGAAAAATGTGTCTAAATTCACAATAACTCTGCTAAGATGACAACATCACATAATGGGTACTTTTACATCCATATATTGAATTATGGTTATCATCACTTTTCAACACTGTATAAACAGTGCAGATTATATGTTCTAGAATACCTAAAGGAATAAAGCAGAATAGAAGATTGTGTAAAGGCAAAGAGAAGATCTGATATGAAATTTAAGAATTGCTAAGTTTGGGGAGAGGGAGAGAATGGAAGAGTGTCATAACACTTTGAACAGAGAGTTGCAGAATGTTTGAAGACAGAAAATATGTCATTTTTACTGAAGCAGAACTATGAGGTAATGGTCCTGGATGGGTTGGAAACAGCAGATAAAAATTGAGTTTACACACAAAATTCTAAAAATAGAGTAACAATTATTCATGGGAAAAGAGATGCTTCTATGTCACCATTATCTTTACATTTTAGCAACTAGAAATTTATCTTATCATCTCCTAGATGCCAGGCAACACTATGAAACAAGACAGTATCAGAGAGTACTAGAGGGAACATTTGGTGACGCATACATAGGTGAAATTATATTATAATCATAGTTTAATAACATTTTGGAGAATGTGTGTACAGAATGTTTAGGAAGAACTCCTAAGGGAAGAAAGTCCCTTGTGCACTTATTAAGAATTACATGTTAGAAGTCTTTGGTGTCATTTATCTCTCCATGTTTCACTTTTCTATGCTGCCCTCCTCTTTTCAATCACGATTTATCTCCTTTTTTCCCCCAAAATCCTCTTAAAACCCTTTATACTGGTACATTCTATCTCTGTTCCCTTGAAATTTCCTCATGGTCATCAAATAATACAAAGTACATTCATTTAACTTCAAAAGTCTCTCACAGTTTTTGAGCACAGTTCAAAAGTCCAAACTTGTGGTGATGTTTCATTTATGATCTAACAAATAAAGATTGCCTGAGGATAAGAGTGCAAATCTAGTCACACTAGTTAGCCATAGAGGTTAGGCGGTGGTGGCACACACATTTAATCCCAGCAGCCACACTATTTAGCCATAGAAGCTGGGTGGTGGTGGTACATGCCTTCAATCCCAGTACTAGAGAGGACTATTAGGTGGGCAGAGATAGGAGTGAACTGTATGCAGTGAGCAGACATGCTGAGGATAGGATTGCCCATTTTGGTCTGAGTCTTGGCAGAGGTAAGAACTCTCTAGTGGTTCACTGCTTTGCTTCTTTTCTGATATTCAGCTTGAAGCACAGTATCCATCTCTGGGATTTTATTATTTTGCTACACAAAGTTGCTTCTGAGATTCAGGGAAAAATTTTAAACTGCGAGCCCCAATAAAATAAAAATAGAACATTATATTTCCCACATATAATGACACATAATAAACCTGTCCATCTAAAAGGAAGGAGCTAGGGGCATAACAAGGAAATATTGGGTCAAAACAACATGAATACCTATCAGGAAAGTCTACAGACCTTGAAAATTTGCTATCTGGCAAGGTGACCATGACTTTGTGGTGACCAGTGTCAGAATGTTGTAGTTTGAATGTGAAATGTTCAAAGGCTCATGAATTTAAACACTTGGTCTCAAGCTGGCAGTGTTCTTTTCTGGATTGTGGAAACATTAATTGGCCAAGTCTGAGTGAGAGGTGTTTGCCACTGGATCAGCCTTTGAGGTTTATAGTCTGGCTCTACTTTATGTTCACTCTGCTTGCTGACGTAACTCCAAGTGGTCTGTTGCTTCATGTTACTGCCACCACTCCTTCCCTACCACTCTTATCCCTCCCAAAGTAAGGAGCCAAAATAAAAGCTTCTTCCTTGAATTGTCCCTTCTCAGGTATTTGGTTACAATGAGAGAAGAAAGTAAATATAGTATTTGACTAAGTTTTTGTGAATTCCAACTTTGTGTGGTTTCTTATTTCTTGTTTTTTTCCCAGTGCTGAGGTATAAGCCAGGACCTCAAACCTGCTAATGATTTACTACTGAGTTTAATCTCAGCCTTCATTTTTTGTTCAAAAAAGATACTATAGTTAGTATTTATACTTCAAATAGTTGGACACTGGAAATACTTGCTTAAATTTTAATTGATTGATGTTACTAGAAAATAACATACCCAATTATTATCTTGTTTTGTTTTTTAGGTTTTTATGTTAATTTATTATTATTATTTTTATTTTAAATAGCTTGTTTTACATGTCAATCCCAGTTTCCTCTCCCTCTCCTCCTCCCGCACCCCTCCACCATCCCACCCAACCTCCCAGCCTATTGCCAATTCCTTCCACATAGGGGATATCTAGAGTCTGTCATTTCACTCAGGGTAGGGTCCAGGCACTCCCCTAAGAGTCCAGACTGAGAGAGCATCCCTCTTTATGTTATGGACACACGATGTCTGTTTGTATGCCAGGGATAAACACTGATCCACTGCTCAGGGCCCCATAGGTTGCCCAGGCCTCCTCACTGACTCTCACATTCAGGGGGTCTGGATCAGTCCCATGCTGGCCTCCCAGCTATTGGTCTGGGGAGAGCTCTCCCCTGTTCAGATCAGCTGTCTCTGCTGGTTTTGCCAGCCCATTCTTTGCCAATTTGCTCATCGCTCCTCTCTCTCTCTGTCACTGGGTTCCTTGGGTTCAGTTCAGTGTTTAACTGTGGGTGTTTGCCTCTGATTCCATCAGTCACTGGATGAAGGCTCCCGGATGGTTATAAACATCAAGTTCATTATCAGGAATGGGCATTCGAGGTGGTCTCTCCACTATTGCTTAACTTGCCAAGTGGTGTCATCCCTTTAGATCACTAGAGGTCACACAGGTGCCTGATATGTCTTCTAACCTATGATTCCCTCTGCCCAATTATTTTTAAAAGGAAATTTTCAATTGAAGTTTCAATATTTAGCAAGTATTTTTGCCTTATGATAAATTCTTACTGATGGGCTCACTATTTTAAGAGCAAATTAAACTGACTTTAAACACCGAATAACTAAGCAATTATTTGTTGTCTTTTAGATTGACAAAAACAATTCTGAAAGCAATTAAAATACATGTACACTTTATGTTAGAGTTAGGTTTTACAATGCACAACATTTTGGACTTGTATTATACTTTTGAATTTATGTAATGCTTGAACATAAACACTCTGGAGACAGGCAAACAGCTTACATTTGAGTCCTGGTTCCAGCTTTCAATGGTTATATGACTTTTAGAAAATTGTTTTAACTCTCTGGGACTCAGACAAGAGTCTTGTAGAGTAGAAGCCACAGAAATAAATACTTCTCTTAAATGCTTAGTGTAAGGATTGATTGTTTTTTGCTCACTAAAAACATTTTATCAATTACTGAGAGTATCTCTGTTTCTAATAACAATGGATTTTAGTAGTATGCATTTCTTGAAAATTATAGAATTAGGGAATGTCTTCAAATGACCCTGATGTTTCTATTTTGAATAAAAAGGAAGGATCCCAGATTCCCACTCTGATTCAGAAAGAAAATGACAAGTCAAGGACTGTTTGGGAAACCTAATGAGACCCTACCTGTAAATGGAGTTTTCTATCCAACTTGATCCCACAGCTGTTTAGTCCCAAATAAACACACAGAGGTTTACATTAATTATAAACTGTCTGGATGATGGCTCAGGCTTCTTATTGGCTAGCTGTCTCTTAATTATTAACACATTTCTATTAAACTATGTATTGCCATGAGGCTGTAGCTTACCCATAAATCTCCAGCCTGTTACATCTTTAGCAACTACATGGTGGCTCCCTGGAGACTCTCTGTGTTCCTCTCCCAGAAATCTTCTATAGTATAGCCCCACCTGTATTTCCTGCCTATCTATATACTTCCTGTCTATTGGCTTAAGCCGCCTTATTTCTCAACCAATAAGAGAAACACATATTCACAGTGTGCAGAAGGATGCCCCCCATCACCTGCCTCAAAGGCGAAGGAGGATTTACAATACAGCTCAGTGGAAAAACATTTTTACCATGTGTGGGAACTAGGGTCAACCTCCAGTAACAATAACAAAAGGACAGTAAAAGAAATTATAGAAATTACAGCGTGGATTTGGGTTTTAACTCATATTTTTTATAATAGATTTCAATCATGAAAATTGAACATTCATTTAATATCCTTTGCCTACTGATTAGCATAGTATTTCTATTTGATAAGTTATATTATCTCATTTTATAGCTGATCTGAATTTTTATAACTCCTCTATGGATGTAAATCCTCTAATATTACATTTCTTACCTGAACTGATTTTCTTACTTGCTTTGATTTTTCCTCTCTCTTCTTGCATTTGTGAAACACTTCACAAATGGCTGATCATTTTGTACATACAATTTTCAGCTCACTCTTCCCCTCATTTTGTTGTAATATTAGTCCTTATAATTTTGGTATTGAATATAGAACAAGTTCTTTTGCATTTTTCTTTTTCTCTTTGGAGTGGTAGCTTTTTTTTAACTAAAAGCATTCTCAAATTTCTCTGTGTTTGCTAATATCCTCAAATCTTTTCACATTTGAGAACTCCTACTTGTTTTCACTGAACAAGGAAAATATACTTCAACTGTGTTATGTTTGGCAGGATAGAATAGCCTGGGAACACACTTACTGTTCCTCAGAACCCTCTAAGTATAGGTATAACTTGTTAGCACCATTTCAAATATTATGCCTTTTTACCCAGGTGAAAAATCCTTCATTAATGGTGGGGATCTACAATGCAGGAATTTGTAATATCCGGTCCCACAGCAGCCCACAAAACAAAAGAAATATCTTACTTCTATAGTCTTTTAAAGTGAAAGGTCTCTGATAAGAGATAAGACCTTAGTGTAAGGAACTTCCATGTGAATGTACTAGACAGGATATAAGGCTGTAACCCATGTTCCCTTGGGCATGAGAAAGAACTAAAAAAGAGCATAGCTACTCTAACATAGCAGTATATGAAAGCTAATATTCCACAGTTTTTGCTTGTAAATAGAAAGAGGCAATCTTATAGAACGGGGCTTAGACAGAGGTGAAACATGAAGACTTTTCAGACACTGACTTCAGTCCTGGCTATTCATTACTGAATTATGGCATCTAGGAAGGCTAAGGTCATGGATCCCTCTCTCCTTTCACTGTGCCAGTTAGACAGTTGGTAATCCTTGAGTTAGGTGCTGCTATCTGTATTAAGATAGCAAGAGGATGTTATTCACTTGAGTTCAAGTGATATGTCGGATGTTGGCCTGGATGAACTGAATTAACAGGTGGACTGTAGAATAGAGATTAAGAATCAAAATTATTACACAGTATTCATCATTATAGGTGTGACCCAGGATATTCATGAGGAATTCTTAAATCATTTGTCTTGCACTGAATACGGTTGTCTGATGCTAGATTCTGGTCAACTTGTTCTTCAATGGATCTTTTAAGAGGCTGCACTACTTCACACAGGCACAACATTCCTTTTCTAAAAAGAGGCAATTTTATCTCTTTCTACTGTAAGGACACCTGAGCCTATTATAACTAGGAGTATGACCGCTGTCAATGAGTCTATTCATTAATGATCATGAATTTTTATTATGCTTTCAGAGGTTTTACTTTTATAATGGTTTGAGGGATTTTATAGATTGCCAAATATTTGAAAATAGGTCATTTTAGTGAGTCTCTATTTTATTTTGGAACAGAGTAAAACTTGTGAACATGGCTAAATCACCAGAGAAGATAGCGTAGCCATCTATGCTGATGCAGAAAAAGACACACAACAAGCTGTCAATCACCAAAATGGTGGTAAAGTTACATAGTATATGGTGGTTAAGATTAAGAAAGTGCTCTAAAGTGATTAAAGATTAAAAAAAAACTTTTTGACTGGAACTGAAAAGGAGAAGTGACGTAAGAAAAAAATAGAACAGTAGAAGATGGATCTATCAATCAGAGAAGGCTGGACTCAGAATCAATATGAAAAGTTCAATTTCAGATGGAATAGAGTTCATGAGATTCCCTTGTCACCATTAGACACTGATAAATTCAAATACACGATCAGTTTCTTCTTTCCAGAATTGGTCACTGGAGTGTGTTCAGAAGGAATTCCTCCACAGATAGAAAGATGGGAAGAGGAAAGGGAAAGCTCCCACCCAATTATTATTATTTTTTAACTAGAAGGTTGAAGTTCATCTGAAGAACAGGTGTACTCAGAGGCAGGTGACAGGTGATTCAGAATGTTATTTCATGAGTATGTATGGTTTAAGTGTGAGGTGTGTTGTCCTTGAGGTCCATGAACTGGTTTTATCCTGGACAAATGAATCTAAAAGCCAAGAGAGCCAAGATTTTAGCATCAGTGATGGTGATGGGGCAGACTGTATATGTTCCTAACCAGGAAATTGGATGTTTAGGAGTTATTTTTAAGTAGGCTAGTCTCTGAGGTGGATCAGTAGAGATGGTGAATTGGGGGCAAGCTTTCGGTAGGATAGCAAGTTTTGTATCTTATGGCTATGAGAAAGAACTGGTGTGTTCAGTAGCCCAGGAGCATATCTCTTCTCTAAGGTTTGAAAATTTTCCAATGATTTTAGTTGTTGGATCTAAAATGATGAAATTAATGATGACCCTTGGTTAAGAAAACAAGTAAGAAAAAAGAAGGGAGATAATGGAACTAAATCATAGAAGATTAGGAGACTTCATGTCTAGAACACAATGTGATAAATTTCTCAACATTTTATTCTATTTCTTTGAGACAGTAGGTAAACTAGTGGGGGTGGCAATGGATGTCTGATATCATCAATACTAGAAACTCTTGATTTGATGAATTAGTGAAATTCACTTTTGGATATATCCTTCAAATTTGTAAAGCATTTAAGTTGTTAATTCTATTATATCATTATATATATTATTTATATATTTGTGATATTTATATATCCTAGTATAATACCATGACTACATTATGTGTTATATTACACATGGAGGAGCAAGAGAAATATGAAGCAATTGTCTTATATATAAGTTGTGCAAGTTTGATATTTACCTCCAACTGGTAATATAGCCAAATTTCTTGCTTGACATTATTAACACTGTGAATAGAGTCATTCCAAAGAACAGTCAGTCTTTAGAATCCCAGAAAACTGAACATAGTATGGCAACTAATTGTGCATAGTAATTCAGGAACCCAATACTGTCACTATGCCTATTGGATTTTCTCTTATGTGGAATCAAAGCTCTATCATGTTCTGAATATAATTACACATCCTGGGGTAATACAAATTAAATCCCCCAACTATTACTTGATCTTGTAAGTGGAAAGTTGTTTGTGAGATGTCTCATCTAAGATATGGACTCAGATATGACAAAAATGCCATGAATACCTGTGGAAAAATTAACAGTTCCCTGCCAGGCAGAAAGAACTGTCTGAAATCAAGAGGAGAAAATTCTCACTATCTTGTATTTGCATCACCTACACAGGAAAATTATTCAGGTTGTTCCAGTTTCTTAACTCAATTAACTCAGACAATACAGGCCTTTTAATCTTCTTGGGACTGTGCACCATTATTGAGGATTGAATGTAATTAAATATTGAATCTAATTCAAGAAAAATTAGTGACCTGTCTGCTGCCTTATGTTTCTATACTTCTAGAGTATTACAATGAATTGTACCACTAAGTGTCTATCAATATTATCTATCAGTGAAGAGTCTTAGGTTCTAAAGACTAACAAGGAATGAAGGAGCAATTTTTTAAATTCCCAGTCACACAGGCTCTACGACTGTTGGAGCAGACATCGGACAAATGTTGAACTCATTTTTGTGCTTTGTACAGTAGCTCCCAGTGATGGTCCTTATAGTGTTTATGCATGAAAGGAAAACAATTTGGAGACTGACTGATGCTAGGTATACATGACACTTTCTTGTGGAATCTGATTATTTATTTATTTTCTATATTTTTTATTTAACTTTTTACACGTGTCACTTTCAGTTTCCTCTCCCTCCCCTCCTCCCCCATGCCCTAATTCTCCCAAACCCTCACCCCCACTCCATCCCCCTCCACTCCCCAGGGAGGACAAGAGCCTCTATGAGGTATTTCCAGAGTCCATCACATCATCCCGGGAATTGCCCAGGTTCTTCCCCATGTATCCAGGCTGAGAGAGCATCCCTTCCCTCCACGTGGCATGGGCTCCCAAAGTCCCTCTGTATGCCAGGAATAAATATTGCTCCATTCTCCAAGGTCCCACAGATTGCCCAGGCCTCCCCTCTGTCACCCAGGTTTGGTGGGAGGATGTCTGGATCAGTCCCATGCTGGCCCCCCAATCATCAGTCTGGGGTCCATGTGATTCCCCTTGTTTAGGTCAGCTGTCCCTGTGGGCCTCGCCAGCCCGATCCTGATTCCCTTGGTCATCACACCTCTTTGCAAGTGGGTTCCAGGAGTTCAATTCGGTTTACAGCTGTGGGTGTCTGCCTCAGTCTCCATCAGCCACTGGATGAGAGTTCTAGGATGGCATATAAGGCAGTTATCATTCTCACCATCATGAAAGGGCATTTAAGGTAGTCTTAATGCCAGTTGGTATCTCTCCTGTAGATCTGTGGAGATCTCACTAGTGCCAGATCTCTCCTCCAACTTATAATGGCTCCCTCTTTTATGGTATCTCCCATCTGTTTCTCCTCTATTCTTACCCTGGCTCAACCTTCCTGCTCTCCCGTGTCATCCTCTCTCTTCCTCTTCTCTCCCTCTCTTTCTCCCATCTCCTTCTGACCTCCCCTTCTCCCCTTCCCCAATCTATTAGGATATCGCATCCCATAACCTTTCTCCGGGTTATCATGCATATCTATCTTAGGGTCCTCCCTGCACCACAGACTCTCTGGCGGTGGGGTTGTGGGTTGGCAATGCCCTCCTCCATGTCTAAAATCCATATATGAGTTTGTCTTTTTGTGACTGGGTTACCTCACTCAGGATGGTTTCAAGTGCCATCCATTTGCCTGCAAATTTCAAGATTCCATTTTTTTCTGCTAATACTCCATTGTGTAAATGTACCACATTTTCTCTATCCACTCATCAGTTGAGGGGCATCTAGGTTTTTCCAGGTTCTGGCTATTACAAATAATGCTGCTATGAACATAGTTGAACAGATGTCCTTATTGAATGAGGGTACATCTTTTGGGTATATGCCTAAGAGTGGAATTGCTGGATCTTGCGGTAGACTGATTTCCATTTTTCTGAGGAATCTCCATACTGATCTCCAAAGTGGCTGCACAAGTTGGCATTCCCACCAGCATAAACAGTCATTAGTGTTTTTGATTTTAGCCATTCTGACAGGAGTGAGATGGTATCTCAGAGTTGTTTTGATTTGCATTTCCCTAATGGCTAGTGATGTTGAACACTTTCTGAAGTGTCTCTTGGCCTATTTGGACTCCTCTATTAAGAATTCTCTATTTAGTTCTGTACCCCATTTTTTAAATTGGATCCTTTGGTGTTCTGGAGATTTGTTTCTTGAGTTCTTTGTAAATTTTGGAGATCAGCCCTCTGTCAGATGTGGGGTTTGTGAATATCTTTTCCCATTCTGTGGGCTGTCATTTTGTCTTGTTTACTGTGTCCTTTGCCCGGCAGAAGCTCCTCAGTTTCAGGAGGTCCCATTTGTTAATTGTCAATCTCACTGTCTCTGTTTACTGGTGTTATGTTCAAGAAGCGGTCTCCTGTACCAATTCGTTCCCACTTTCTCCTCTAAGAGATTCACTGTGGCTGGATTGATGTTGAGGTCTTTGAACCATTTGGACTTAAGTTTTGTGCATGGTGATAGATATGTATCTATCTGTTTTCTTTTACATGCCAGCATCCAGTTACTCCAGCACCATTTGTTGAAGAAGCTTTCTTTTTTCCATTGTATAGTTTTAGCTTCTTTGTCAAAGATCCGGTGTTCAAAGGTGTGTGGGTTGATATCAGGGTCTTCGATTCGACTCCATTGGTCTACTTGTCTGCTTTTGTGCCAATACCAAGTTGCTTTCAGGACTATAGCTCTATAATAGAGCTTGAAGTCAGGTATGGTGTTGCCTCCGGAAGTTCCTTTATTGTACAGGGTTGCCTTGGCTATCCTGGGTCTTTTGTTTTTCCTTATAAAGTTGAGGATTGTCCTTTCGAGGTCGGTGAAAAATTGTGCTGGTATTTTGATAGGGATTGCATAATATCTGTAGATTGCTTTTGATAAAACTGCCATTTTTACTATGTTGATCCTACCTATCAAAGAGCATGTGAAATCTTTCCATTTTCTGATATCTTCTTTAATTTCTTTCTTTAAAGACTCAAAGTTCTTGTTATACAGGTCTTTCACTTGTTTCGTTAGAGTTACCCCAAGATATTTTATTTGTATTTGTGGCTATTGTAAAGGGTGATGCTTCTCTGATTTCTGCCTCGGCTCCTTTATTGTCTGCATATAGTAGGGCTACTGATTTTTTCAGTTAATTTTGTATCCTGACACTTTGCTGAAAGTGTTTATCAGCTGTAGGAGTTTCCTGGAAGAATTCTTTGGTTCACTTATATAGACTATCATATCATCTGCGAACAGTGTAAGTTTGTCTTCTTCCTTTCCAATTTGTATCCCCTGGATCTCCTTTTGTTGTCTTATTGCTCTAGCTAGAACTTCAAGTACAATATTAAAGAGATATGGAGAGAGTGGACCTCCTTGTCTTGTTCCTGATTTTAGAGGAATTGCCTTTAGTTTCTCTCCATTTAGTTTGATGCTGGCTGTTGGTTTGCTGTATATTGCTTTTATTGTGTTTAGGTATGTTCCTGTTATTCCTGATCTCTCCAAGACCTTTATCATGAATGCGTGTTGGATTTTGTCAAAGGCTTTTTCAGCATCTAATGAGATGATCATATGGTTTTTCTTTTTCAGATTGTTTATATGGTGGATTACATTGATGGATTTTCATATGTTGTACTATCCCTGCATCCTTGGGATGAAGCCTACTTGCTCATGGTATATGATTTTTCTTATGTGTTCTTGGATTCAATTTGCCAGTATTTTATTGAGTATTTTCGCATCAATGTTCATGAGGGAGATTGGTCTGTAATTGCCTATCTTGGTTGTGTCTTGGTGTTTGGCTACTAATGTAATTGTAGCCTCGTAAAAAGAATTTGGCAGTGATTCTTCTGCTTCTATTGTGTGGAACAATTTGAAGAGCATTGGTATTAGCTCTTCCTTGAATTTTTGGTAGAATTCTGCACTGAAACTATCTGGCCCTGGACTTTTCTTGGTTGGAAGACTTTTTATGTCTGCTTCTATTTCTTTAGGGGATATAAATCTGTTTAAATTGTTTATCTTTTCTTGATTTAATTTTGGTAAGTGTTATCTATCCAATAAATCACCCATTTCCTTCAGATTTTCCAATTTAGTGGAGTACAGATTTTCAAAGTATGACCTGGTGATTCTTTGGATTTCTGTTGTTATGTTCCCTTTTTCATTTCTGACTTTGTTAACTAGTATGTTTTCTCTCTGTCTCTGTCTTTGGTTAGGTTTGATAGAAGTTTGTCTATCTTGTTTATTTTCTCAAAGAACCAATTCAATGTTTCATTGATTCTTTGTGTTGTTTTCTTTGTTTCTACTTTATTGATTACAGCTCTCAATTTGATTATTTCCTGGAATCTACTCCTTCTGGGTGAGTTTGCTTCTTTTTGTTCTAGAGCTTTCAGGTGTTCCATTAATTCTCTAATGTGGCAATTCTCCAGTTTCTTCATGTGGGCACTTAGTGCTATGAATTTTCCTCTTAGAACTGCTTTCAAAGTATCCCAAAGGTTTGGGTATGTTGTGCCTTCATTTTCATTTGAATTCTAGGAAGCCTTTTATTTCTTTCTTTATTTCTTCCTTTATGCAGGGTGATGCAATTGAGCATTGTTCAGTTTCCATGAGTTTTTGAGGTTTCTGCAGTCTGTGTTGATGGTGAATTCTAATTTTAAGCCGTGGTGGTCCGAAAGAGTACAGGGGCTTATTCCAATTTTTTTGTATCTTTTGAGGTTTGCTTTACTGCCAAGAATGTGGCCCATTTTAGAGAAGGTTCCATGTGGTGTTGAGAAGAAGGTATATTCTTTTATGTTTGGGTGGAATGTTCTATAGATGTCTGTTAAACCCAATTGGGTGATAACTTCTATTAGACCCTTTGCTTCTTTGTTAAGTTTCTGTCTGGTGGACCTGTCCAGTGGCGATAGTGGGGTATTGAAGTCTCCCACTATAACTGTGTGGGGTTTAATGTGTGATTTGAGTTGTAGTAATGTTTCTTTTATGGACGTGGGTGCCTTTATATTTGGGGCATATATGTTCAGAATTGAGACTTCTTCCTGATGGATTTTTCCTATGATGAATAAGAAATGTCCATCTTCATCTCTTTTGATTAATTTTAGTTTGAAGTATATTTTTTTAGATATTAGGATAGATACACCTGCTTGTTTCTTATGTCCATTTGATTGGAAAGTCTTCCCAATCCTTAACCTTGAGGTAGCATCTGTCTTTGAAATTGAGGTGTGTTTCTTGTATGCAGCAGAAGGATGGATTCTGTCTTCATATCCATTCTGTTAGCCTGTGTCTTTTTATAGGTTAGTTAAGAACATTGATATTCAGGGATTCTTAATGACCATTGATTGTTGATTCTTGTTTGCTTTGGATCTGTTTTTGGTGGTGGTTTTATGAGTGAGTTTTTCTTCTATTTCTGATTTCTTGTTAAGTTAGATTATCTATTGCTCATGTTATTTTGAGTGTAGTTAACTTCCTTGGGTCAAAGTTTTCCTTCTACAACTTTCTGTATGGCTGGATTTGTGGATACATATTGCATAAATCTAGTTTTGTCATGGAATATCTTGTTTTCTCCATCTATAGTGATTGAGTGTTTTGCTGGGACTAGTAGTCTGGGCTGGAATCTGTGGTCTCTTAATGTTTGTAGAACATCTATCCAGGACCTTCTGGCTTTCATAGTTTCCGTGGAGAAGTCGGGTGTAATTCTCATAGATTTGCCTTTATATGTTACTTGGCCTTTGTCCTTTGCTGCTTTTAATATTCGTTCTTTAATCTGTATGTTTGATGTTTTGATTATTATGTGGCGAGGGAACTTTTTTTTCTTTTTGGTCCAGTCTATTTGGTGTTTGGTAAGCTTCTTGTAGTTTCATAGGCATCTCCTTCGTTAGGTTGGGAAAATTTTCTTCTATGATTTTGTTGAATATATTTTCTGTACCATTGAGGTGGGCTTCTTCGCCTTCTTCTATACCTATTATTCTTAGACTTGGTCTTTTCACGGTGTCCCATATTTCCTGGATATTTTGTGTTAAGGATTTGTTGGATTTAAGACTTTCTTTTGTCGTTGAGTCTATTTCCTCTAGTTTATCTTCAGTGCACGAGATTCTGTCTCCTATCTCTTGTATTCTGTTAGTTATGCTTGCATCTGTAGTTCCTGATTGTTTTTTCAGCCTTTTGATTTCCAGCATTACCTCAGTTTGTGTTTTTCTTTTTTTTAACAAAACAGAAAAGCTAAAAGTTTAATTCAGAAAATTTTTCTGGCAAAGCTATTTTTAAATTGAAATAATACAAGTCAAGCACATGATATAGTGAAAGTCACTCTTCATGATTTGTAAATTTACTTAATTATAACCCTTGTCAATTACTACATCCCAATAGCTAATGGACACAAGTACATGGAAATTCTCAAAATTATATTAAGTAGTACATTAATTAACACAAACATGGGAACTGTGGAAGGAAGGATATTTGAGAATCCAGTAGAGAATGAGTCTTGAATAGTACTTTCAGGAGTCTAGTTTAGTTATGCAAAGTGCAAGATGAGAAAGAGCTGTTTCAAAGATCTATTCAAAGATTTGAATTAGAACAACTCTCAACAAAGGCTGTTATAACTTTATACCCTGCAAAACAATAAAAAAACTGAAGGAAAAATGCAGAATCCCACTACTAAAACAGAAGAAGGAATGTACAACCACTGAGATAGATCCACAGATGATCACAAAAATAATACCTGAAATATTTTAAAGAATAGTGGAAATAACCAGCAGCTTATAGTGAATTAATAGAAAGATTCCTTAGTTCAGGTTTCAACTGAATTTTAATATCCAATGATTTATAAAGTTTGTTTAACTAGTTTTTCTAAAGACATTAAACAAGCTTGAGCCATTTGTGCGGAGGGAATGTCACTGAGAAATTATCTTCATAAGACCTGAATGTAAGAAAATCTGTGTTTTTCATATTGTCTCCATTTTGGTTTTCAGGCCTTGGACTGTTTGAATTGTTTCCTTCATCTGTTTAATTGTTTTTTCTTGGCTTTTATTAAGAGATTTGTTGATTTCTTGCATTTTTTGGTTTGTGTTTTCTTCCATTTTTTAAGGGATTTTCTCATGTCCTCTTTGAGGGCCTCTATCACTTTCAGGAGGTTGTTTTGAAGGTCATTCTTTTCTGTTTCATCTGTGTTGGTATGTTCAGGTCTTGCTGGTGTAGTTTCTAGACTCTGGTGGTGTCAAACTGGTTCATCTGCTGTTATCTGTGTTTTTATATTGCTTTCTTTCCATCCTTTCTTTCAGTGGGAGCTCATGGGGTCTCTTCCTCTCCTCGTGGGTTTGGGACTAAGAATCCTTTCCAGTTCGTTCAAGCAGGTCTAATACTTCAATGGGTGCAGGTGGGCAGATTCAGGGCAATCCTTGTGGGGGGGCAGGTCCTCTCTAGGCACAGAAAATGCCCAGCAAGATGGAGCCGGGGGATGTAGGAAGTTGTGGCTCAGAGCAGGGCCCCTACTCACCTTTAGCACTTAAGTACTCAGAATCTGATTATTACATTTAGACTATTAGTATCTTTTTATGCAATTGTTTTAGTATATTATTTCAGTCATTTTATTTCCATGGAATTGGTTGTAATGAATATATTTTATTTATATTCCAACAATTACTTTTCCATACTTTCTCTTTTTTGTCTATCTGCCTCATGGTTCATCAGTGTTTTTAATCTTTTCAAAGAAATTATTTCTGATCTCATTTTTTTCTGCTTGGCTTTCTTTGTTTCCCTAAACTTTCACCTCAACTTCCTAACTTTTGCAATTGTCTGACTGGGAGTATATCATGATGAGATTGGATAGATAAAGCCATACTACTCAGCATGACTATTCTTCCAATATGAGAACTTGTTGCTGCTCCTTCAGTTTTTCCTAGGACAACCATCTTGTTTGTGGGCAAAGAAGCAACAGAGATTAGGATGATGTTCTGTGAATGATCACAACTATTCTTTTTCAGTTGTTCATTGACCATTCATAAGCTGTCTTATCTATGTAAAGTATTTAGAAATAATTATGAGTCGGATATTGATTGTAGTTACAACCATGTACTGACATAGAAATAATATACATTAACAACATTTGACATTATAGGTATGCCAGATTCTCTCTTTCTTCCTCTATCCATGTTTCCTTTCCTCCTTCCATTCCAACCTTCCTTATTTTTTTGTTTTGAAGACAAGATATTACTGTTGCCCTAGTTAGCATGGAGTTCACTATGTAGTCCATGTTTGACTTAAACTCATAGAAATCCACTTGTTTAAGTCTCCCATTGCTGGGATTATAGGTGTGAGCCACCAACTACTTGATTGCCTCATACTTTGGGAAATTTATTTCAAAGATTAAGGCTATCACTTTGTCCCTTTCTATTTCTTGAATGGTCATCAATTCCTTAGTCTGAATTCTCATTTCTTGTCTTTTTGATATTTAGACATGGGAGAACTCCTGGGCTCAATCTAAACAATTATTTTGTTTTCATCCAGGCTTATGTTATTTACAAAATCATCCTTAAATATTCTTAAACATCATTTTTATTCTGATAACTCCTAAATTTCTATTTCTAACTCACATTTCTCTCAACTTCAAATTTGTACATCCAAATTCCAAGTAAGTTTCTGAAATTTGACCTCTCAGGTCACAGTCTGAGTTCTTCCCTCAACTCCTTGGCCATCTACATCTACCTCCCCAGTAACTGCAGCTACAGTTCTTTGAACTCCTAAATTTCCCAAATCTTGCCAATTACAAAGAATAAATGTAGACAGAATGTTGATAAAGTGGTCCCTCCATAGGAAAAGGGTAAGTTTTTAGTCACTGACCATATAAATTACATGTGAATAATTCCAAGGACAAGCACGATTCAAGCAGAGCTAATAACTTTCAAAGGTTTTTGTTGTTTACCTGCCAATAGAAACATGCTTTGATGCCAGGTATGAAAATCCTGTGAAATAAAACCTGACTGCTGTATCTTAACAGATGTTTACCAGCCTTGGGATGTGGGGAAAAGGTTATTAAGCCTGGGAGTACTTTGTATAACTGTGGACTCTACCTCCTACTAGGAGGCATGACATTAAAAGCAGAATCAGTAGTAGAGAGCTGTTGCTTTACCAATTAGCCGCATATATAGTCTAGGAAACATTTTCTATTTGGAAACCTTTGTGATTTCTAAGGACAAAAATGTTATATAAAACTAATCAAGACTCTGTTGGATCAGTACTGAAGGCAACCATGTCCAAGTTTATTCTCATCATTGGTAAGTGTGTAATCAGATACAGAGACTTCATCTTACCAGGTCTCTTCATTATTATTTTTGTAAAGATATTGGTATGCATATGATGTTTGTGCTGACTGCTTGCTACTGGATCACTATTTTAGGACTTTCCCTGGGGAAGACTATTTCTCTTACTCATAACATTCATTTGTTGTCTGTAGTTTTTTGTGTAAGGTTGAGACCCAGTGAAATTACCCCTTTGATGTTAGTATTGATATTGGTGTCCCTTTTGAGGCAGTGATGCTGATGAGATTTCATGGGTGTAGTTTATCTGACATTTCTAGGAGATGAGCTCTCATAGAAATCCTCCTGTTCCTCTAGCTCCTACAATATTTCTACACTATCTTCTACTATTATCCTCGAGGGCACAGGAGTTATATCAGTTAGAGCTGGGTACCACATGGTCAGTTTTTCTCTGCATTTTGATCAGTTACAAGTTGTTGTTTTCTGTAATGATCTCAATCTGCTCCAAAGAAATATTTGTTTAATGATAGGTAAGAACCACACTTTATTTATTTTTCCATTTTTTATTTTTTGATTTCATTTTAAATTCTAACCACAGTTCTATCTCTCACCTATCCTCAAACCCCCCATCATCTCTTCCTACCTCCCCTACCTCCCCCTAGCCCACCTCCTGTGCACCCCTCCTCAGGGGTAAGGGCTCTCATGGGGAACATAGTCTAGCACAATAGGTTGGGATAGGGCCAGGTCCCTCTCCCATGTATCAAGACTGCGCATGGCATCCCACCCTAAGGAATGGACTTCAATAAACTAGCTCATGTACCAGGTTTGTATCATGGTCTTACTGATAAGCCCTTCAGCTAGTCCAAGCTTCACACTGTCTCCCACATATGGTGGACCTAGTTCAGTCCCCTGGAGTCTCCATGGTTGTAGGTCTAGAGTTCATGAGTTTCCATGAGCTTGGTTCAGCTGTCACTGTGCAAGAACCCCACTTAACTTTGGGTAGAAGGACAAATATATGTGTTTACAAAATATGCTGGTTTAGTTAAAGTGGAAGCTGGAAATTCTCCTCCAAGGTCTAGGACTTTACTAGCCCTGGGTAGTTGGCTATGTTTACAGGCATGATTTACCTCTGTTGAGTGAACTAGGTTTCTTTCTTTCTCACTGCTATCTATTTACTTGGTTATGTTAGTAGAATAACTTTGTCTAAAGATTATCAGTACTCAGAATTATTCCTTAATTATCATGTGTAATATTCCTGTGTTAGCAATAACATAAAGTATAATTCTTAGAAATTCAATCATTCATACAGCATGATTTTATAGATACTTTAGGTAATTCCAAAATACACTAGCTGCACTAAACCTGCAGTTTCCAAACTTTACTGAATGTCACAATGTTTTAAACATGAAACATCAACCATAATTTGTAAAGAAGTCAGAGCAATAGTGGTCTGATCATCTTGATGGTGGTTCAAGCCTATAATTCCAGGATCTAAGATGCTGAGGCAGAAGAAACTCTAGGCCACAACCAGTCTTAGTGAGAACCTGTCATAAGAAAATGTACTGTGTTAAAGCTGAGTAGAGGCATATTGAGTCTTACAGCATTGTCATTCTGATATCATTTCAGAGGGATTTGCAAAAGGCTTCATATGAAACATCTCAAGGCTCTAGGAGAAACACATTCTCTGCTTTTGTTGTATAATGTAAGGCCAAATGCATCCAATAGCTGAAATGTATTACTGAGGTTGTGGCAACTATAGCAAGCAGGACAGACCACAAGCTTTCTGAGTCAGATCCTAGTGAATAGTGGGTAAATATGTATTCTCTGTTTCTAGGTCTCAACTTGCTACTGAATGCCCATCTGGGTAAGTCATTGACTGTATATTTTGTTATTAACAAAGCCTCAGTTCCCCATAAACTACTTGTAATACAATATTCTTCTTAATGCAGGTGATTATTAAATTATATCCTAATATTTAGTTTTGAAAAAACCTTATCAAGAGACAATATACACTAGGAAATGAGACAGGTTTACTTTATGGAGAGTGCACTGTTTCAGTTTTATTGTCCCTGCTATCATATACAGCTTGACCATCAGAGAGGTATAAATTGATAACCACCTAGCTCCACATGACAACGGGACTGTATTATTACATGTTTAAGCAAACCAAACTCCTCCAGTTAATTTTCCCAAATTTAACATAACCTATTTTAAATCAATTACTGTTCCAGAGTTGGAATTATGGGTTAGTCTTTGAGAGTTTGTAGCGGCATCTTGCCTGTGAACCTGTAATGGTGGCACATCCATTTGGGCATGGCTTCAGACAGATGGAAGCAGAAAGAGGGAAGCATGAGGTGTGATCTAGCTTGCCAACTCTTTCTCTTGGGCCAGTGGATCTGATAAGAAGGGTAGAGAAGTGCTCCTGTGGTTCTTTGTTATGAACTGTGTAACTGTTCCCCAATAAACATTCATTTATCATTTATCTTGGGTCTAGTGAAATATTTACATCTGTGCCTTCAAGAGTTCTCACAACAATCACTTCTAACCAGATATCGGTACAGATAAGGAAGGAAGCAGGGGCAAACTATGAACACAGTTTATCACATCAACAAAAGGCTGTTATTCTTATTCTTCACCTTTTACAGGCTCTGCCTACCAGCTGATGTGTTACTTCAACAACTGGGCTCAGTATCAATCAGATGTAGAAGGTATTAAACCTCATGACATTGACCCCTGCCTATGTACTCACCTAATTTATTCCTTTGTTGGGATTTGGAAAAATAATATTACCATGACCAAAAAGAAAGCCTTGGATGACTACAAAGAATTTAATGATTTAAAAAAAAGGTAAGAGAAAGGGAAGATGTGTAATTTTGTGGCTGTGCTCCTTATTGTTATAAACTATAAGCACCATGTTGTATAAATGTGATATCTTGAAATTATATTTCATAATGCAATATGGTTTTAATTAAATTATCTCTGGTTTGAATGGTCTTAAGGTACTTTTTTTCATTCATTTACCAGTATTATGTCTTGCTTTAAAAAATGTCCAGTCATGATTTCAGTCCATTTTCCACTCAGGTTGTTTATTCTCAGGGGTTTTGGTTCATGATATGTATTGGATATTAGCCCTTTACCAGACAGTCCTCAAATATTTCCTCTTGTGCTTTAGTTTGTCTCCTTAGTCTGTTGATTGTGTCTCCTTTGTTGTGAGAAGATGTGGTATGATGCGATCCCACTGAACATATTTCCTTCTGTTGTCTGTGTCCTGAGGATCTTTCTAAAAAATCACTCTGCAGATCACATTTGTTCAGATTTACCCATGTTCCCTTCAGGTAGTGTTATAGTTTCACAACTGGTGTTTGTGTTTTTATTCTACTTTGGTTTGGTTTTTACTTTTGATGTGAGGTAGTAGTCCAATTTCATAATTCCACCTGCAGATAAATATGTGCACATATATATATCACCTACTCTGCTTAGTATTTTAAAAATAATCTAATTTATTCCTTTATTTGTGTTTTTAATCACTCAAAAAACTTCACATCCAAACATCAAGCTGATCTATGGGAGTCCAGTCAAAGAGAGGGAAGAGGGATTATATGAGGAAGGGAGTTCAGGATTATGATGGGGAAACCCATAGAAACAGTTGACCTGAACTTAAGGGAGCTCATGGACTCTAGACCAACAAACAGTTGGGGAGCCTGCATGGGACCGAATCAGGCCCTTTGCATGTGGGGAAAAATTTTGTAGCCTGATCTGTTTGTGGGATGCCTGGCAGTGGGACAAGCATGAGCTGATTTTTTGAAACCCATTCCGTATGATGGGATGCCTTGTTCAGTCTTGATCTCTGTATGGGTGGAGACTTTGTTACTGCCTCAACTGAATGTGCCAGGCTTTGTTGACTCCCCATGGGAGGCCCTACCCTTTCTGATGAATGGATGGGGATAGGATAGGGGAGGTGGGAAGGACAGGGAGGAGATGAGGTAGGGCAAACTGTGGTTGCTATGTAAAATGAATAAAAATATATACAATTAGGTGTAGGTTTTGTTTTATGTTTAATTTTAAGGTTTTTACTTTGCTTTTTATTTTAAAATTTAGATTAGAAACAAGGTTGCCTCACATGTCAATCCCAACTCCCAATCCCTCCCCTCTTCCCATGCCCTCATACCAACCCCCCAGACCCTCACCCCAATCCACACTCCTTTCCCCAGGGAGGGTGAGACCCTCCATGGAAGGGGGTATCCAGAGTCTGTCATTTCATTCAGGGCAGGGCCTAGGCCCTCCTACAAGAGTCCTGGCTGAGAAAGCATCCCTCATTGTGGGATGGTCACCCAATATCCATTTGTGTGCCAGGGATAAATACTGATCTACTACCCAAGGCCCAATAGATTGCCTAGGCCTCCTCACTGACACCCACATGCAGGGGGTCTTGACCAGTCCCATGCTGGTCTCCCAGCCATCAGTCTGTGTTCTAATATCTCCCTCTAGTTCAGATAAGCTGTGGGTTAAACAATTCCAGTCTTTACCCCTTTGCTCATCAGTCCTCCCTGTCACTGGGTTCCAGGAGTTCAGCTCAGTGTTTAGCTATGGGAGTCTGCCTCTGCTTCCATCAGTCACTGGATGAAGGTTCTGTTTCCAAGACTCTCTGGCCCTGGGATTGTAGGCTGGCACTCCCCTGATCCATGCCTAAAATCCATATATGAGTGAGTATATGTTTGTCTTTTTGTGACTGGGTTACCTCACTCGTGTTGGTTTCTTCTAGTGCCACCAATTTCCCTGCAAATTTCAAGATTCCAATGTTTATTTTCCACTGAATAGTACTGCATTGTATAAATGTACCATATTTTCTCTATCCACTCTTCAGATGAGGGGCATCTAGGTTTCTTTCAGGTTCTGGCTATCACAAATAATGCTGCTATGAATACAGTGGAACAGATGTCCTTGTTGTATGAATGCACATCTTTTGGTTATATGCCTAAGAGTGGAATTGCTGGGTCTTGTGGTAGGTTGATTCCTGTTTGCCTGAGGAATCTCCATAGCGATTTCCAAAGTGGCTGTAGGAGTTAGCACTCCCACCAGCACTGGAGGAGTGCTCCCCTTTTTCCACATACTCTCCAGCATAAACTGCCATTGGTGTTTTTGATTTTAGTCATTCTGACAGGAGTAAGATGGTATCTCAGAGTTGTTTTGATTTACATTTCTCTGATGGCCAAGAATATTGAGCACTTTCTTAAGTGCCTCTCAGCCATTTTAGACTCCTCTATTGAAAAGTCTCTATTTAGTTCTGTACCCACTCTTCAATTGGATCCTTTGGTGTTTTGGAGACTTGCCTCTTGAGTTCTTTGTAAATTTTGGAGATCAACTCTCTGTCAGATGTGGGGTTTGTAAATATCTTTTCCCATTCTGTGGGCTGCCTTTTTGTCTTGTTATTGAAAGCATATAAGCTTCTGAATTTATTCATAAACAATATATTATTTGTACACTGTGTTTGAAAATGTTATATTCTCATTTTGTTTAGTTCTAGGTGTTATTTCAGTTATAAATTCATTTTCAAGTCTGTCTATATTTTGGTAATTCAATATATTTTCATTTGGCTACATGTTGATAATTTCCAAATAAATGCAGTTTTCCTAGAAAAAAGAATCATCTGTTATGAAAAATGGAACAATTCCTGGTATCTTGGAATTTACAAATCTGTTCAGTATATTCACAAAAAGACAAGGAAGACAGGCAACTCTTAATGGAACTATGCATACAGGTGTAAGAACTTAAGTACTATTTTTTAATGGGAGTATATTATTTTATATTCTTGCAACACAGATTACCCCATAATATGTGAGTCCCTATTTCAGCACAACCAACTCAGAATCGTGAGGAGGAAGAGGCACCTGAAACTTTAGCATTGTCTTCTCATGAAACTTGCACTTTAGAAGTTGATATTTTAGAATCAATATTCCCAATAATGTGTGTATTTCCAACTCACTGAATTTGTATTAATTGTTATCAATACTGAAAACATGATATCTCAAATAAGATCTATCATTTTAGAGGAGTTAGAGTGGAGAAAGTTTCAGATGGAGATATGTAGATGCAGTGGTCATGTATGAAATTTTCTTAAAAACATTTATATACATATATATGTATATGGGCACACATACATATATACACACATATATTTATGCATACAATAACAATTAGTGAAAAGGAGGACATGAATTTGAAGAAAAGTGTAGAGCTGTATATGGAAGGATTTGAAAAGAGGAAGGGGACAAGATTGGCCTTGAACTCACAGAGATCTACTTGCCTCTACCTCCCTAAGTGTTGAGATTGAAGGTATGTGTCACCACCACTCAGCTACTGTATAATTTCAAAAATAAAAATACTGCCTTATAAAAGTCTATACCTTAGGTTAGATTTGTGCAAGTGGCATTAATGTATTTTAGGATAATGACAATACAAAAATTGTAATGAAATTTCCAGTACTAGGAAACATTGTTCATAGTTTTTCATAGTTTATTGTATCATATCATGATAAGGATGAATCAGATGAAAAGGCTCAATACTGAAAACTGCCATTTTAAATAGAAAAATGCATGAGATTTTAATTTTCTTTTCTCTTTTTTAACATTTTTATTTTTAAATTTAAATTAGAAACAAGGTTGCTTCACATGTCAATCCCAGGTCCCACTCCCTTTCCCTACCCTCCTCCCATGCCCTCCCACCAAGCTCCCCCCAATAGCCCCTTATTTTCCCAGGGAGGGTGAGGCCCGCAATGGCGGTGTCCATAGTCTGTCATTTCATCCAGGACAGGACCTAGACCTTCCCTCAAGAGTCATCTCTCATTGTTGGATGGGCACCCAAAGTCCATTTGTATGCTAGGGATAAATATTGATCTACTACCCAAAGCCCAATAGATTGCCTAGGCCTCCTCACTGACATCCACATTCAGAGGGTCCTTATCAGTCTCATGCTGGATTCCCAGCCATCAGTCTGGGATTCAAGAGCTACCCCTTGTCAGGTCAGCTGTTTCTGGGGGTTAAACTAGCCCAGTCTTAACCCCTTTGCTCATCAGTCCTCCCTCTCTGTCACTGGGTTCCTTGAGTTCAGCTCAGTGTTTAGCTATGGGAGTCTGCCTCTGCTTCTATGAGTCATTGGATGAAGGTTCTGTTCCCCAGACTCTCTGGCCATGGGATTATAGGCTGGCACTCCCCAGATCTATGTCTAAAATCCATATATGAGATAGTACATGTTTGTCTTTTTGTGACTGGGTTACCTCACTCAGGATGGTTTCTTCTACTGCCATCCATTTGCCTGAAAATTTCAGGATTCCATTGTTTTTTTTTCTGCTGAATAGTACTCCATTGTGTAAATGTACCTTTTTTTCTGTTGCTTTAAAGAAACAACCAGCTGAAAACACTCCTGTCCATTGGATGCTGGAACTCTGGAACTGCCCCGTAAGTCCTCTAAAGAGATTTCCATTCATTTACTAGTGAAGACAAGCTAAGTGAATATGTTAACTAAATAAATTTTTATACTGGAACCTCAATACTAACTAAAAGGCACTGCAAAGACCAGTGTTTTTTTCATGCTTAAATTTGTATGGATATTCTGGTACTCCATCCCCTAAGACTTTGTCATCTGCTTGCTAACACACCTCCTTCTCAAAGTATCTCAGAATACAAATCCAGAGGAACAACTGACATAATTTTGCTTTTTACTTCCAAAAGAAGAGAAACAAAATGTTAACAGTAAGACTTTTTTGAGAGTACATGTACTTGGGAACTATTTAAAGTCCAAACATGCTGAACTGTGCTATCTGCTTTCAAAACAATAAGACCAATTTCAAAGAAAGTTAGAATCAGTAGAAATAAAATAAAGTGAATGTCTTCTAAGAGCAGGGATTATACCAGGATGCCCAAAGAAACCCAGAGAATTGATTTAATATGAAGAAAGATTATGGTAAAGATCTCAGAGGCAGATATTAATCAATAAAACTTTTGTATTCTAGTGTGTTCTTATTCCTGAAACCTTATTATGATTATTTTGGGTATTCTTCAGTTTTATCACCCTGGTCTCTGCTCCAGAGGGCCGCCAGTCTTTCATTACTTCAGTTATCAAATTCCTGCGCAAATATGGCTTTGATGGACTGAACTTATTTTGGCAGTACCCTGGTTGTCATGGAAGCCCTCCTAGGGACAAGCATCTCTTTACTGTGTTGATACAGGTAAGGAAAGCAGGAATAACTTCTCTCATTCCTAGAAAATGCAAATCTTTCTCTTTAGAAAGAACCTACTCATGACAGTATCAATGAGGCTAATAACACGAGTAAATAGTTAATGGTCCCTAAGGGAAATTTGCCTACAATCATTTCACTAAATAAACATACTAACAAAATGACTCCTATGTTTCAATTTTTAAAAATTTTATTTAGTCCAATTTTTCTGCCTGCATATATTGGGTATGTAGCTTTTCTTTGGACCGTGATCAGTCTACTATGGTGGAGTAAGGGGGACACTCCTCCATTGTTTGTTGTAGTAGTGAAAACTTGTACAGCCACTTTGGAAGTCAGTATGGTAGTTTCTCAGAAAATTGGGAAAAAATCTACTTCACGATCCAGCAATACCTCTCTGGAGCATATATGTAAAGGATGCACACTCATACCACAAGGACATTTGCTCAACTATGTTCATAGCAGCATTATTTGTAATATCCAGAACATGGAAACAGCCTAGATGCCCCTCAATCAAAGAATGGATAAAGAAAATATGTTACATTTACACAATGGACTACTGCTCAGTGACACCTTGAAATTTGCAGTCAAATGGATAGAACTAGGAAAAAACCTTCCTGAGGGAGGTAACCCAGACCCAGAAAGGCAAACATGGTATGTGTTTACTCATAAGTGGATATTAGACATAAAGCAAAGGTTAGCCAGCCTACAGTCTACAACCCCAGAGAAGGTAGGTAACAAGAAGGACCTGAAGAGAGGCATACATGGGTCCCTCTAGGAAGGGGAAATAGACAGCATTTCCTGAGTAAATTGGGAATGTGGGGATGAGGAGAGAGGATGGGAGGTAAGGGGAGAGAGGAGAAGGAAAGGGAGAGGTGAACATGAGGGAATGGGAAGGTCAAGTTGGGTAAAGGACAGAGAGGGAGAGCAAGGAAAGAGATATCTTGATAGAGAGTGCAATTATGGGGTTAGTGAGAAACCTGTCACTAGGGAAATTCCCAGGAATCTACAAGGATGACCCCAGATAAGACTCTAGGCAATAGCGGAGAGGGTGCCCAAACTGGCCTTCCCCTGCAGTCAGATTGATGACTACCTTAATAGTCATCATAGAACCCCCGTTGATATAATACACAATGAAGAGTAAAACCTGAAATGTATGGGTTCAATATTTGAAGACAGTAAAATACCTTGCTTTTACCAATTAAATGTCCTAGGCATTTTAACTATCTATAAGGCAAATTTTCTGAGGATTCTATTAATACATATGGTACTCTGATATAGTAGTATAATAAGAGTAAAACCTAGTATTCTAAATAATATTTGAATCATGGAACATATCATAGAATTATCATCTGGTACTAAAAGTGATTTGTCTTCCAGTTGTTTTCCCTTCTCCATTACATTGGAAGAGCTATCAGTCACATGATATAGGAGATCTGTTGAATAAATTGAAGCAGCTTTCTGCACAACTGAAAGCTGGATGCAGGGTTAAGTGTATTTCCAGAGCATGATAGTGCAGAAGATCCATTGATTGATATTTAAGAACTATATCTTGGTTTGTGAGTGACAACTAACTTTCTGTGTGAGTTTGTGAAAACATCTCTATTATCTGTGAATGTTAGGCATCTGAAAATTTTATTAACATCTTCTACCCTAATGAATTTATTGAGATGTTGACATACTAAAATAAGATAAAATAAGTAAAATCACTTTAGAATATATTTTGTTTAAGGAGCTAAATTAGTTCCAATGACAACATCTTATACACTATTACTCTGTAGGAAATACGTAAAGCTTTTGAAAAGGAGGTGAGTAAGAATAAAAAGCCGAGGCTCTTGGTCACTGCCGCAGTTGATGGTGCTATCGCCACAATCAAATCTGGCTATGAGGTTTCCCAACTGTCACGGTGAGTGATGCATATTGTCCTGTATTATTATTATGTGTTGTGAGCAGAGTTTTCTTTTCATTGGGATGTCTCACTACCCAAGGTCTTTGCTCAGAGCATTTTGTAAAGGGTGTTTTTCTGGCATACGTATGGATAATAGCCATATGAGATTGTTTTAAGAACTTTCTTTTTACCCAGGTCCTTGGACTACATTCAAGTCATGACATATGACCTCCATGGATCTTGGGAAGGCTACACTGGAGAAAACAGTCCCCTTTATAAATCTCCAGCTGAAACTGGCATTAAGGCCTTCCATAACATAGTAAGATACTACACAAATAAGGGAAAAGGCAAATCATATGGAGATTTTGTTAAAAAATCAACACAATTAATGCAAATGTCATTTTCTTAAGTCACCAATCATTTCTCTTTGAAATAAATTCATATTCATCAAAATGTCGTAGAAGAAGCTGCTTAATCCTTTTTAAGTTAACATGGAGAAATTGAACTAATAGAATGACAAGTCAACACAACTAATCATAGGTGGTCAGTGGCTTAGGCCCTATAGTAACTTTTGTCCCTGCAGAAATACATCATGGATAATTGGAAGCAAAAAGGGGCAGCACCTGAGAAGCTCATTGTTGGATTCCCAGCATATGGACACACCTTCATCCTGAGTGACTCCTCTAAAACTGGAATTGGTGCCCCTAGCAATCGTGGTGGCCATCCAGGGCCCTACACAAAGAAAACTGGACTCTGGGCCTACTCTGAGGTTAGTAGGTAGCTTTTCAGTGCTTTATAAATTTCATGCACCTAAAATGAAAAATAAACTGACTTATTCATATTATCTCATATTTACACTAAGCAGAATTTTATTTCAAGGACTTAAATTTTATACCATAGTATCTAAGTAACCAAAAATGTTAAGCTGTTAGTAACACATTGTCCTTTCACTTTACACACCATATTCTTAAGTACATTTGTACATTTTCATAAATAAAAAATATGTAAACAATCAAAAGTCTCAGATTACTGTGGATTCCAGAACTAAAAATTAAACAAAACTAAAAATATAGACCATCTGTGAATATTTAAAAGTATTTTAAGACAGACATATATCTCATTTGTTCATCTCTTGTCTAGGACATATATAGCCCTAGTTTCAGTTTCCAGCATCATAGAAATAAAACAATGGGCTCATACTACACAGTGATATATCACTCATTTAATTGACTGGCATAGTGCCTCACATGGGCAAAATTATCATCATCTTGACTAGAGTCTAAGGTACATAGATTGAGATACACTTTCAAACAAAAAAGTAAACAAAAAGACTGGAGATGTAGGTCTATGGTAACTACTTACTATTGGTAAGGCCTTAGTTGTGATATTAGTACAAAAATAAAACACATCTGAGTCTTCTTAACTACAAATATAATCAATTAGAGAATTGGGGAAAACCTGTGTAGATAATACAAGGAAGGAAAGCAACTATATGTGCACATTTTTTCTTACATGGAATTAATATTTCAAGGATCTGAAATTCTTAACTTTTTAAAGATTTGCACATTCCTGAAGAGTGGAGCCACTCAGGTTTGGAATGCTGCTCAACAAGTGCCATATGCCTACTATGGTAATGAATGGGTTGGCTATGACAACATCAAGAGCTTTCATATCAAGGTAAGGTTAGTCCCTTGGATGTGCTGGGCCCTGACTCGGAGTCCCAGGAAACCAAGTGATTCCTGCTGTCCTTTTTTCCTTAACCAGGCTCAGTGGCTTAAGAAAAGCAGTTTTGGAGGTGCCATGATCTGGGCTATAGATATGGATGACTTCACTGGCTCTTTCTGTGGTCAGGGCACATTCCCCCTGACCTCCACCTTGAAGAAAGTCCTCAAATTGCACAATGCAAGTAAGTGACAGTTAAAGTATGATGGAGGTATATAAATGTTCCTTCACTTACACAAATGAAGCCTTGACATGCCTATGCTCTTTCTCAGTGGTATTCTTACCATTTTCTCTGAATGCTAATCACCATGCCAGCAATTTTTTTCATCCAAGGTGATTAAATATGTGTTGTTTATTTTCTTTGACTGGTATTTGAGAAAGAAATCACTTTCTTTCAGCCCTTTGCAAAAGAAGTGATAGAAATAAATGATGTGCTCAATTTATCAATTTATCAAACTAAGCTGCCCCCTTTTTGCATTTATATAGATATAAATTTGCTCTCTCTGTCTGTCTGTCTGTATGTCTGTCTGCCTATATATTTTTGTAAGAGGATGCTGGATCTCCAGGAACTGGAGTAACAGATACTTGTGAGATGCTATGTGGGTGCTGGGAATTGAACCTGGGTTGAGCAGTCAGTGTTCTCAACTGCTGGGCCATCTTTCCTGCCCCCTTTTTATTTTTTATTTATTTTATTTTATTTTTAAATTTAAATTAGAAACAAGGTTGCTTCACATGTCAATCCCAGGTCCCTCTCACTTCCCCTCCCCTTCTCCCATGCCCTTCTACCAATCCTCCCAACATCTCTCCTTTCCCCAGGGAGGGTGAGACCCTCCATGGAAGGGGGTATCCAGAGTCTGTCATTTCATTTAGGGCAGGGCCTAGGCCCTCCTACAAGAGTCCAGGCTGAGAGAGCATCTCACATTGTGGGATGGGCACCCAAAGTCCATTTGTATATGAGGGATAAATACTGATCTAGTACCCAAGGCCCAATAGATTGCCTAGGTCTCTTCACTGATGCCCACATTCAGGGGGTATTGATCAGTTCCATGCTAGATTCCCAGCCATCAGTCTGGGATTCAAGAGCTAACCCTTGTCAGGTCAGCTGTTTCTGGGGGTTAAACCAGCCCAGTCTTAACCCCTTTGCACATTAGTCCTCCCTCTGTCACTGGGTTCCTTGAGTTCACCTCAGTGTTTAGCTGTAGGAGTCTGCCTCTTCTTCCATCAGCCATTGAATGAAGGTTCTGTTCCCCAGACTCTCTGGCCATGGGATTGTAGACTGGCAATCTCCAGATCTATGTCTAAAATCCATATATGAGAGATTACATACCATGTTTGTCTTTTTGTGACTGGGTTACCTCACTCAGGATGGTTTCTTCTAGTGCCATCCATTTGCCTGCAAATTTCAGGATTCCATTGTTTTTTTCTGCTGAATAGTGTAAAAGTACTACATTTTCTCTGTCCACTCTTCAGTTGAGGGGCATCTAGGTTGCTTCTAAGTTCTGGCTATTACAAATAATGCTGCTATGAACATAGTGGAACAGGTGTCCTTGTTGTATGAATGGGCATCTTTTGGGTATATGCCCTAAGAGTGAAATTGCTGGGTCTTGTGGTAGACTGATTCTCATTTTTCTGAGGAATCTCCATACTGATTTCCAAAGTGGCTGTACGAGTTGGCACTCCCAATCAGCAGTGGAGGAGTGTTCCCCTTTCTCTAAAACCTCTCCAGCATAAACTGTCATGGGTGTTTTTGGTTTTAGCCATTCTGACTGGAATAAGATGGTATCTCAGAGTTGTTTTGATTTGCATTTTCCTGATGACTGGGGATGTAAAGCACTTTCTCAAGTGCCTCTCAGCCATTTTAGACTCCTCTATTGATAATTCTCTATTTAGTTCAGTAGCTCACTTTTTAATTTGATCCTTTGGTGTTTTAGAGACTTGCTTCTTGAGTTCTTTGTAAATTTTGGAGATCAGCCCTCTGTTAGACGTGGGGTTAGTGAATATCTTTTTCCATTCTGTGGGCTGCCTTTTTGTCTTGTTGACTGTGTCCTTCTCAGTTTCAGGAGATCCCATGTATTAATTGTTGACCTCAGTGTCTGTGCTACTGGTGTTATGTTCAGGAAGCGGTCTCCTGTACCAATTTGTTCAAGGGTACCACCCACTTTCTCTTCTAAGAGGTTCAGTGTGGCTGGATTTATGTTGAGGTCTTTGATCCATTTGAACTTAAGTTTTGTGCCATGCCAGCAAGTTTATACTCTACAAAAAATCAGGACTACTTAGTGCTTTTGATTTTTTTCTAGTTCAGCTAGGCACTTTGGGAAGATAAGAAACCCTAGCCAGTATTTTCATAAATCAAACGTATTATACATAGAATTACTGATGCCTATATTGGCTGTAGAAATTTTTTCTTAAAGTGCATTTGTTTATATTAATTATATTCACATCTCACAGAAAGGTTTTGTATACACTGGGTGGTCAGAAGGTATTTCTTAAATGACTTTTATGGGAAATGTCTTAGTTTTGGTTACTATTGCTGTGATGAAACAACATGACTAAAAAAAGGTTTTATTTGGCTTAGACTTCCATATCATTGTTAATTATGGAAGCTAGGGTAGGGACTCAAGGAAATCAGATCAGGAACCTGTAGTCAGGAGTTTATGCAGAGGCCATGGAAGAATGCTTCTCATTGGCTTGCTCTTATAACATGCAAGATCACAAGATCACCAGCCCACAAGATCACCAGCCCAAGCACCACCCACCATGAACTGGGCCATCCCTCATAAATCTCTAATTAAGAAAATACCCTATAGGCTTGCCTACAGCCACAACTTTTGGAAGCATTTTCTTTTTTAATGAATTTTATTTAAATTAAAACCAATCTTATTTTACATAGCAATCCCAGCTCCCTCTTCCACCCTCCCTCCTCTCATGTCCACCCCCCGACCCCCTATCTCACCCCCTATAAAGTCTAACACATTATATTTGGGGCAGGACCTAGGTCCTCCCCCATGTATCTAGGCTGAGAGAGTATCCCTCCATAGGGAATGGGTTCCCAAATTCCAATCATGCACTAGGGATAAATACTGGTTCCACTGCCAGAGACTCTATAGAATGCCCAGGCATCACAACTAACACCCACATTCAGGGGGCCTGGTTGGGTCCCATGGAAGCATTTTCTTAAATGAGGTTCCCTCCTCTCAGATGCCTTTAGACTATGTCTGGTACACATAACACTATCCAGAAAAAGGGGCTGACTTTTGAAATTGTGAGCTAGAGAGGCTTGATACAATAACTGCTTGTAGTTCTGGTGTCACCCGAGGGACCCTTTGCTTAATTGTTCCTATACTCTAGCCCTCCCCACCCCAGTTCTCCCTTGTCTAAGAGCAGCCAGACTTCTCACAGGAGCTCATGGATCTGTATGCTTTTATTTGTTATTATGCTATGTTTTAGGTTGCAAAGTAACTTCTATTACACCCAGTCGGAGAAGGAACAGCAGCTCTGGGGCCTTGGAGCCTGCGTTGCTACTCAGTGGTAAATAACAGAAACACTATATGGATGGTACTTCCTGAATGGAATCATAGTTCAGAACTGCAGGACTGATTCTCTCATCACGACCAGCCAACATTGCTGATCTAGAAATGAAAACTATTTGCCACCCTTTCCCAGAGCTCTGAACAATCTTTTTCCTCTTTCAAGAACTATCCTAATTCTACCCAGTGTACTAAAATAAAAGCTGCAGTCAGAACATGAGTGAATTTGGTTACTTTATAATTAAACAGAAACTCATATTTATTTATTCTTTTTAAAATAATATTGTTATTTTTCTTTGCTAATTACATAGGTCTATACAATTCATTTTTATTTCATCCATGCCATGTTACTTGCCCCTCACTCTCCTTGGGTCTGACCAATCTTTCTCACTCCTGACTTCATGTCTTCTTTTCTTATGATTGATATTACTTTAATGCCCCTGACTACAATTAGTTCTGATGCTATGCAATAGGTATTGTTCTATGCACTGGAAGATGAGCAACCTCTCAACTATAATATCCTTTAAGAAAGTGATTTGTCAGTCAGCAGCCATAAACTACTTATAGCTCCTCCACCAAAAGTGGGACCTTCAGACACCTTCTCCCATTCATGTGAAAGTTTGAGTAGCTTGATCTTCTGCCGGTCTGGCATAGGCAACCATCGCTGCTGTAAATAGATGTGCACCACATCATATCTAAAAGTCAGCATTTCACAGATATCATTCTAATCATCTAGATCTAACATTCTACCTACCTGCTCATCCTCTTTGATGGAGGTTGTGTTGAGACAGATATCCCACCTACAGACAAGCACTCACAGTCGTGCTTTCCTTCGGCACTTTGGTCAGGTAATTCATCTCTGCATTTCTCTGAATAAAGTTGAAACTAGCACATATATTTGTGTATCATCATAAACATTAAGAAGGCAGTTTGACAATATGATCTGTGAAACACCACCAGTAGGTCCTCATTTGTCTCTATGTTTGCGCAAATGATGGGCTTCCTGTAAGATTTACAATACCAGGCATTAAATCCCTCCTGTGTAAAGGCCTCAAATCCAATCAGAAAGTGGTTTCTTACACCAGAACAATTACACTTTTAATTGCATCAGTGGGCATACCTTGCCTGGCAGGTTGGTATTGTATTGCACCCTAGTCTGATAGCTCCCAGGTCTGTACCTGGAGTAGCAGGAAGAATGCCTTTAGAGCAGCAGGCCTTAGAAAAACTCCTTCTCTATCTGTGTGCTAGATTTTTCTATCTGAGGGTAAATAAGAAAACACACATGCTTTCTGATGGCAACTTTCTTTTTTACTTCATCATGAAAAATCCCTTTCTGAAATTCCCTGTCTCCATATAGTTAGAATTCTTTACATACGGCTACACATTTCTCTTTACATACACATATCCCTGTCCTGTAAATACATACATCTCCACACACAGTTTTGTCTCTTTTTACACAGTTACATCTCTTTCCGTAGCGACATCTACCTTCTACACAGTCACATATTTCTATACACAGTTACATCTATTTTTCACAGTTACATTCTCCACACAGCTCAGCTACATACCTTCTCACTTCTTCAATTTTATTCTCTCTAATTGTGTAAGCGTCTCCTCTGATCATTAGAAGTTTCTCCTGTCTCCACAGCCTTTTTTTGTTATGGTTCCCATGTACCTTAAGGTACACGATTTAAGTCAGATTGTAACTAGCATTTTTGAGTTAGGAAGTGCTTCTCATTAAATTGTCTAAGGTTTTTCAGAATTAAGTGTTTTATTTATATGCAAGATGAACTGATAGTGAACATTAATCAATCAATCAATCAATTAATCAATTAATTTGTTTTTTTTTTTGAGGCAGGGTTTCTCTGTGGCTTTGGAGGCAGTCCCGGAACTTGCTGTTAGAGAACAGACTGGTCTCAAGCTCACAGAGATCCGCCTGCCTCTGCCTCCCAAATGCTGGGATTAAAGGCATGTGCTACCACAGTCCGTGACATTGGACATTTATTAAATCTAGTTGTTAGGCCGGGTGGTGGTGGTGCACGCCTTTAATCCCAGCACTCGGGAGGCAGAGGCAGGCGGATCTTTGTGAGTTCGAGGCCGGGCTGGACCGATAGCCTCCATAACAATACAGAGAAACCCTGTCTCGTAAAAACCAAAAAAAAAAAAATCTAGTTTTTAACATGCTGTCATAAGTGGGGTTCTTCAAAAGTCAGAGGTAAGGAGACTAAAGATTGCTTAAATGATTCCTCATAAAAATATAGATGAGACTCTAATGTCTCTGGATTAAATATTAATTATGAAATATTTACATAACACACAGGAAAGTGCTTTTAAAATAAAAATATATCTTTCTATAAATGGATGCTATGACCATGTTTTTCTCCATTATCCCCAGTAGAGCACATCAAAGCATCTTTGAGATGCTTACCAAAGAGAAATTCTGACCATCATGTCTTCCAAAGGAGGAACTGACGAGTGTATATTGTCTAAACCTTCCAGAATAGGATATTTTATCAATCTGTAGCCGCCAAACACTTCATGAAATATCTATTTTATATGATGCATCAATACATGATTCTGAAAAATAAAACAGACTTTTCTTTTAAAAGGGTGATTGGAGGACATTGAATACTCACCAAGCTTTTCTCAGTTAACACTGCAGATTCATATGAATTCACAGACACAACAGAGAGACCCGGCTTCTTGGTCCACCTCTACTGTTTGCAAGTTAGGTTCATGGCCTTGGACAAATAATTTTAGTTCTGTGCATTATAATCTTTACTTTTTATGTGATATTGTATTATTTTTCTTGCAGGATGACTTGACATTTTAATTACATTGTTCAGGCAACATTCCCTGACACTGAAAAGACTGAAAATTTATTAATTTTATCCTATTTAAATATATCGTTATTGCAAAGTTATAAGCAGTCAATTTTCAGCTACCCATATTAATATATGAGAATCCTTGTGTGGGTAAAAAAAAATAACAAGAGCATGATTTTTCACATTTGGATTCAAAATCTATTTTTATATTTTATAGTTTTAAAATAAATATTTATATATAAAATGAAACATGAAAGGAGTATTTTAAGTAGCATAGAAAAGCCTTTCATTCCAGATTGATGGCTGTGTGGAAAGCAAGTGACTGACCCAGACCCCCTGAATGTGGGTGTCAGTGAGGAGGCCTAAGTAATCTATGCGGCCTTGGGTAGTATTTATCCCTGGTGTACAAATAGACTTTGAGTGCCCATCCCACAATGAGGGACTCTTGGAGGAGGGCCTAGCCACTGCCATCAATGAAATAACAGTTACTAGAGATCCACCATGGAGGACCTCACCCTCCCTGGGGATTGGGTGGAGATTTGGTGGGAGGACTGGGGGACCTGGTGGGGAGGGTGGGGGAGGAGGGGAGGGAGAGGGCTGGGATTGATATGTGAAACAAGATTGTTTCTAACCTAAATAAAATAATAATAATTAAAAAAAGAAACCTTCCCCCCCAAAAGAAAAGCCTTTCATTATACATATGAAAAAATTTTGACACAGATAACAAAAACAATAATACGTATACTATATGATGCTAATTCTTAATATTTGGTTGATATTCCCCAAAGAGAAATCAAACCCTGAACTTTCATTTATTGAGTGTGCCTGATCACAGGTCCTAGTTCCTTAGAAGTTATACTTTTGTTTAGTTTTCTCTGATTCATTACTAACTTGTGTGAATAATGAATTTCTAGAAACATGTTAATTTCATTAATATCTCCTGATTTTTTGTTCAATTATTCATCTTTCATAAACCTTTATATATTCATAGGATTCCTATAGGAATGTCACTTCTTTACTAATGTTAGCCTTCTCATTCATTTCTCTCTGTCTCTATTCTTCTCAATATCCAGATTTTTTCACAAAGCATTAAAAATACTTTGAAAGAGCCAGATTTTGCTCTCATGAAATTTTATTTTTATTTAGTTCCTTCAGTTGTAATTTAGGCATTTATTTGAGATCATTCTTACTTTTCATTGTATTTTCATAAATACAATATCCTCTTAATACTGTTTTCACAGTGTTTTATGGGTTTTTGTATGTTCTATATATATGAGCATAGAATCCTAAGTAGCTACAGAAGCTAGGAAAGTAGAAAGATACCATGGATTGAGAAATAATGAGATGCTCTAAAGAGGGGGATAGTAGAACACATGTGTTATTCAGAAGAGAGCAAAATGGGACCCAACTGGTAAACAAAGGAAAGAAGAAAAGACAAACAAGAGACACAGATAGGATTGTGAGATCTGAGATCTGTTCTCTAGGATGGAGAAGCTGTAGCACCCCAGAATCTCAGGATGATTACTTTATGCAGTTTAATAGACAAGCATCTTCAGTATCTTCAAACATCTGTAGGGGAGTCATCTTCAGGCCATAAACATTCAAGATGAGAAATGTACAGCTGAGATTTTCTTGCACACATTCTGAATATTCATATCTGGGTCACAGGGAAGCTTTGTTATTACTCTGAGCTTTATCTGGAAAAGGCTTTGCCACCCCCATAGGACTGTGGTATTGGGGTCTTTGATATCTCTGCTCATGTCTAATACTCCACATTTACTTAGAATTCCATTCTGTGTGTGTGTGTGTGTGTGTGTGTGTGTATGCTAATGGTGTATGCTAATGGCATTATCCAACACAGAGTGATATTATTCCCTCCAAGAGCCAAGGACTATATAACAAAAACTCAAGGGCCAGTTATGGCAAATATCCATTCAAATTATTATTTGGGGTAATAAAAGAAGATGACCTCCAAAATACATTTTATTGATACTGCTCTTAGTTGCCTGACAGAACTTGAAGGTAAGACCCTATTACTGAAGACTTCACAAAATTTGGACACAGGATTTGGAGGAAATAACCTGAAACTGACATGGAAATATTGTTCTTGATATCTGTCTTTCATAGATTTAGAGGGTGCTACACAAGCTGCCTAGGTAGAAAAATAATCAATAAGTAGCTCAGATGTAAAGCCTATGAGCCGCAATAATGATGGGCACAGTAAGAGATTTCCAATATTGGAATGTTAGCCGTGGGTGTAGCATACATTCATTAATTTGACTCATAGCTAGAGTATTTAGCTCACATATATTTCATGTAATTACTGATATTTTAAGTGCCTTTCCTAAAGTCATCAGTAAAGTAATATCAGAGCCTACACAACTTCCCGAATGTGAAATATGAGACTTTTTTCCAAGTAACAACAGGCTTTTTAATTTAAATTAGAAACAAGCTTGCTTCAAATGTCAATCCCAGCACTCTCTCGTTTCCCTCCTCCATCCCAAGCAACACACCCAACTCCACATCCAATCCCCACTTGTCTCTACAGGGAGGGTGAGACCCTTCAAGGGGAATATTCAAAATCTGTCAAATCACCCAGGACAGGGCCTAGGTCCTCCTCCATATGTCCAGGATGAGAGAGCATCCCTCCATGTGGAGTGGGCTCCCAAATTCCATTCAGATGCCAGGACTAAATATTGATCTGGTACCCAAGGCCCCAAAGATTGCTGAGGCCTCCTCACTGACACCCATGCTCAGGGGTTCCAGATCAGCCCCATGCTGGCCCTTCGGTTATCAGTCTGGGGTCCATGAGCTCCCCCTTGTTCAGGTCAGTTGTTTTTGTGAGTTTCACCTGCCGGGTCATAACCCCCTTTGCTCATTACTCCTCCATCTCTGCAACTGGGTTCCAGGAGTCTAGTTCAGTGTTTAGCTGTGGGTGTCTGCCTCTGGTTCCTTTAGCCACTGGATGAAGACAAGGGTGTCCATATCTTTTAAATATTGTGCTCGAAATTCTTGGTAGAGCAATAAGACAACAAAAGGAGATCAAGGGAATACAAATTGGAAAGGAAGAAGTCAAACTTTCACTATATGCAGATAATATGATAGTCTAGGTAAGCTACCCAAAGAATTCTACCAGGTAACTTCTACAGCTGATAAACACCTTCTTCAAGGTGGCAGGATACAAAATTAACTAAAAAATCAGTAGCCCTACTATATGCCGACAATAAAGGAGCCGAGACAGAAATCAGAGAAACATCACCCTTTACAATAGCCACAAACAACATAAAATACCTTGGGGAACTCTAACCAAACAGGTGAAAGACCTGTATAACAAGAACTTTGAATCTTTAAAGAAATTAAAGACAATACCAGAAAATGGAAAGATCTCCCATGCTCGTGAATAGGTAGGATCAACACAGTAAAAATGGCTATCTTACCAAAAGCAATATACAGATTCAATGCAATCCCTATCAAAATCCCAGCACAATTCTTCACGAACCTTGAAAGGACAATCCTCAACTTTTTATGGAAAAGCAAAATACCAGGATAGCCAAATAAACCCTGTACAATAAAGGAACTACCTGGAGGCATCACCATCCCTTACTTCAAGCTCTATTATACAGCTATAGTCCTGAAAATAGTTTGGTATTGACACAAAAATAGACAGGTAGGTGAATGTAATTGAATTGAAGACACTGATATAAATCCACACACCTTTGAACACCTGATCTTTGACAAAGAAGCTAAAAATAAAGAATGGAAAAAAAGAAAGCATTTTCCTCTTTCATCCTAGACTCTTGAAGAAGGGCCTAGACCTTACCCTGGATGACATGACAGACTCTGGAGATCAACCATGGAGGGCCTCACCCTCCCTGGGGATCAGAGTGTAGATTGGGTTGGCGACAGAGGGACTTAGTGGGGAGGGATGGGAAGGAGGGGGGGAGAGGGAACTGGAATTGACATGTGAAACAAACTTGTTTCTAACTTAAATAAAAAAGGAAGAGGGAAAAAGAAAGAAAATATCTTCAGCAAATGGTGCTGGCCTAGCTGGACGCTGGCATGTAAAAGACTGCAGATAGATCCATACTTATCACCATTCACAAAACTTAAGTCCAAATTGAAAAGTGAGGTACAGAACTAAATAGAGAATTATCAACAGAGGAATCTATAATGGCTGAGATTCATCTGAGAAAGTGCTCAACATCCTTAGCCATCAGGGAAATGCAAATCAAACAACTCTGAGATACCATCTTAGTCCTCCTGTCAGAATGGCTAAAATAAAAAATACTAATGACAGTTTATGCTGGAGAGAATTAGAGAAAGGTAAAAACTCCTTTACTGCTGGTGGCAGTGCCAACTTGGACAGCCACTTTGGAGATCAGTATGGAGACTCCTAAGGAAAATAAATGGTAATCAGGCTACTACAAGAACAAGCAATTCCACTCTTAGGCATATATCCAAAAGATGTACATTCATACAATAAGGACACCTGCTCAACTATGTTCATTGCAGCATTAATTATGATAGCCAGAACCTGGAAGCAACCTATATGCCCCTCAACTGAAGAGTGGATAGAGGAAATGTGGTACATCTACACAATGGAGTACTACTCAGCAGAAAAAATGGAATATTGAAATTTGCAGACAAATGGATGGCACTGGAAGAAACCATACCAAGTGAGGTAACCCCATCACAAAAAGACAAACATTGTATGTATTCACTCATATATGGATTTTAGACATGGATCAGGGGATTGCCAGCCTACAATCCCACCACCAGAGAGTAGAAAACAGGGAGAACCCTAAGAGAGATATGCATGGTACCCGGAAGAAGGGGAATGAGATGAGATCTCCTGACTACATTGGGGGCCTGGGGGGAGAGAAGGGGAGAGAAAGATGGGAGAAAGAAAGAGAAAAGGAGGGGAGAGGAGGACATGGGGGAGCAGGAATGTTGAGTCATGGTAAGAATAGAGGAGAGCAGGATGAGATATACCATAATAAAGGGGGCCATTGTAGGTTTGAAGAGAGATCTGCCACCAATGAGATTTTTCAGAGATCTACAAGAATGACACCAACTAACGTTAAGGCTACCTTAAATGCCCTCCCTTGATAACGAAATTGATGACTACTTTATATGTCATCCTAGAACCTTTCATACAGTGGCTGATAGAAGCAGAGGCAGACACCCACAACTGAAAACCCAACTAAACTCCCTGAAACCAGCTGCAAAGAGGAGTAGTTAGCAAAGGAAACAAAACCCAGCTAGTGAAAACCACAGAGGCAGCTGACCTAAATAAGGGAGAATGCATGGATCCCAGACTGATGACAGAGTTCAGCATGGGACTTATCCAGACACCCCCTGAATTTGGGTTTCAGAGAGGAGGCCTCAACAATCTATGGGGATCAGTATTTACTCCTGACACACAAATGGACTTTGGGAGCCCACTCCACATGGAGGGAGGCTTTCTCAGCCTGGACACATGGAGGAGGGCCTAGACCAGCCCGGGATGATATAATAGACTTTGAAAATCCCCCATGGAAGGACTTACCCTCCCTGGGAAACAGAGGGGTGATGGAGTTGGGGGGGCAGGAAGGGGGTTGAGAGGAAGGGGAGGGAGTTGGGAGTAACATGTGTGAAAAGTTAAATAAAATTATTATAAAAAATAGTTTATCTGTTCTTGATATCTATCCAGAAAATTGTTCATTTCCCTTAAATTTTCAAATTTTGTGGAGTACAGGCTTTCAAAGTATGTCCTGAAGATTCTCTGAATTTCCTCAGTGTCCATTGTTATGTCCCCCTTTTCATTCCTGATTTTGTTAATTTGCATGTTGTCTCTCTGCCTTTTGGTCAGTTTGGATTAAGGTTTGTCTATCTTGTTGATTTTATAGAAGAACTGACTCTTTGTTTCCTTGATTCTTTGAGTTGTTTTCTTTATTTTGACTTTACTGAATTCAGCCCTCAATTTGATTATTTCCTGGTATCTGCTCCTCTGGGATGTGTTTGCTTCTTTTTGTTCTAGAGTTTTCAGTTGTGCTGTTAATTCTCTAGTGTGACTATTCTACAGTTTCTTCATATAAGCACTTAGTGCTATGAACTTTCCTATTAGTACTGCTTTCAAAGTGTTCCATAAGTTTGGGTATGTTGTGTCTTCATTTTCATTGAATTCTAGGGAGTCTTGCATTTCTTTTTTTACTTCTTCCTTGACCCAGGAATGGTGCAATTGTGTGTTGTTCAATTTCCATGTGTTTGTAGGGTTTCTGCAATTTGTATTGTTATTGAATTCTAACTTTAAAGCATGGTCGTCTGATCAGATATAGGTGGTTATTCCAATTTTTATACCTGTTGAGGTTTGCTATGTTCCCGAGTATGTGGTCTATTTTAGAGAAGGTCCCATGTGGCACTGAGAAGAAGGTATATTCTTTTGTGTTTGGATGGAATGTTCTACAGATGTCTGTTAAACCCAACTGGGTCATAACTTCTGTTAGTTTCTTTGTTAAGTTGCTGTCTGTAGGTCCTGTCTAGTAGTGAGTGTGGGGTGTTGAAGTCTCCCACTATAACTGTGTGAGGTCTTATATGTGACTTGAGCTTTAGTAATGTTTCTTTTACAAATGTGGGTGCCTTTGTATTTGGAGCATAGATGTACAGAATGAGACTTCTTCCTGATGGATGGATTTTTCCTGTGGTGAAAAATAAATGGTGTACTCCAGCCATCTGCCATGGTGGAGGAATGAAGGGCCCAAGCTAATGGGTTTAGCTCATGAAACAACTACAATAAGATACTTTGTTTTTGTATCAAAAAAAGAAAAAGAAATGACCTTCTTCATCTGTTTTGATTGATTTTAGTTTGAAATCTCATTTGTTTGATACTAGGATAGCTAACCCAGCTTGTTTCTTGGGTCCATTTGATTGTAAAATCTTACCCCAACCTTTTACTCTGAGGTAATATCTGTCTTTGAAGTTGGGGTGCGTTTCTTGTATGCAGCAGAAGGGTGGATTCTGTCTTCATATTCATTCTGTTAGCCTGTGTCTTTTTATAGGCAAATTAAGACCATTAATATTGAGGGAGATTAAGGACCATTGAGTGTTAATTCTTGTTTGTTTTTGATTTGTTGTTGGTCATGTCATTGTTTGTGGATTTACCCTGCTTTTCTTTTGTCTTTTGGTAAAGTGTGATTATCTATTTCCTATGTTTTTGTGAACTTAGTTACCTTTCTTAGGTTGAAGTTTTCCTTCCAGTACTTCCTGTAGGGCTGGATTAGTGAATATGCATTATTTAAATCTGGTTTTGTTGTGGAATATCTTGTTTTCACTATCTATAGTGATTGAAATCTTTGCTGGGTATAGTAGTCTGGACTTGCATCCATGGTCTCTTAGTGTTTGCACAATATTCATCCAGCACCTTCTGGCTTTCAGAGTTTCCATGGAGAAGTCACGTGTCATTCTGACAGGTTTGCCTTTATGTGTTACTTGGTCTTTTTCCTTTGCTGCTCTTAATATGCTGTTTTTATTCTGTATGTTTGGGGTCTTGATTATTATGTGGCGAGGGAACTTTTCTTTGTGGTCCACTCTATTCGGTGTTCTGTAGGCTTCTTGTACTTTGATTGGCATGTCTTTCTTTAGTTTGGGAAAGTTTTCTTCAATGATTTTGTTGAATATGTTTTCTGCACCTTTGAGTTGGGTTTCTTCCTCTTATTTTATTCCTAATTTTCTTAGATTTGGCCTTTTCACTGTGCCCCCTATTTCATGGGTAGTTTTTGTTAGGGATTTGTTGGACTTAAGATTTTTCTTTGGTTGATAAATCTATTTCTCCTAGTGAATCTTTAACACCTGAAATTCTCTCTTCCAACTCTTGTATTTTGTTGGTTATGCTTGCATCTGTAGTTCCTGATCATTTACTCACCTTTTCTAATTCCAGCATTCTTTCAGAGTGTTTTTTTCATTGTCTCTATTTCAGCTTTCACACCTTGCACTGTTTGAATTGTTTCAATTTTTGGTTTGTCTTTTCTTCCATTTCTTCAAAGTATTTTCTAATTTCCTCTTTTAGGGTCTCTGCCATCTTCATGAAGTTGTTTTAAGGTCATTCTTTTCTGCTTCATCTGTGTTGGAATGTTCATGTCTTGCTGGTGTAGATTCCCTAGACTCTGATGGTGTCATATTGGTTTTTCTGTTGTTAAATGTGTTCTTATATTGTTGTCTTCCCATTCCTTCTTCCAGTAGGTACAGGTGGGGTCTCTTCCTTTCCTGGTAGGTGCAGGTTTTAGGTTTTCTTCTGGTGGTTGCAAGCAGGTCCAATACTCTGATGGGTCTCACAGTGGTTGCATGTGCCACACCCTCTTCTCTGCTCTGAGTGGTGGTGGAAGTAGACCTGGTCCTCAGGCCAGAAGATCCCAGAAATGGCAAGAGGAAGGAAGTTAGCCTGAGGTGGGGGCTGCAGTTCACCTCTGCCCTGAGTGAAGCCAGGAGTAGACATGCACTATCAGCAGGCTCCTGGTTGTTTGGTCCTCTGCAGGCATGTCAACCTGGCTACAGTCCCCAGACCAGGAGATCCCAGAAAGGAAAAGAGCAAAATATAAGACTTCTTTTCATACATTACATCATACTTGAGTTCCAAAGTATATGTTCACTACTCGTCTTTGTTTGAGCCTATTTTCCTGCTCTGCTCTTCTCTCTGACCCTCCTCATGTTCACCCCCTTCTAGCTCTAGTGTTCCCCTTTGGGTCACATGCATTTTATTACCATTTAAACCCATTTTCCTAAGAAAATTACCCTCTACAGTTCCATTTCTAGTTTCATGAGTCTCAGTATCCCAAGTAATGAGACTACTTTTTATTTGATTAGTTTATTTGATTGGTCTAGTACTCAGACCTGGAAGGAAATCTTGAGCATTGTTTTGCATCAACCTTCCATTCTGTAGAATCACATGTTTAACAAGCTACACTACAGGCCTCATTGCTATTTTTATTTACTTTTATTTCTTATTAAAATATTTAAAATTATATTATAGTTACATTTCTCCTTTCTCTTTCCTCATCCAAATTCTCCCATATGCCTTTCACATTCTTTTTCAAATCCATGACCTCTTTTTCACTAATTTTTATTGCATGCATATATATATATATATATACATAAATACTCCTAAATATAACTCATTGAGACTGTATGATGTTGCTTGTGTGCATGTTTTCAGGGCTGAACATTTTGCATCAAACAACTGGTGTGCTCTTCCCTGGGAAAGATCACCTCTCTCACACCAAGCTTTCCTCACTTCCCCATAGTTCTTTGTGTACAGTTGAGGATTTTTTGTGCTTTTCCCTACCTACTTGGTATGTCCATTGGTGCCATCCTTTCTAGTCTTAAGGATATTTGAGACACACAGAAAAAATACACACATGTATTCTATAGTTATTATTGTGGCCTATTGAGGTCTTCATTTTTCAAATTTTCCTTAATCCTTAAAACTGGCTTGTATGTACACCTTCACATTAATTTTACAAATTCTAAAATTGAGGTTAATAAACTGTTCCACTTTTCCACTCATATGGTAACCAGGAGGACTGAATCATAGTATTAGGGTGGTTTTGAATATGCATCCTTTTCAAATTTTCCACTGGTACCACTCTCAAGCCCTTCATTTTGTTCATAGAAATAATCAATGATATGACAGAGTTTGGAGATCCCCCATTAAGGGTATCACCCTCCCTGGAGAGTGGACTGGGGCTTGGGTGAGGGGTTGGGGAGGGGCACGTGAGGAGAGGAGAGAGAGGGAGCTGCGACTGTTATATGAAGCAAGTTTGTTTCTAATTTATGTAAAAATATAAAAAACAAAAATAAAAGTGATGGGGAAGGTCCTGAGTACATGTCAATAAAGCACTGTTGGCCAATAGGGAACCAAGATAGGTGGGACTAGGAGTCCAGGAGGGCTCTGGGAAGGAGAAACACAGGAAGTCAAGATGTAACCGCCATGGGATAGGAAGCCCGGAAATTTCTCCGGTAAGAGAAATACTTAGATTAACAATTATGGGTTAAATACTTAAGTCAGAGCTAGCCAGTAAGAAACAAGAAAGGCCAACAGCTTCATAATTAATATAGCCTCCTGTGTGTTTATTTGGGTCTGATGCAGCTCTGGAACCAGGCTGGTGGGAAGGCTTCACTTTACATAAAAGAAATAGAGTAATTTTAAAAAGCCATGTAAAGATGGAAAATACACAGAGTCTGGATGCTGTGCATTATTGTTTTGTCTTTAAACTGTTTTACTATTGAAGTATGAGCAAAAATTGCTAAAAGACAATTGATTATAAATGCTGCTGAAAAATTCAAACCTATATATTTTGAAAAATGCCTTGACTTGACAATTTAAATCTAAGGATATGTTGTTTTGGAAAAGAGATTCTGCTTTTGTTTCCAAAGAGGATGGAAACCTATGAATTCCTTCAAGGCTATGATTTGATCAAGCCAGATCCCCTGAAGCAATAGCCCAGATGATCCAACATCCAAAAGAGCTGAAACCATGTAGCCACATAGACTGCTACAGCCAGGACTTGGTCAGGGATATGGACTTCTTAGGATCCCCTTGGGATTGATAGATTCCCCAAACAGTAAAAACCAGTTTGGAGAGAACTATGCCCATATTCCAAAATATTGTTTATAAATATCTGCTTTCATTTAAATGGTTGGTTGTATATAATTAAAGATCACAGTCAGCTCTTTCTTAAAAAAGGACAATATGATATAGAAAGGAATATTTTACATTGATATGGACTTTGGTTTATTGATACATATTTAAGGTCAATTTTGTCATATGTATATTTCTACTCTTGTTTAGGTATTGTATTTATATATCTCTTTTAAAAGTGTAATGTATAATTAAGTATAGATTATAGATTGTCATCTATAATAGTCAAAACTTACAGTTATGTTAGGTTTTCTTTATATAAAATATATATTTCAAATGGATAGGTATTCTTCAAAACCTTTTGAATATCTACAGAATATGGCATTTAAAGGGGTTTATTAGGGTCTTTCTTGGCGATGAGACACAATTGTTTCTGGTGACACCAATTATGACAGAGAGGAACATGGGTGTTTGATGGAGTTGAAGACAGATAGTTAAGGTTGTGGTTTTCCTTAGTTATGATAAAAGTTATATATAAAACTTTGGATTCACAAAGATAGGATAGATGATAGAATATTTTCTTTAAATTTTGCCAAATGTTAGTGGAAAATATTGTTAACTATAATTATTACTTGATGACTGTTTTGTTATACATAAGTTTACTATGTTAAAGTTAAAACTTTTATTTTTATTTAGATAGAAAAGAAATGATAGGGGATATCCTTCTGTATGTTGTGAATATATGTTTATCTTATTGGTTGATGAATAAAGCTGTTTTGGCCAATAGATGGCAGGATTTAGTCAGGCATGAAATCTAAACAGAGATAGAGAAAGGTAGCAGGCAGTGTCAAGGAGATGCCAGTAGCTGCTGAGGAAGTAAGAGGCCTGGGTATTCTCTGGTAAGCCAAGACCATGTGGAGATACACAGATTAATATAAATGTGTTAATATTTAACTGAGAGCTAGCCAATAAGAAGACTGAGCAATAGGCCAAACAGTTTATAATTAGTATAAGCTTCTGTGTGTTTATTTGGGATTAAACGTCTACAGGCCAGGAAGGGACACAAACTTCCATCTACACAGTGGTGGATGGGAGTACAATTAAGAGACACCCTCCGTGGGGAGTGGATGGGGGGGCCGGTGGGGGGTATTGAGAATGGGAGGGAGAGGGAACTGGGATTGGTAAGCAAGGAATCCAGTGACAGAGAGGGAGGACTGATGAGCAAAGGGGTTAAGACTAGGTTGGTTTAACCCCCAGAAACAGCTGACCTGACCTGGGATTCCAGCATGGGACTTATCAAGACCCCTTGAACGTGGGTGTCGGTGAGGAGGCCTAGGTAATCTATTGGGCCTTGGGTAGTAGATCAGAATTTATTCCGGGTATGCCAATGGACTTTGCATGCCCATCCAAAATGAGAGATGCACTCTCACCCTGAACTCTTGGGGAAGGGTCTAGGCCCTGCCCTGGATGAAATGACAGACTATGGACACCCCCATGGAGGGGATATTGGAGGAGTTGGTGGGAGGGCATGGGAGAAGGGGAGGGAAAGGGAGAGGGACTTGGTATTGATATGTGAAGCAACCTTGTTTCTAATTTAAATTTAAAAATAAAAATTAAAAATAAGATTGTTTTTAAGTTAAATAAAAAAGAATGTTGAAGAATAAACTTCGGTATTCAGTATTTACTGCATTGCCCTCTTGACTCTAAAACAACAACAAAAAATTCATAAAAACCCCAAAAAGTAAGGAGAATAATTTAGATTCCAGGACACACAAGTCTGGGTCATGAGAAGTGGGAAAATACATATCCTACATAGATGGCAGAAGGAAAGACTCAATAGGATGATTTCAGTAGCCTAAGTGAAAAGGAGCATTTAGAGCCATTCACAGAAATGTGGTTATGACAAGAGATACTGGTCTAAAGTAAACAATCACATGAATAGCAGCATGCACTAGATTCAATGTCTGCTGGCCAGTTGTATAATGTTTTATGTCAAGGCTTCAGAATTCAGTAAAGACCATTGTGTAGGGAAAGACTGGAACAGAGAAAAGGAATAGAATAGAGAAATGGATGAAAAAGGAGGTAATACACTTTAATACAAAGAATCAATCACAATAACCCACACATTTGTTTATAAGTAAAGATGAGTGACTTACAAGAATGAGTGAGTGAGACATTAGTGTATGAGTGACAAAGAGCGACAGACTGTTCAATTAGTTCCTACACTTTTACTGTCAACTGTATATAATCTCCAATTTTTTGTATTTCATTAATATAGCTTTTACTATGATTCCTCTGTTTGAGAAGATTCTCTCCTCATAATAAAAAAGAATCCATACAGTATTATTTTCCTGTCAATAATGTGTTCTCAAATAATGTTGACTTTCGTGAGCACTGTCAAGATGAACATGATGGAGCAGTGAAACTCAGGAAAATCTGAAAAGACATAGAAGAAGAGATAGGGTTTAAAGGTAGGTTGAGTTCAGGCAGGTCTCCACTTACACAAGTGACCAAGCTTTCCTTACTCAGTAACAGGAGCTATTTTTTTTTCTTTTGGAGTTCTAATTTCGGTTGGAGCTCTTTTTTATATTTTATTTTCCAGTTTAAATTTAGATAAGAAACAAGGTTGCTTCACAAGTCAGTTCCAGGTCCCTCTCCCTTTCCCTCCCCTCCTCCCGTGCCCTCCCCCAGCCTCCCCCCCCCGTTATCCCCTCATTCCCCCAGGGAGGGTAAGGCCCTCCATGGGGGTGTCCATAGTCTCTCATTTCATCCAGGGCAGGGCCTAGACCCTTCCCCAAAGTTCAGGGTGAGAGTGCACCTCGCATTGTTCTATGGGAGTCCAAAGTCCGTGTGTATAATTGGGATGGGTACTGATCTGCTGCCCAAGGCTCAATAGATTACCTAGGCCTCCTCAATGACACCCACATTCAGGGGGTCTTGATCAGTCCCAGGCTGATGCCTGGGATTCAAGTTCTGGCTATTACAAATAAAGCTGCTATGAACATAGTGGAACAGACATCTTTGTTGTATGAATGGGCATCTTTTGGATATATGCCTAAGAGTGGAGTTGCTGGGTCTTGTGGTAGGTTTATTCCCATTTTTCTGAGGAATCTCCATACTGATTTCCAAAGTGGCTAACCAGTTAGCACTCCCACCAGCAATGGAGGAGTGTCCCCCTTTCACCATATCCTCTCCAGCATAAATTGTCATTGGTGTTTTTGATTTTAGCCATTCTGACAGGACTGAGATGGTATCTCAGAGTAGTTTTGATTTGCATATCCCGGATGGCTAAGGATGTTTAGCACTTTCTCAAGTGCCTCTCAGCCATTGTAGACTCCTCTATTGAAAACTCTCTATTTAGTTCTGCAGCCCACTTTTTAATTGGGTCCTTTGATGTTTTGAAGACTTGCTTCTTGAGTTCTTTGTAAATTTTGGGGATCAACCCTCTGTCAGATGTGGGATTAGTGAATATTTTTTCCCATTCTGTGGGCTGCCTTTTTGTCTTGCTGACTGTGTCCTTTGCCTTACAAAAGCTTCTCAGTTTCAGTAGGTCCCATTTATTAATTGTTGATCTCACTGTCTGTGCTACTGGTGTTATGTTCAGGAAGCTGCCTCCTGTACCAATTCGTTCAAGGGTACCAGCCACTTTCTCTTCTAAGAGGTTCAGTGTGACTGGATTTATGTTGAGATCTTTGATCCATTTGGACTTAAGTTTTGTGCAGGGCGATAAACATGGATCGATCCACATTCTTCTACATGCCAGTCTCCAGTTATGCCAGCACCATTTGTTGAAGATGCTTTCTTCATTCCATTGTATATTTTTAGCTTCTTTGTCAAAGATCAGATGTTCGTACGTGTGTGGGTTAATACCTGGGTTTTCAATTCGATTCCATTGGTCTACCTGTCTATTTTTGTTCCAATACCAAGCTGTTTTCAGGACTATAGCTCTATAATAGAGCTTGAGGTCAGGGATGGTGATGCCTCTGGACGTTGCCTTGTTGAACAGGGTTGTTTTGCCTATCCTGGGTCTTTTGTTTTTCCATACAAAATTGATTATTGTTCTTTCAAGGTCTGTGAAGAATTGTGCTGGGGTTTTAATGGGGATTGCATTGAATCTGTAGATTGCTTTTGGCAGGATTGCCATTTTTACTACATTGATCCTACCTATCCAAGAGCATGGGAGATCTTTCCATTTTCTGAGGGCTTCTTTAATTTCTTTCTTTAAAGATTCAAAGTTCTTACGATACACGTTTTTCACTTGTTTGGTTAGCGTTACCCCAAGGTATTTTATGTTGTTTGTGGCAATTGTTGAGGGTGATGTTTCTCTGATTTCTCTTTCAGCCCTTTTATCATCTGTATAGAGTAGGGCTACTAATTTTCTTGAGTTGATCTTGTAGCCTGCCACTTTGCTGAAGGTGTTATTCAGCTGTAAGAGTTCCCTGGTAGAGTTCTTTGGGTCATTGATGTAAACTATCATATCGTCTGCAAACAGTGAAAGTTTGACCTCTTCCTTCCCAATTTGTATCCCCTTGATCCCCCTTTGTTGTGGTATGGCAATAGCTAGAACTTCAAGTACCATGTTGAAAAGGTATGGAGAGAGTGGACAGCCTTGTTTTGTTCCTGATTTTAGAGGAATTGCGTTGAGTTTCTGTCCATTTAGTTTTATGTTGGCTGTTGGTTTGCTGTATATAGCTTTTATTATGTTTAAGTATGTCCCTGTTATCCCAGATCTCTCTAAGTCCATTATCATGGAGGTGTGTTGGATTTTGTCAAAGGCTTTTTCAGCATCTAGTGAGATGATCATTTGATTTTTGTTTTTCAGCTTGTTTATATGGTGGATTACGTTGATGGATTTTCGTATGTTGAACCATCCCTGTATTCCTGGGATGAAATCTACTTGATCGTGGTGAATGATTGTGTTTGATGTGTTCTTGGATACGATTTGCCAGTATTTTATTGAGTATTTTTGCATCAATGTTCATGAGGGATATTGGTCTGAAGTTCTCTTTCTTGGTTATATCTTTGTGTGTCTTGGGGATCAAGGTTATTGAAGCCTCATAGAAAGAGTTTGGCAAAGACCCTTCTGCTTCTATTGTGTGGAACACTTTGAGAACAATTGGTATAAGCTGATCTTTGAATTTCTGGTAGAATTCTGCACTGAGGCCATCTGGACCTGGACTTTTTTTGGTTAGGAGACTTTTGTTGACTGCTTCTCTTTCCATAGGGGTTATAGGTCCATTTAAATTGCTTATCTGTTCTTGATTTAGTTTTGGCAAGTGATAGCTATCCAGGAAGTCATCCATTTCCTTTAAATTTTCAAATTTTGTGGAGTACAGGTTTTCAAAGTATGACCTAATGATTCTCTGGATTTCCTCAGAGTCTGTTGTTATGTCCCCCTTTTCATTTCTGATTTTGTTAATTTGCGTGTTCACTCTCTGCTGTTTGGTAAGTTTGGACAAAGGTTTGTCTATCTTGTTGATTTTCTCAAAGAACCAACTCTTCGTTGCATTGATTCTTTGTATTGTTTTCCTGGTTTCTACTTTATTGATTTCAGCCCTCAATTTGATTATTTCCTGGCATCTACTCCTCCTTAGGGAGTTTGCTTCTTTGTGTTCTAGAGCTTTCAGCTGTGATGTTAATTCTCTAGTATAACTGTTCTCCTGTTTCTTCATGTGAGCACTTAGTGCTATGAACTTCCCCCGTAGCACTGCTTTCAAAGTGTCCCATAAGTTTGGGTATGTTGTATCTTCATTCTCATTGAATTCGAGGAAGTCTTTAATTTCTTTTTTTATTTCCTCTTTGACCCAGGGATGGTGCAGTTGAGCATTATTCAATTTCCATGAGTTTGTAGGTTTTCTGCAATTTGTGTTGTTGTTGAATTCTAATTTTAAAGCATGGTGGTCTGATAAGATGCATGGAGTTATTCCAATTTTTTTGTAGCTGCTGAGGGTTGATATGTTGCCAAGTATGTGGTCGATTTTTGAGAAGGTTCCATGTGGTGGTGAGAAGAAGGTATATTCTTTTTTATGTGGATGAAATATTCTATAGATATCTGTTAATCCCAGTTGAGTCATTACTTCTATTAGACCCTTTGCTTCTTTGTTGAGTTTCTGTCTGGTATTCCTGTCTAGTGGTGAGAGTGGTGTGTTGAAATCTCCCACTATAACTGTGTGGGGCTTTAGATGAGATTTAAGTTCTAATAATGTTTCGTTAACGAATGTGTATGCCTTTGTATTTGGGGCATAGATGTTCAGGATAGACACTTCATCTTGGTGGGTTTCACCTGTGATGAGTATGTAATGACCTCCTTCATCTCTTTTGATTGATTTTATTTTAAAATCCAGTTTGTTAGATATTAGGATTGCTACCCCTGCTTGTTTCTTGGGTCCATTTGATTGAAATTTTTTTTCCCAACCTTTAACTCTCAAGTAATGTCTGTCTTTGAGGGTGAGGTGTGTTTCTTGTATGCAGCAGAAGGAAGGGTTCTGTCTTCGAATCCATTCTGCTAGTCTGTTTCTTTTTATGGGTGAGTTAAGGCCATTAATATTGAGGGATATTAATGACCATTGATTGCTCATCCTTCTTCGATTTGCAATGGTTGTTGTTGGTGGAATTATGTGTGGAATTTCACCCCTTTGTTCTTTTGGCTGTTGGTAGAGAGGGATTCTCTAATGCCTATGTTTTTCTGGTTGTAGTTTCCTTCCTTGGGTTGGAGTTTTCCTTCCAAAATTTTCTGTAGGGCTGGGTTAGTGGACACATATTGCTTGAATCTAGTTTTGTCATGGAATATCTTGTTTTGTCCGTCTATAGTGATTGAGAGCTTTGCTGGGTATAGTAGTCTGGGCTGGCATCCATAGTCTGTTAGTGTAGGTAGAATATCTATCCAGGACCTTCTGGCTTTCAGCGTTTCCATGGAGAAATCAGGTGTAATTCTGATAGGTCTGCCTTTATATGTTACTTGACCATTTTCCTTAGCTGCTCTTAATATTCTTTCTTTATTCTGTATGTTTGGGGTCTTGATTATTATGTGGCGAGGGGATTTTTTTTGTGGTCCACTCTATTTGGTGTTCTGTAGGCTTCTTGTACCTTCATTGGCATGTCTTTCTTAAGGTTGGGAACGTTTTCTTCTATGATTCTGTTGAATATGCCTTCTGCCCCTTTAAGGTGGATTTCTTCTTCTTCTATACCTATTATTCTTAGGTTTGGTCTTTTCATGGTGTCCCATATTTCCTGGATGTTTTGTGTTAAGGATTTGTTGGATTTAAGGTTTTCTTTGGTTGATAAATCCATTTCTCCTAGTGTATCTTCACCACTTCAGAATCTCTCTTCCATCTCTTCTATTCTGTTGGTAATGCTTGTATCAGTAGTGCCTGACTGTTTGTCCAGCTTTTGTATTTTCTGCCTTTCTTTAGATTGTGTTTTTTTAATGTCTATTTTAGTTTTCAACCCTTGCAGTGTTTGCATTGCTTCTTGCAATTTTCTATTTATCTTTCATCCATTTGTTGCCTTTTATGAATTTTTTGGTTTGTTCTTTCTTCCATTTCTTCCATTTTTTGGTTTGCTTTTTGTTCCATTTTTCCCATTTTGTGCTTTGTTTCTTCTTCCATTTCCTGCCTTTTTTGGTTTGTTTCTTCTTCCATTTTTTTCATTTTTGCTTTGTTTTTTTCTACCATTTCTTGCATTTTTTTGCTTTGTTTCTTCTTCCTTTTCCTGCCCTTTTTGGTGTGTTTCTTCTTCCAATTCTTGCATTTTTTGCTTTGTTTTTTCTTCCATTTCTTGCATTTTTTGCTTCGTTTCTTCTTCCATTTCCTGCCTTTTTTGGTTTGTTTTTTCTTCCAATTCTTGCATTGTTTGGTTTGTTTTTTCTTCCATTTCTTGCATTTTTTGGTTTGCTTTTTCTTCCATTTCTTTGAGGGAGTTTCCTATATCCTCTTTTAGGGCCTGTATCATTTTCATGAAAGTGTTTTTAAGGTCATTCTCTTCTGCTTCGTTCGCATTGGAATGTTGGGGTCTTGCTGGTGTGGAGTCTCTAGAATCTGGCGGTGTCATATTTGTTTTTCTGTTGCTGAGTGTGTTTTTGTATTGTCTCTTTCCCATCTCTGCTTCTAGTGGGTGCAGAAAGAGTCCCTTACTGGTCTGGGGACCAGAGTTCCCTTTTGGTGGGTGCTAGCAAGTCCAGTAATCTGGTGGTTCTTCTATTCCTTGTCCAAGTGCTGGTCCCGTGGGTGGAGAAGAAGAATAGAAATCTGGGGCGCTTAGCCTCCTACCTGGTCCCCTGGTCCCTATGTTGGGTCCTGTTTTACCTGATCCGGAACAGCTACTCCCCTGGTCTCCCTGGCTCCTCTGGTTTCCTGGTCTCGTTGGTGGGAGAGAAGACCTTGGGTCTGGGGTGTTTGGCTCCCGCCGGGATTGGGAGCTCTGTGCAGTTCCCAGGCGATCTGCAGGTACTGGAACACAGGCCGAGAAGCTGGCCTGTTTACCTGATGCTGCTGCAGGAACAGCTGCTTCCCTGGACTCCCAGCCTCCTCTGGTTTCCTCGTCTCGTTGGTGGGAGAGAAGACCTTGGGTCTGGGGTGTTTGGCTCCCGCCGGGATTGGGAGCTCTGTGCAGTGCCCAGGCGATCTACAGGCACTGGAACACAGGCCGGGAAGCCGGCCTGTTTACCTGATGCTGCTGGAGGAACAGCTGCTTCCCTGAACTCTCAGCCTCCTCTGGTTTCCGGGTCTCCTTGGTGGGAGAGAAGACCTGGAGTCTGGAGTCCTTGGCTCCTGCCGGGATTGGGAGCTCTGTGCAGTTCCCAGGCGATCTGCAGGCACGGGAACACACGCCGGGAAGCCGGCCTGTTTACCTGATGCTGCCGGAGGAACAGCTGCTTCCCTGGATTCCCAGCCTCCTCTCAACAGGAGCTATTTTTAATCCATACCCCTGAGCCAAGTTATTTCTCTAGTTTTTCAGCTCATCTATAAATACAAACTGCAGATCCTCATTTTGCCTTTTGGACAAAGAGTGGAAACAAAATTTCTTTCTTGGTGATTCATCTCCCAGTGCCAGTAAGTCTTTCCCTCCCCTAAACAAATCTCATAGTCTTATTAATTGGAGTGGAAGGGTGTAGCTTCAAAAGAGAACTTTAACCTTTCATGACTTCAGTTGGCTTGGAGCTAGATGAGCGTCTTTTATTATTTATTTGTTTATTTATCTAAAACTTTATTCATTTACTTAATAATTATGGTTTCACCTGAATGTTTGTTTGTGTGCTACTTCATGGATGATGCAAGAGAACAGAGAGAGCATCAAAAACCCTGAGTCTTCATGTGTATGCTGTAAATTGAACCTGGGTCCTCTAGAAGAAAAGCCAGTGCTTTTACCCACTAAGTCATCTCTCCAGCCCTGATAGTGTTTTTAAAAAATGAAATAAAGGAAAAGTTATTGCTCTTTTATTACTTCACAAAGGCTGCTCTCCCACAGATACCTCATACCAGGTTACCATCCTACACTGTGATGAGGCCAGCTCCTTGTGTTGACAGAAGAAATTGCTAAAATTCTTAGTACAGATCAAACAAGTGTTCCTGTCTTATTTCTTGATGACTTGAACATTTATCATGACTCATGTGTATCCAATCCAAAATATATTACTTGTATTTTCATCACTTGAGATTACTCTATTTGAACTTAAAAGCCTAAAGATAAAATCATCTGACTGATGTTCTTAAAAGTAAATGCTACCCCTAGACCATCTGAATGTGGGTGACAGTTATATGATCTGATCTGTAGGGTGGGGCTGGCAGTGCTACCAGAACATAACCCAAAGGCATGAACTATGGTGGGATACCTTGCTCAGACTTGATATGGTGGGAGGGACTTGGTCTAGCCTCAACTTGGTACACCAAACTTTGTTGACTCCCCAAGGAAGGCCTTACCCCCTGTGAGGAGTGGATGGTGGGGAAATATGAGGTGGGAGTGGAAAAATGAGAGGGAGGGGAAAGTAGGTTTGGTATGCCAAATGAAAAATGAAAAATGAATTTTTTTATGTAAAAAGTAAATGCTGTCTAGGGTTGATGACATGCTGACATTGTAGGTCTTGGAACATCAGGAGTTAAATATTAACCTTGCTGCATACTTAAAGTGAGGCTTATATAACCTATATAAGACTCTAGCTCAAAATAAACCAATAAAATGTGTAGCAGCATCGGCATGGCATCTTGTGCTCTGTGAAAACCATGTTTAATTCCATTATCTTACTGATTCTGGAAAACAATGCTCTGTGAAATTGGACAGCAGAGGTCTATCCATTCCAACTTACAAGCTAGTCAAGGCAGAAATGAGCCATATGACACATCCCAGGTTTAATTCATGCCAAAAGTTCATTTTTTTCATATTTTGGGGGTGGGGCATAACCTTCTCTCCAGTGTTTTTTCCAAGTGAATTAAATGAAGGAAACAGTAAATAGTTACTTCATAATGGTTTGCAGTTATGTGCTAATTAAACACTGGTCATTATGACTAACAGTGACAGAGTGCTTGAAAAGAACCAAGTCACAATTTACCTGCTTCTACATTATATTTCAGCAACAAACCATGGCTTCTAAAGTTAATTGTTCCTCTGGTAAGGGGCAGGCATATCTAAGGAGATCTTTACCACAGAAATGCCCAGTATTTATTTCTTACATTCAATATCTAAAGTTCTCACTTTATCTTCTCCACTAACCAGGAAAGTTCTTTAGAAACCTGTGGTTTCTTAAGAAATCTATAATCCTTGCACAACTTTCTTTGTTATGTTCTTCTGAGTAACAAACTCTGCCCACCAGCTGATGTCCTTTCCCCAGGCAAGGACTAGTGCTTCCAACAAGGATGACATCAACCCCTGTCTTTGCATTCACATGATCAGTGCCTTTCCTGAGATTCAAGATGAGATCTTGACCAACTCACAAAATGGTCTAACTATCTACAAGACATTAATTGACCTGCAGACAAGAAAGTGATAGAAGAATTTAGGTTCAGAGATGTTTTATCTTTAAGAACATTTAGGCCAGGTGGTGGTGGCGCACACCTTTTAATCCCAGCACTCAGGAGGCAGAGGCAGGTGGATCTCTGTGAGTTCGAGGCCAGGCTGGACCGACAGCCTCCAAAACAATACAGAGAAACCCTGTCTCGGAAAAACCAAAAAAAAAAAAAAAAAAGAACATTTAGGGCAAGACACTATTGTCATCCTTCTAGAAGCCATGCAAGTCACGAGGAATGACGTGCTTTTCTTGTGCCTGTTGTATTAAAGAATGAATACATCACAGAAGTGGCTCTCTACATGTTTATAGGTCAATAGTTGATGCAAATTTATAGAGGTTGACTGTGTGAAGAATGAAACGAAGTCTCTCTTCTATACAAATATAGACCAGGGCTGTTACTAATGAACTATTCCATGTCCTCAGTAAGGAACTTCACTTCAGGGCATAGAATTTTAGGAATGTAAAAGTACAATACCCTGGCCCATGAAATCTAACTACTCATAATGTGGGCATAAGAATGAAAATGGAGACAAGCCATGACGATGATCTGCATGAAATTTCTCACGGTTCCTACTTTACAGAAACAGCTAACAGTTGAAATAGCTTTCCATTGTTTTCATATAACACTACCACATTCTTTTACTGTTCATTTGGCAATATTCAGCTGAGGAACTGGAGAGATGTCTCTGTGGCCTTGGTTTCAATTCCTAGCACCCACATGGCTGCTCAGGACTTTCTATATCTGTACTTTCATGGTATCTGATGCCTTTTTCTGGAGTATAGACATACATGCAGATAAAACATCCATATACAATAAATAAATAAATAAATAAATCTTAAAAAGAAATGTTGAAAATTCTCTTGGAGATTGGTGGTTTAAGATTTTGAAAGTGCTATAAACTTTCCTCTCAACACTGCTTTCAAAGTGTCCCATAAGTTTGTGTATGTTGTGTCTTCATTCTCATTAAATTCCAGGAAGTCTTTAATTTCTTTTTTATTTCTTCCTTTACCCAGGGATGGTGCAATTGTGCATTGTTCAATTTTCATGAGTTTGTAGGGTTTCTGCGATTTGTGTTATTGTTGAATTCTAATTTTAATGCATGGTGCCCTGATAAGATACAGGGGGTTATTCCAATTTTTTGTATTTGTGGAGAGTTGCTATGTTTCCTATTATGTGGTCTATTTTAGAGAAGGTTCCATGTGGTGCCGAGAAGAAGGTATATCCCTTTGTGTTTGGGTGGAATGTTCTATAGATGTCTGTTAAACCCAGTTGGGTCATAACTTCTATTAGTTCTTTTTTTCTTTGTTAAGTTTCTGTCTGGAGGTCCTGTCTAGTGGTGAGAGCGGAGTGTTGAAGTCACCTACTATTAGTGTGTGAGATTTTATGTGCATTTTGAGCTTTAGTAATTTTTCTTTCATGAACGTAGGTGTCTTTGTATTTGGGGCATAGATGTTTAAAATTAAGACTTCATCTTGATGTACTTTTCCTTTGATGAATATGAAGTGTCCTTCTTCGTATCTTTTGATTGATTTTAATTTGAAGTCTAGTTTGTTAGATATTAGGATTGCTACACCCGCTTGTTTCTTGGGACCGTTTGATTGGAAGATCTTTTCCCAACCCTTTACTCTGAGATAACGTCTGTCTTTGATGTTGAGATGTGTTTCTCGTATGCAGCAGAAGTAAGCGTTCTATCTTCGTATCCATTCTGCTAGTCTGTGTCTTTTTATAGGCAAGTTGAGGCCATTGACATTGAGGGATATTAATGACCATTGATTGATGCTTTTTGTTTGTGCTTGATTTATTGTTAGTGAAGTTATTTTGTGTAGTTTCTCCTCCATTTGGGATTGACATGTAAAACAAACTATTTAAAATTAAAATAAAAAAAATTTAAAAAAGATTTTGAAAGTGGCTTTAGAATGCTACTTTTAAAAATGATTCCCCAAGTTGACTTTCTATGATGTATGAGGATCACCTAGACTTTGTCCCCTCTTCTCTTGGTCTCTATAAGTTTTATTGCCATATTCATTGTTAAAACTTGCAGACTTTCTTTATCTCAGTGTTGGAAAAGCTCTTCTCCATCACAGCATGGACATTTCTGTGTGAAAATGAGAACATCTGTGATTACAAATAAAAGAACATTAAAATATTGGATCTAACACTTCTTCATGTAGGGGTAGGTGCATTTAGGAGACTGCAAAGAACAGTATCATGAGACAGTCTAGAAAGATCCCAGAGAACACTTGATATACCCTTGGATGTATCTTTTTAATATGTTCTGAAGATAGGGAGAGGTTTTTATTTGGTGGTGTAGCTTCTTTACAAGTTGCTTAGTCCCAGTTAAAGTTATTAATCCCAGTTAAAGCTACTCATCTACTCTGCTAGACTAGGGAGGAATCATTTCTTTGACATATCACTGAAACCTTATCAGGGCTGAATTGACATTGTTTTTCATATCTCCCCAGAAGGTCTAAAACTTAGTAATCAAATGTCTGTATCAGTAGCAGTTTAATTTTCTGGACATGGACTAAAAATATCTCTAAGCCCCTATGACTCTTGACTCCCCATGTTCAGATGAGCTGAATTCTTTTTCATGTTAGCTGGAAAGTATTCACAAAATGTCTGGGACCACTCACAGTACCTACCTCACTGCAGTCTCAGCTATAGACAAAGTATCTATCCAACAAGGATGCTGAAGAGGTAAGGATGGAAAATATCATTGAATAAATTAAATAATATTTAAATATTAATGAAAACTAATTATTAATAATTTTGAATAATTAAACATCATGATTGATGGGGTTGATATTCTTAGATCTTTATCCTATAGATGAATTTTTTGAATGGAAAGGTAGGCAAAGCAACAAGCCTGGGCTGATGATTGTCATCATGGTAGGTGCTGTTATCTCAGGCATCACTTTTTCACTGAGGTCACACAGCTGTGCTACTGAATGTCCCAGAAATCAGTGTTGCTATCTCCATATGTGACCTCCTAGGGTTTTAGTGTTCTATACTAATCAGTCAGTTTGCATTCTGAGGCTTCTGTGATGTGTACCCAGAGAAGTAATAAGGTAGATTTCTGTCTCTTCATGGACTTAACAAAAAAACGATACTCATTTTCTTTGGCTCATTTAGCATGGCTTGCAGTTGAAAGTTGTCAATCATGCTTATCTTTAGTGGATTAAAGCACCCTATCCTGTTGCAATACTTTAAGTTCAGGTGAATGATGTCAGTGAGCTCACAGCAGTCTACAGAATTTTTTCAGCCAGACATATTTTTATTTAAGGTTTCCTTCCCATATTGTAAATGTGTGGCCTAAGTGGAACAAAGAATTAAAATTTCAATTGAACAAAAATGTACTGATAGAGCTACTGTCCTTTCTTTTCAAGTAGTTTTCACCTACCATCCTAGAAAATTAGGAGTGTTAAATCAAGACAACCTATTCTATGTGCTCTTGAAAACTGAGTCTGTTCCCAGGTGCCACTTTGGAGCTATAGGTTAGGCTTAGTGTTAATGATCCATTTCTCTCTAACTATTTCAGTGTGGTTGTTGAAGAACTCTTTAGGAGGCCCACAAGTTTTAGAATGGATTTCTATTGCTGTGATAAAACACCTTGAACAAAAGAAACTTGGAGAAGAAACTGTTTATTCACTTCCATTTCCACATCACAGTTCATCATCAAAGGAAGTCAAGGTGGAGAATATGAGGCAGGGGCAAAAATGGAGGTCATGGAGCAGCACTCTTTACTGGCTTGCTGTTAGTAGATTGTTTACTCTTTCTTATAATGATCAGAACCACCAGAACAGACAATGGTGACAACAGCCACAGGGAGCTGGGCTACTCCCTAGAAGCAATCAACCAAGAAAATGCAACACATGTTTGCCCACAGGCCAATAATTTGGGGGCATATATTTTCTATTGAAATTCCTGCTTCCAAAATGACTCTAGCTTATGTCAAGTTGGTAAAAATCCTAGTTACCACAACCTAGTAATTTATATGATTTCTAAAGAACTTTCTGTAGCTATGAAATGTTCCTTCTGTCCATAAATAAGGGACTAAGTGAGTCAGTGTTGCTATAGAGTACATGTGAGCTAGGGAGAAAGAACTCAGTGTCTCATTCTTGGGGAAAAGTTCAAAGTGTCCTTGAAGTTAGGGAATCATTGTGCAGTAATTTTATAACTTTTATTCCATTTGTATTTGGCATATATTGATGAATAGTTCAAAAAACAAAAGGGAGTGCAATTGATTCAATTGAGAAGTCTCAGTGCATTATCATGATCCAAGAAATAGGATAGTTAATTGTGCATGAAGAATTGAGTAGAGAGTTTATCAGAACAAAGGTGGTAATAGAGATCACAGTGTATTAACACTGAAGTGTATACACTTGGTTAGTGTAGTCAAATGCCAGACACCAAAGTCTAAAAGTGAATGTTTCACTATTTGTATTTTCTCTTTACAGGTGGAAAAACTCCAACCCAATCTAGTGCTCCCATAACAGTATGTGGTAGTAACAGTAGCAGCTTTGCAGGGGAATATTCTATGACAACTCTGAGCAGCAGAAATGCCAGGTTATTCACTGCCAACAGGCCCATGGCCAATAATCTAATTGAACTAAGAAGAATGCCATGTATACCTGTGTGAGCAGAAAAACTTTCACACAGCACTTCAGGCTTGTCTTGTTATGATTCCCTTGCTCCAAGTGATGATAACACATAGATAGACTGGTAGAAATATAGATTCATTTCTACTCTTTTGATATACATGTTAAAAACAGACTTGAAAGGAGAAGTTTGTTCCTCACTGCATTTGTTTGAAATTATATTTTAAGACCAATAAGTAAAATAACTGATAATTTAAACGTTAAACAAATGGACAAAGCATTTGAACAAGCATTTGTAAATATCATCCAAATGACCAATAACTGAAAATGTACTTATCCTAATTAATAACCAGGAAATGCATATCAGTTCACAACATGATGCTATATAAAATCCCCAGTAGAGTGACTGATGGAAGCAGAGGCAAACACCTACATTTAAACACTGAACTGAACCCAAGGAACCCAGCGACAGAGAGAGAGAGAGGAGCGATGAGCAAATTGGCAAAGAATGGGCTGGCAAAACCAGCAGAGTCAGCTGATCCGGACAGTGGAGAGATCTTGGACCCCAGACCGACAGCTGGGAGGCCAGCATGGGACTGATCCAGACCCCCTGAATGTGAGAGTCAGTGAGGAGGCCTGGGCAACCTATGGGGTCAGTGTTTATCCCTCAAATACTAACAGACATCGTGCATCCATAACACAAAGAGGGATGCTCTCTCAGCCTGGACTCTTAGTGGAGTGCCTGGACCCTACCCTGAGTGAAATGACAGACTCTAGATATCCCCTATGTGGAAGGAATTGGCAATAGGGTGGGAGGTTTGGGGGGGATGGTGGGGGTGCGGGAGGATGGGAGGGAGAGGGAACTGGGATTGACATGTAAAACAAGCTATTTAAAATTAAAATAAAAAATTTGTAACCTCAAAAAAAATCCCCAGTAGATCAGAAACAGAAACAGTACATCCTAGATATTGTCAAGAATGAATGGTATCTGTTGTCCAATTAGGAGAATAAATTAGAATAATCTCTTTGGGAGACTTCTTGGGCTATAGCCACTGAAGTGGAACCTGTCAGATTGTGATGGGGGATGTCCTTCTGTGGTGATGGACAAAACACTGTTTGGCCAATATCCAGTAGAGGCAGGAAGATAGGGGGACTAGGAGATGAGGAGAAAGCTGGGACAGAGGCGCCATGAAGAGATGTCATGTAGAGACCAGGAAGATAGGAAATGACAGGCATATTCTGGTACGATAAGGCCATGTAGAAATACATAGTTTAGAATTCATGGGTTAATCATTAAGACAGAGCTAGCCAATAAGAAGCCCTAACAATCACCCAATGGCTTAATAATTATTATAAGTCTTTGTGTGCTTATTTGGGGCTGAAGTTAGTTCATAAGCCTCAAGTGGAATCAATGAAGTGGGGTCCCATCTTCTTTCTGGAGAGTTTAAAGGTTGGTGTTAGGAAATTTTTTGTTCGCTGTGGAGCACTTAAACATTAATATCAGCACAGAAAGTGTAACTTGCATTGGTAAACATACAGGGAAAGGTAACAATAAGGATGAAATTAAGAATGGGGAAATTTAGGATTTTAGAGAATACAGAGTTAAGACAATAGTAGTCGTAGATTTTGTTTTCTTTTGTCTTACACCAATGGTCTTTTGATATGAGACAGAAACTCTGAATTTTATTTAAGCAGCATGTTTGAATTTTGAGAAGGAGGCTGAAGTCCAACTCCAAAGCCAGGTTTTATTTTTATGTAAATAGTGACTACAATAATGCTGTGAAGCAGAGAACAGGAAGACAAGAGTTTAGTATAAATATTTGACCATACTTCAGATTCTTCTTTGTATGATGGTTCTTTCTGGATAGCTATGCTCTCTTTTTTAGGCATCTACACATTTGGTGTCTTTTTGCTTTTTGGAGTTGGGTTTTCCTGAAAATACAAGAACAAAACACTCTCCCTAGCTTTGTGAGGTCTCCGTACAACTTGTGGGATATACCTTGGTGGATGGCCTATCAATTCTCCTCATCAAGAGCTTTCTCCTGTTCAAACCAGATCTGGATCAACTTTGACGGTATCCAAAGATTTTCTTCTCCTGTAGAAACTAAGGTGAAATCCCTACCCCAACATAACACGTATCCTGGTTTCCATACTGAGGTCAATATATCCTTGAAGTATACCTGCTGATTTAGTTCAGAAGTTTTTTTTCATTGTGCAGTGTCTTTCTGCAGCTATTTTTCTTTTCTTATTAGCATTAAGAAAGTTTAATGCTAGTAAAGTATTATGTAATCTGTGTTTGGAGGTCTTTGTTCCCCCTACCAATTTATAGAACATTTCCTTTAAAGTGTGTTTAGATCTCTTAACCACTGCTTGTCCTGTAGGATTGTGTGGCATACCAGTTACATGCTTTATGTTATAATATTTAAAAACCTGTTTCAGTTTGGTGGAGACATATGCTGGAGCATTACCAGTTTTTATTTGTGAAGGTATACCCATAATAGCCTTTACCTCTAATAGGTGTATAATAACAGAATCAGCCTTTCAGAGTTTAGAACAGTGGCCATTGAAACCCTGAAAATGTGTCTATTGTATGGCACACATATTTTAATTTTCCAAATTATGCAAAGTAAAACACATCCATTTGTCATTTCTATGAATTCCTTTAGGGTTATTAACTGCTGGTGAAGGAGTTTGGTTATAAAACAACAAGTATGACATTTCTTTAATATTTCCTTAGCTTCTTGCCAAGTGATGGAAAAATCCCTTTTTAAACCTTTGCTATTCACATTGTTTTTTATGAAATATGAGGCCTCCAGCACACTTCCTATTAATGAATGCTCAGTTTCATCATTGCCTTGAGCTAGAGGATCTGAAAGGCCCATATGGGATCTGATCTGATGGGCTATATATGATGAGTCCTATTCCTGACTGTTTCTTGTACTGGTATAAACAATGAAGTTAATTCTGTATGATCAGGAATAAATTCATCAAATTCAGCTGTCTCAAAGTGTAATACTGAAGGAGTGTTAATCTGGGTATTCCTTTGCTGCAATGATCCTGACCCCATAGATTTATTGCTTTATCAGCCACATATGGTCTCAAGGTCATCCTCTTTGTCTTTCTGGAACTGTATGTTCAACCCATCTTGTGCTTTCTTTGTACTTAAGATAGGGTTCCAATCCCTAAGAACCAAACATTTGCTTCTGCAGAGGCCATCTTGGGAGTCAAGATTTTTGAGTTATAATTGTAACATCTTATCCTATGTCCACCAAGCTTCAGTGTTCCCACAATGAAGACATCTGGTATTTTACTTTTTTTTAAAACCTTTGGAAATTGCTTCTCTTAACCATGTCAGTGTCATAAACGTTATAGTCAATGTTGGTTGTGTGCAGGATCCATTCGTCCAATGGTGCTGATCTGATCCTTAAGGGCCAAATCACCTTTTTGCATTGTGGATTCCCATTCTCATGAGGTAAAGATTCTATGAGTATTCACCTAGATTCTGTATCTGCTAACCCTATTTGTACTGCTCTAAACAATCTTTGCAAAAATGCAGTATAACTTTCCCTCGGTTCCTGCAACTCCTTGGTTTGGGGTGCAATTCTCTCCCCTGGTTCCTAAACTTTATTCCAAGAATTCAAAGCTGCTGTATGGTACAGAGACAAGATGTGTTCATCATATGCAGCTTGAGTTCTGGATCAGCATAAAGATCCTCACCAAGAGTTTTATCCTGAAGAGCTATAAACCTTTCATTAAGCCAAGAGCTTTAGCTTCTTCCCTCCATAAAGCCCTCCATTCAATTTGAGACAAATTTTCAAAGACAACTGATATAAATTGACCCCAATCCCTAGGGGCCACCCTATTATTCTTTGTCTATGACTCTACTAATTGCCTCACATATGATGAATGCATGCTATAAGAGGCTACTGCTTCCTTTATACCTTTTAAATTTTTCATAGATATTGGTTCCCACTGACATTCAACAAAATGTTTGGGTCTTTTTTCATTGCTGGTTTTTCAGTAACAGTCACAGGGAAAGCCATAAAAGATGACATAACGACCTTAGGTAGGTCTTCCCTGACTCTGAAATATGCAGGTAATATTAAATCTTTATCACGCCCTATTATTTGTATCTCTGATTCTGGTGTGTCATATTGAAGGTCTTCTAAGGCCTGCAATCTATTGTTTCTCTGAGTGTTTGAACTTCCTGGCCCATATACATTTCTAAACATTTCATTGAATCAGTCAGTTTCTTGTTCTCTTGATTTATATATAATTCTAAATATTCTCATCCTTAGATATTATCTGAATAGCATGTAAATTGCCTTCCAGAAACAATGTTCTATCGGTTAGCTTGTTATTAGTCTCAGACATGGAACAAGATTTTTTGTAAGTATTTCAATGCTATGTTCCAATTTTCTATTCTGTATGTTGAATTTTTGGATATGGAACACATTTTTTTCTGATAGTATTTCAATGTTATATTCCATTTCTTTTGTTTTATTTGTCAAATCACTAGACATGGAACAAATTTTACCTGTTAGTTCAACATTTTTATATTTCATATTTTGCATTCTGTTTGTCAGATCTCCATTGCCATTTTCAATATCCTGAATCCTTTATTCTAAGTTCCCATTACTTTTCTACTTTGACTCCTATCTTCAGCTTTTAAAGCCAATATCTGTATCTGGGTTTTTATTAGTAATACAACTAGAGTTAGTGCCACATCAGTCATCCCACTTTTGGGGTATGAATTCACCAAAAAAGCCATTTTCCTGTAGTTACAACCACCAGCATGGCCTGAGGCACTATCCTACCAGCTAGTTTTTCTTTTTTCTCTCCTAACGGCCTTTTCTGAACCCCCTCCTTAGGCTGCTGCCAAACTAGGTAACTGCCTTGAAATTTTGTCAGGCTTATAATCTGTCTCAGTCAGCCTCATTTGTTCATCCTAAGGGATGGCAGATTTGATCAGGCAATTGGAATTCATAAAAGGAGGAATTAGTTAAAAGGGAGCATTTTCTCCCACACTAAAAATGGGAAACACAATTACAATAAAGATAGGTCTATGTATGATTATGCAATGCGTGATTTAAAAATGGATTAATTAAATGAAGGGATAAATTCACGTTACCAAAAGTCAAAGAAGAAAGGGGGTAAATCCACACACATAACCACCAGCAACAGCAAATCAAAGACCAACAAGAATTAACACTCAATGTTCATTAATTTCTCCCAATATCAATGGTCTTAACTTGCCTATAAAGAGACACAGGCTAACATAATAGATAGAAAGATAGAACCCATCCTTCTGCTGCATACAAAAAGCACATATCACCTTCAAAGACAGAGGTTACCTCAGGGTAGAGTGTTGGAAAAAGTTATTCAAATCTAATGGACTCAAGAAACAAGTTGGTGTAGCAATCCTAATACCTAATAATTAAACTTTAAACTAAAATCAATCAAAATAGATGAAGAAGATCATTTCATATTCATCACAGGAAAAATCTATTAGGATGAAGTCTCAAATCTGAACATCAATGCCCCAAATACAAAGGTACCCACATTCATAAAAGAAACATTAATAAAACTCAAATCACACATAAAACCTCACACACTTAAGGTGGCAGACTTCAACATACCACTCTCACAACTAGACACGATTACCAGACAGAAACATAACAAAGAAACAAAGGAACTAACAGAAGTTATGACCCAATTGGGTTTAACAGACATCTATAGAACAGACCATCTGAACACAAAAGAATATACCTTATCAGTGCCACAAAAAAGAAACCTTCCCTAAAATCTACCATATATTCAGCAACACAGCAAACTTTAACAGGTACAAAAAATTGGAATAACCCCTGTATCTTATCAGATCACCAAGGTTTAATTTAAATTCAAAACAACACAAAGTGCAGAAAACCTACAAACTGATGGAAATTGAACAACGTGCAATTGCACTATTCCTGAGTCAAGGAAGAAATAAAAAAAAGGAATTAAAGATTTTCTAGAATTCAATGAGAATGAAGAAAGACACAACATACCCAAACTTATGGGACACTTTGAAAGCAGTACTAAGAGGAAAGTTCACAGAACTAAGTGCCACATGAAAAAATTGGAGGATAGTCACATTGGAGAATTAACAGCACAACTGAAATCTCTAGAACAAAAAGAAGCAAACTCACCCAGGTGGAGTAGACACCAGAAAATAGTCCAGACTGAGTACTTGCGCTCATGGGGAGCAATGATCTTAACATTTATTGTGCTGGGAGCCAGGGCTGTGATCTCCTTCTGCATCCTGTCACCAATGCCTGGGTACATGGTGGTGCCACCAGACAGCACTGTGTTGGCATCAAAGTCCTCGTGGATGTCCACGTCACACTTCATTACAGAGTTGAAGGTAGTCTCATGGATGCCACAAGACTCCATGTCCAGGAAGGAGGGCTGGAAAAGCACCTCTGGACACGGGAAGTGCTCATTGCCAATGGTGATCACCTGCCCATCAGGCAGCTCGTACCTCTTCTCCAAGGAGGAGGAAGACGCAGCATTAGCCATTTCCTGCTCAAAAAAACAGGGCAACATAGCACAGCTTCTCCTTACTGTCACAAACAATTTCCCACTCAGCCGTGGTGGAGAAGTTGTAGTCCTTTTCAGTCAGGATCTTCATGAGGTAGTCTGTCAGGTCCTGGCCAGCCAGGTCCAGACACAAGATAGCGTGGGAAGAGAAATAGCCCTCGTAGATGGGCACTGTATGTGTGACTCAATCACCGGAGTCCATGACAATGCCAGTGGTGCGCCCGGATGCATACAGGGACAGCACCGCCTGAATGGCCATATACATAGCTGGGGTATTGAAGGTTTCAAACATTATCTGCGTCATCTTCTCTCTGTTAGCATTGGGGCTCAGGCGGCCTCGGTCAGAAGCACCGGGTGCTCCTCAGGGGCCACACGCAGTTCATTGTAGAAGGTGTGGTGCCAGATATTCTCCATGCCGTCCCAGTTGGTGACAATGCCATGCTCGATGGGATACTTAAGGGGCAGGATACCTCTCTTGCTCTGGGCCTTGTCACCCACGTACGAGTCCTTCTGACCAGTGCCCACCATGACGCCCTGGTGCCAGGGGCGCCTGACAATGGGAGGGAACACTGCCCTGGGGGCGTTGTCACCAGCAAATCCAGCTTTGCACATGCCTGAGCCATTGTCAATGAAGAGGGCAGCAATTTCAACAGAGCAGCTGGAAGACACACAGCTCAGGCCAGTGGTGGACAGTGAGCCCATTCAAAATTCTTAAAGCATTTTCATTCTTACCAAACAAAACAACACATGTAAAAATATTACAAATAATGAAATTTTGCTCCCTTGCTCTTGGTAGGTCATACTTTTTTTACTGACTACTTAAAACCATGTCCATAATGCATTTGTATGCCTAATTATGCAATGTAAGAAAACAAGACTAAGGAAATTCTTTACACACTTAACAACTGTTGTGCAAGATTTGCACAGTATTTGAAACTTGAAATTTATCTTCATCAATGTGAAACTTTATATTACCTACACACTTTATTCTTTGAACCAGTATATAAAATGAAAAAATGAAAAGTCTGAACGTAGTAACCAAAGTCAGTGAAACAGAAATGAGGAAAGGGGTCACTTACAGAGGTCATGAATAGGAAGGATTTGAGGGGGAGTTTTGAATGAACATTTGGGAAGAAGATACAGGAGAGAAATATTCTGTATTACAAATGAACACAACTAAAGAGAAAGGTGGAGACTGCTTTTGTGCACAGAGAATAGATTACTTCTTGTGATGTATATTCAGGAATCAAACACAATGATGCAAGAAATGTAAGTGGAGACCCCAAAATATGCAAGTAGAAAAACATCTCTTCTGGATGCAATATGGAGATATTAACTCTTGGAAACATGTTTTGAGGTCAAAGAGAAAACAACAAAATCAACTGTCTCATGTCAACTCTCAGATATATGATGATATAGGGAAGATATAGGGAAGAAACAGAAGAGGCTGTTAAGATTGGGGTACTTCATGACAAGGGAATGGTGAGTGTAAATTCAGTGATTATGCTTTATGAAAGTCAAGGGAAAGGAAAGGGTCCAGAAGGAGCTTTTTGAAAAAACTTAAGTGAGAAGGAGAACTGTCAGGTTATTTAAAGGAAAAGAGGAAAGGGAAGAGGGTGTGGTATAGAGAGACATATCACTCTCACAGAGTATCCCCAGACACATGGGGTGTGATAGCTCTAGGTATTATGTTCAGTGAAGAGGTCTGTATCTCACTGACAAATGCCATGGTGAATATATCAACTTAACATGCAGGTAACAAGCAAAGCATATGTAATGTGATGATCTAGAACAGAGAAGCAAAATGTGAAAAATAATCAAAGGAAAGGAACAAATATTTTGAGATCAAATAAAAGGCCAAGACTGTTTCATAGTATGAGATTTCACAACTTACTTCAAGGAAGGGATGACTTTTAAAAAATTGCCATGCAGACCTGGAATTCCTGTTCCTCCTACCTCTGCCTCCTTCAGAAAATACTGTCATACTTTAAAACATGCTCTGCAGTGAGAGAGGATATGCTCAGCCTAGATACAGCAGGGAGTGTCTGGGTCCTACCGCAAAAGTTGTGACAGGCTTTGGTGATTCCAACATGAAAGACGTTGCCCCCTCTGAGGGGTGTATGTATGGGGAGAAAGTGGGATTAGTGAGAAGACAGAAGAGCTAGGGGGCTTGTATTGGTTTGTAATTTTAAATTTATTAAGAATTAAATAAAATATTAAAAAGAAGTTGCCATTCATGGGTTGCGAAGAATGAAAGAAACAGTTTGTTGATTTGCTTTCTATCTAACCACTGTGCAGATGCCATCTTAAATTTATAAGCTTGCCTATCCCAGTGATTGTTAAACACTGTGGTCCTCCCTGCTTTAGACCAATTTTTCTTACAAGAATATGAACTCAGGACGACATCTTTTCACTATCAATATTGACTTACTAAAGTGACTACAACATTATTAGCACTAGTACATAATAGATTTCAGAGCAATCAAAGCAAAGGTGTATCTTTCAAGGAGCAGGAGATGAACAAGACAGTGTAACCGTAGACTGGGTAGAGCCTTACTGAGGTAAGTAGCTTTTCTGTCCATCACCACTGGCCAAAATTAATCTTAAATATGTGCCCATGAGACATGGTCTTCACTTTGCTTTTTCTGACTCTTGAAGAAATTTATCATCAAATATGAACTAGAACCTGAGATATAGCTTTGGCGAAAATCTGGAGACAAAACTGAATTTCTGGTCACAAGTCATCTGCCTTGCAACTTAAAATTAACCAAATATCAGTAGTATGTAAATTGGAGTGGAAAAGAGGATGTTTCTAAAAGAGCACCACTGTATTTCTCCATAATATAAAAGTTTACCATAGACAAGTATGTTTCTACTTCAAAAAATATTATATTACTTACACAGTTAAAGTTCAAGAGCTGAACCTACTGAGTTAAAAACATCAGTGCTGAAACAACTATATGGAATTCTACAAAAATATTGCTGACTATTCATGCTGACACAAGGTGAAATAGCAGCACTTGGGAAATAGAGGTATGAATATGGGGGTTCAAGTCTATCCTTGACCTCACATTGAGTTTGATGCCAATGTGGCCTACATGATACACTTTACAAAAACAAAAAGGACAGAATCATGATTATACATCAAACTATTGTTGTGTATAATGTGAAGGCATGCTTGAGTCCACAATCTTATTGATTAAAAAATCTTACTGAACATTAAGAGAGGTTACATGTCAATCCCAATTTGGCAATACCATTCAACACACATAATCATTAGCAAAAAACAACCTAAAAGAGGTTAGACCACAGCTTCTTAGTGAGTACTTCACTTCCCACTGAGAATAAAAAGCATGGCTAACAGAACTACAAACCCTTCTATCGTCATTATTTCATGTCTGTTTCCTAGTAGATAAAAGGAAGAAAACAAGAGCACCTATCATTCATTGTAGGTGGGGGAGTCTAGAGTATCTGGATATTAATTTGTCAGCATAAAGCTTGGTATTTATATGCTCTGCAAGCCCTATTAAATGTGCCATTTTAGCATAGAAAGACATTGTAATACAAAAATTATCAGTTGGCCAGCTTCATAATTTAACTTTAGCTAAAGGCAATGACTTCTCAACCTTTTCTTGCCCTTTTTGCCTATTTTTCCAAAGAAGGAAACATGACTATGCAGTTATTTAACAAAGTAACTCCAAATTTTTAATGTGAGATAAGGATTAGGAGTGGAAAACTTCCCCCAGACAACTCACCTTTGAGTCCTGGAATATTGCTTAAAGTATACAGTGGAGCTGAGTCATCCCCTAAAGCCTTTGATGCTTCAACTGTGACCATGAATCCAGGCTTCTTAAGAAAACAGGACATTGCCTTTATGGCACAGCCTGAAGTTGGCCTGAAAGAGTCACAGGAGTTCATGGAGTTTAATGTTACGTGTTTGCATAACTGTTCTGAGAAGAATGATTCTAACTATAAGAGCTGAAAATGCTCAGTTGGCAGAGCTGGGCCCTCCGGTAAAAGTGTGGAGCAGACAATAATTACATTTAAACAAATAGGGACATTGTGGGCATTATTTGGTGACTGGGAGCTTGATCATGAGAACTCAGACCCTACCAGATGGTACTGATATAAATATTAACCACAGAGACAAAATTGTCTCTGATCTTACATGGCAGTGTAACTGCAGATGCTGCCAACTGGACACACTGTTTAACCTGTAGTCCTGACTAGTTTCAAAATTCCTTTGTCACTTTCAAGAGTGCCCATGCTTCTGAGGTAGAGATAGATCGAAAGGAGAATGCTACCCGCAGGGGAGATTGGAACCAGAAAGGAGAGGCACAGGGAACAAGCTGGGAATAATTGTAACCACTTTTGGAAGAAATGGAAACTGATTGCAAAACTGTTCATGCAAGACTTTAAAAATTGTATAAATAAAGATGTCTCAAGCTATTCGGGGCTAATTGCATGAAAGACAACTAATGGTCAAAGTCTCTTCTTGGAACTGACTCCACAACTCCATCCTAGGTACCCAAACCCTGCTGGAGCAAAATCTCTAGTAACTAACGTAGCAGATTAACACAAGATGGAACAGATAGTCATATAAATTGCATATCCCTGTGTGTTCTTTTCTTTTCTTGTTATGACAAGTTTTGGAATTTGGATTATGCTAATTCATAAAAAAGAATTTGTGAGCATGCTTTGACAATTTCTGATTTGTGTAGTGTTCATTCTTTGTTCTTTTAAGATTTGGTAGACTATATTAGTGTTCCTGAGATTTGGGGGCTTTTGTTTTGTTTTCCAATTTTAATACACCTTCCTTTATGTTTTTATTTGGTAATCTGTTAATTTATTTATTTAATCAAGTTTAATTTCGCATATATTTTCTATCTAAAATTACATAAAATTGCTGGGTGGTGGCGGCACATGCCTTTAATTCCAGCACTCAGAAGGCAGAGGCAGGTGGATCTCTGTGAGTTCAAGGCCGGGCTGGACCAATAGCCTCTAAAACAATACAGAGAAACCCTGTCTCGTAAAAACAAAAAAAATTACATAAAATTTTCAGAAATATTTTCACATTTTCCCTCCTAGATCCATATTTTGGTGTGCAAAAATTGCTAGGCCAAATTTTCTGAACTTTAAATGAGAAGATAATGGGCTGAGTAGAATTATCATGGAGTTGTATGTTTGTTTTCTCTGTGTTGTTGACTACAGATAGGCTTAGATTGTTATGAATGATACTACATTAAGGAACCGTTGCTTTAATTTTAAGCCAAATAACTTCTCCTGTCTTCTGTGGGGTTTTGTCAGTGTATTTCAAAAAAGCACTGTAAATTATACTACGGCAGTGACGTAGACATTTCATGTGAGCTCAAGTATGACATAGGTGCTTTTAAAATTTGCTCATGTTACCTTTAGTAGTAAATCTTGTGCACTGCATTTCTACCAAAATTTTTATTCCCTTGAATGTGAATTTAAAGTCAATATGTAATAATTCTAGAATGAACTGAAACATCTTCATTTTAAACAGTATTAAATAGAAAAAACTATTTTGACTTGCAGGACTCAGGAAACCTGCAAATACCCTATGATAAAAATACATTTACCTATAATTGGAGGGCCCCGTATCATCCAAAGCAACATCATACAAGCAGGACAGACATGAATTATGATAAAGGGGATAGAGTTGAATGGTAAAGAGAGGAACTGATCCACACTTTGAGAAATAGGTACTATTGGGATCAGGGTAGACAGTCTCAAAAGCCTGGCATGAGAGCTTGAGAAGTAGCATGCCAGACAAATTTTAAGGTAGTAAGTAAATAAATTTCCACAAGCTGAAATTTAATATGATATACCAGTATCACACAGGGCCTTGAAAGGGGGAAGATATAATGAATTTTAAGCACAGAACAGAGTATTTGATTGGCCAATAGTTATAGAAATGTCATTTTAACATCATAACCGTTATGCACTAGCAAGGAGAAATGATTTCCCACTCTCTGTGTCTGTCAGGAGACAGTATAGGAGACTCATGAATGAGTACATGGGCCATTGAGAGGGATTATGATTGCACCGATACATTTTTAGGTTAAGTTGTCTTATACTCTTAATTGAGGGACCTCCTCAAGAATAAATTTGGCACAATTCCATGTCGTATATGTGTTTTACTATTTTCTCAGTTCTCTCTTAATGTAAACGGTCTCTTCAGAGTTTCATGTTTCCTAGCCCTTTCACTACTGAGATCATAAGCACAAACCAGCACAGCTCACTGTAGACAGGTATTCTGCATGTTTGTTTGTTTAGAAACATGGGATCTTTTTCTTCATGTCTGCTTGATCTTGTACTTATATGTGTTTACTTAGGAATCATGTAAATTCTCCTGCCTTTGCCTTCAAAGGTCTAGCATTAAAAGCATAACAAATGGCACCAGACACTTTTTATAATAATTTTTATTTAACTTTTTGCACATGTTACTCCCAGCTCCCTCTCCCTCCCCTTCTCCCACTGCCCCCCCACTCTGTACCCCTTACACTCCCCAGTTAGGTTAGGCCTTCCATGGGGGATTTTCAAAGTCTGCTATATCATCCCTGGCAGGGCCTAGGCCCTCCACCATGTGTCCGGGTTGATAGAGCCTCTGTCCATGCTGAGTGGGCTCCATTTGTGTGCCAGGGATAAATACTGATCTACTATCCAAGGCCCCACAGATGGTTGAGGCCTCCTCTCTGAAACACAGGTTGAGGGGGACCTAGATCAGTCCCATGCTGGCTTATCAGTCATCATCCATGCATTTCCCAGCTGCCTCTGTGGGTTTTACTAGCTGGGTCTTGATTCCTTTGCTTGTCACTCCTCCTTGCTACTGGGTTCCATGAGTTCCGTTCAGTTTTTAGATGTGGGTGTCTACCTCTGATTCCATCAGCCACAGGATGAGGGTTCTAGGATGGCATATAAGGTAGTCATCAATCTCATTATCAGGGGAGGGCATGTAAGTTAGTCTCCTGGTATCCCTGGTCTCTCCAAGAACTTATCATGAAGGGGTGTTAGATTTTGTCAAGGTCTTTTTCAGCATCAAGTGAGATGATCACGTGGTTTTTCTTTTTCAGTTTGTTTATGTAGAGGATTACATTGATGGATTTTCATTTATTGAACCATCCCTGATTCTTGATATGAAGCCTACTTGATCATGGCGGACGAATTTTCTGATGTGTGTCTTGGATTCGATTTGTCTGTATTTTATCATTTATTTGTATTTTTAAATTTAAATTTCAATTAGAAGCAAGGGAGCTTCACATGTCAATTCCAGGTCCCTCTTTCTTTCCTCCCTTCCTCCCACAACCTCACCCCTACCCCTCGAATATCCCCCTCATTTCCCCAGGGAGGGTGAGGCCCTCCATATGAGTGTACATAGTCTCTCATTTCATCCAGGGCAGGGCCTAGACCCTCCCCCAAGAATCCAGGGTGAGAGTGCATCTCTCATTGTTGGATGGGTGCCCAAAGCCCATTTGTATAGCTTGCATGAATATTCATTTAATAACCAAGGCTCAATAGATTACCTAGGTCTCCTCACTGACACCCACATTCAGTGGGTCTTGATCAGTCCCATGCTGGATTCCCAGGCATCATTCTGGGATTCCAGAGCTAAACTTTGTCAGGTCAGCTGTTTCTGGGAGTTAAACCAGCCCAGTCTTAAACACTTTGCTCATAAGCCCTCCCTGTCACTGGATTCTTTGAGTTCAGGTCAGTGATTAGCTGTGGGAGTCTTCCTCTGCTTCCATCAGCAATTGAATGAAGGTTCTGTTCCCCAGACTATCTGTACGTGGGATTGTAGGCTGGCACTCCCCTGATCTATGTCTAAAATCCATATAGGAGATATCACATGCCATGTTTCTCTTTTTGTAACTGGGTTACCTCACTCGACATGGCTTCTTCTAGTGCCATCCATTTGCCTGCAAATCTCAGGATTCCATTGTTTCTTATTGCTGAATAGTACTCCATTGTGTAAATGTACCACATTTTCTCTATCCACACTTTGGTTGAGGGACATCTAGGTTGATTACAAGTTTTGGCTATTACAAATAATGCTGCTATGAACATAGTGGAACAGATGTTCTTGTTGTATGAAAGGGTGTCTTTTCGATATATGCCTAAGAGTGGAGTTGCTGGGTCTTGTGGTAGGTTTATTCCCATTTTTCTGACGAGTCTCCATGCTGATTTCCAAAGTGGCTGTACAAGTTGGCACTCCCACCAGGAGTGGAGGAGTGTTCACCTTTCACCACATCCTCTTCAGGATAAATTGTCATTGGTGTTTTTTATTTTAGCCATTCTGGCAGGAGTGAGATGGTATCTCAGAGTTGTTTTGATTTGCATTTCCCGGATTGCTAAGGATGTTGAGCACTTTCTCAAGTGCCTCTCAGCCATTGTGGACTCCTTTATTCAGAATTCTTTATTTAGTTCTGCATCCCATTTTTTAATTGGATTCTTTGGTGTTTTGGAGATTTGCTTCTTGAGTTCTTTGTAAATTTTAGAGATCAGCCCTCTGTCAGATGTGGGATTAGTGAATATCGTTTCCCATTCTGTGGGCTGTTTTTTGTCTTCCTGACTGTGTCTTTTGCCTGACAGAAGCTTCTTAGTTTCAGGAGGTCCCATGTATAAATTATTGACCTCAGTGTCTGTGCTACTGGTGTTATGTTCAGGAAGCTGTCTCCTGTATTAATTACTTCAAGGGTACCACACACTTTCTCTTCTAAGAGGTTCAGTGTGGCTGGATTTATGTTGAGGTCTTTGATCCATTTGGACTTAAGTTTTGTGCATGGCGATAGACATAGATCTATACACATTCTTCTATGTGCCAGCATCCAGTTATGCCAGCACCATTTGTTAAAGATGCTTTCTTTTTTCCATTGTATATTTTTAGCTTCTTTGTCGAAGATCAGATGTTCATACATGTATGGGTTAATATCAGGGTGTTCAATTGGATTCCATTGGTCTACCTGTCTATTTTTGTGCCAATACCAAACTGTTTGCAGGACTACAGCTCTATAATAGAGCTTGAGGTCGGGCGGGGATGGTGATCCCTCCAGATGTTGCTTTGTTGAGTAAGATTTTTTTGGCTCTCCTGGGTCTTTTGTTTTCCCATACACATTTGATTATTTTTCTCTCAAGGTTTTTGAAGAATTGTGCTGGTATTTTAATGGGGATTGCATTGCATCTGTAGATTGCTTTTGGCAGGATTGCCATTTTTACTACATTGATCTTACCTACTCAAAAGCATGGGAGATCTTTCCATTTTCTGAGGGCTTCTCAGCCTTTATCCTCTGTATATACTAGGGCTACTGCTTTTCTTGAGTTGATCTTCTAGCCTGCTACTTTGCTGAAGGTGTTAATCAGTTGTAAGAGTTCGTAGGGTCACTTATGTAAACTATCATATCATCTGCAAATAGTGAAAGTTTGACCTCTTCCTTTCTAATTTCTTGTCATATGGCTCTAGCTAGAACTTCAAGTACAATATTGAAAAGGTATGGAAAGAGTGGACAGCCTTGTCTTGATCTTGATTTTAGCTGAATTGAGTTGAGTTTCTGTCCATTTAGTTTGAGGATGTTGGCTGTTGGTTTGCTGTATATAGCTTTTATTACGTTTAAGTATGTTCCTGTTATTCCAGATCTCTCCAAGACCTTTATCATGAAAGGGTGTTGGATTTTGTCAAAGGGTTTTTCTGCATCTAGTGAGATGATCATTTGATTTTTGTTTTTCAGCAACGTAGTTGATTCTGGTGAATGCTTGTTTTGATGTGTTCTTGGATCCGATTTGCCAGTATTTTATTGAGTATTTTTGCATCAATGTTCATGAGGGATATTGGTCTGAAGTTCTCTTTCTTAGTTGTGTCTTTGTTTGGCTTGGGGATCAAGGTTATCGAAGCCTCGTGAAAAGATCTTGGCAAAGACCCTTATGCTTCTATTGCATGGAACACTTTGAGAAGAATTGGTATAAGACGCTCTTTGAATTTCTGGTAAAATTATGCACTGAGGCCATATGGACCTGGGAATTTTTGGTTGGGAGACTTTTGATGACTGCTTCTATTTACATAGGGGTGAAAGGTCTATTTAAATTGGTTATCTATTCTTGTTTTCATTTTGGCAAGAGATAGCTATACAGAAAATTGTCCATTTCCTTTAAATTTTCAAATTTTGTGCAGTACAGGTTTTCAAATATGACCTGATGACTCTCTGAATTTCCTCAGAGTCTGTTATGTCCCCCTTTTCATTTCTGATTTTGTTAATTTGCATGTTCACACTCTGTTTTTTTAAAAGTTTGAACAAAGGTTTGTCTATCTTGTTGATTGTCTCAAAGAACCAACTCTTCGTTGCATTGATTCTTTGTATGGTTTTCCTAGTTTCTACTTTATTGATTTCAGCCCTCAGTTTGATTATTTCCTGGTGACTACTCCTCCTAGAGGAGTTTGCTTCTTTGTGTTCTAGAGCTTTCAGCTGGCTGTGCTGTTAATTCTCTAGTATAACTACTCTCCAGTTTCTTCATGTGGGCACTTATTGCTTTGAACTTCCCCTATAGCACTTCTTTCAAAATGTTCCATAGGTTTGGTTATGTTGTGTCTTCATTCTCATTGAATTCTAGGAAGTCTTTAATTTCTTTTTTATTTCTTCTTTGACCCAGTTATGGTGCAGTTGTGCATTATTCAATTTCCCTGAGATTGTAGGGTTTCTGCAATTTGTGTTGTTGTTGAATTCTAAATTTAAAGCATGGTGGTCTGATAAGATTCATGGAGTTATTCCAATTTTTTGTACCTGCTGAGGGTTGATTTGTTGCCAAATATGTGTTTGATTTTTGAGAAGGTTTCATGTGGTGGTATGAAGAAGATATATTCTTTTTATGTGGATGGAATGTTCTATAGATGTCTGTTAATCCCAATTGGGTCATGACTTCTATTAGCCCCTTTGTTTCTTTGTTGAGTTTCTGTCTGGTATTCCTATCTAGTGGTGAGAATGGGGTGTTACAGTCTCCCACTATAAGTGTGTGGGGCTTTATATTGATTTGAGTTTTAGTAATGTTTCTTTTAAGCACATGGTTGCCTTTGTATTTGGGGCCAAGATGTTCAGAATTGAAACTTCATCTTGGTTGATTTGGCCTTTGATGAGTATGTAATGATCTCCTTCATTTCTTTTGATTGATTTTATTTTAAAGTCTCATTTGTTAGATATTAGGCTTGGAAACCCCCCACTTGTTTCTTGGGTCCATTTGATTGGAAAGTCCTTTCCCAGCCTTGAACTCTCAGGTAATATCTGTCTTTGATGGTGAGGTCTGTTTCTTGTATTCAGTAGAAAGATGAGTTCTGTCCTCGAATCCATTCTGTTAGCCTGTGTCTTTTTATGGGTGCATTAAAGCCATTAATATTGAGGGATATTAATGACCATTGATTGCTCATTCTTCGTTGATTTGGAATGGTTGTTGTTGTTGGAATTATGTGTGGAATTCCACCCCTTTTTTCTTTTTGCTGTTGGTAAAGTGGGATTATCTAATACCTATGTTTTTCTGGGTGTAATTAATTCCCTGGGTTGGAGTTTCTGTTCCAGAACTTTCTGTAGGGCTGGGTTAGTGGATATGTATTGCTTGAATCTAGTTTTGTCATGGAATATCTTGTTTTCCCCGTCTATATTGATTGAGAGCTTTGCTGGGTATAGTAGTCTGGGTTGGCATCCATGGTCTCTAGTGTAGGTAGAATATCTATCAAGGACCTTCTGTCTTTCAGCGTTTCCATGGAGAAATCAGGTGTAATTCTGATAGGTCTGCCTTTATATGTTACTTGACCTTTTTCCTTGGCTGCTCTTAATATTCTTTCTTTATTCTGTATGTTTGGGGTCTTAATTATTATGTGGCGAGGGTTTTTTTGTGGTCCACTCTATTTGGTGTTCTGTAGGCTTCTTGTACCTTCATTGGCATGTCTTTCTTAAGGTTGGGAAAGTTTTCTTCTATGATTTTGTTGAATATCCTTCTGCCCCTTTGAGGTGGATTTCTTCTCCGTCTTCTATACCTATTATTCTTAGATTTGGTCTTTTCATGGTGTCCCATATTTCCTGGATGTTTTGTGTTAAGGATTTGTTGGATTTAAGGTTTTCTTTGGTTGATAAATTCATTTCTCCTAGCGTATCTTCAACACTTGAGATTCTCTCTTCCATCTCTTCTATTCTGTTGGTAATGCTTGTATAGGTAGTGCCTGACTGTTTGTCCAGCTTTTATATTTTCTGCCTTTCTTCAGATTGTGTTTTTTTAATGTCTCTATTTCAGTTTTCATCCCTTGCAGTGTTTGCATTGCTTCTTTCAATTTTCTGTTTATCTGTTCATCCATTTGTTGCCTTTTATGAATTTTTTGGTTTGTTCTTTCTTCCATTTCTTGCATTTTTTGGTTTGCTTTTGTTCCATTTCTCGCATTTTGTGCTTTGTTTCTTCTTCCATTTCCTGCCTTTTTTGGTTTGTTTCTTCTTCCATTTTTTTCATTTTTTGCTTTGTTTTTTCTACCATTTCTTGCATTTTATGCTTTGTTTCTTCTTCCATTTCCTGCCTTTTTTGGTTTGTTTTTTCTTCCAATTCTTGCATTTTTTGGTTTGTTTTTTCTTCCACTTCTTGCATTTTTTGGTTTGTTGTTTCTTCCATTTCTTTGAGGGATTTTCCAATATCCTCTTTTAGGGCCTCTATCATTTTCATGAAAGTGTTTTTAAGGTCATTCTCTTCTGCTTCGTTCACATTGGAATGTTGGGGTCTTGATGGTGTGGAGTCTCTAGAATCTGGCGGTGTCATATTTCTTTTTCTGTTGCTGACTGTGTTTTTGTATTGTCTCTTTCCCATCTCTGCTTCTAGTGGGTGCAGAAAGAGCCCCTTGCTGGTCTGGGGACCAGAGTTCCCTTTTGGTGGGTGCTAGCAAGTCCAATAATCTTCTGGTTCTTCTATTCCTTGTCTGAATGCTGGTCCCGTGGGTGGAGAAGAAGAACAGGAATCTGGGGTGCTTATCCTCTTACCTGGTCCCCTGGACCCTATGCTGGTTCCTGTTGTAATTGATCCAGAACAGCTACTCCCCTGGTCTCCCTGGGTCCTCTGGTTTCCTGGTCTCCTTGGTGGGAGAGAAGACCTGGTGTCTGAGTGCTTGGCTCCCGCCGGGATTGGGAGCTCTGTGCAGTTCCCAGGCTATCTGCAGGCACTGGAACACAGGCCGGGAAGCCGGCCTGTTTACCTGATGCTGCCGGAGGAACAGCTGCTTCTCTGGACTCCCAGCCTCCTCTCCTTTCCTAGTCTCGTTGGTGGGAGAGAAGATCTGGAGTCTGGGGTGCTTGGCTCCCGCCGGGATTGGGAGCTCTGTGCAGGACCCAGGCGATCTGCAGGCACTGGAGCACAGGCCAGGAAGCCAGCCTGTTTACCTGATGCTGCTGGAGGAACAGCTGTTTTCCTGGACTCCCCAATTTAAAATAACTTAATGCATATCACCAAGCCTAATATGTTCTCTTTATGCAGTTTGTTTTTCTTTTTTGCCTGATTTATACAAATCACACTGCCATTTTACATGAAGGACACAAAGAGTTTCTATGTTTCTCTTTTGCTGTTGTTTTTAAGGAAGAGGGAGCTGAAAATTCTCCTGGCAATTGGAGGCTCGAAGTTTGGATCTATTCGGTAAGTTCTGTACACAGAGCCTATTGCTCTTTGCTTATGTAGTAACACAATCTCATTCTGTTATTTTACATTTTATAAAAGTATAATACATTCATTGAGTAAATAGGTTAAGCGTTTCACAGGAAGATCAAATTAAAATGAATGCATTTTTACAAGTAAACATATAGATTTCCAAATTCAAATTAATTTAGTTATATGGACTGCCATCATCTGATTGTTAGTTGCCCACTACAAAGAACTGTTTCTTTAAGTAAATAAGATCTGCCAGTTCAGAAGATGTCATGAATTTACAACTTCTTTCTTTCTTTCCAGGAACTGAATTGAGGGCCCCTCAAAGAGAGAAAATATGCTTTGAGTTAATATGAATGGAGGTGTATTTGAAGACAGTATGTGATTTATTGGACAGGATGGTATGCTATTAAAAATGAAGGGGCACAGTCCAGGGAAGCAGCTGTTCATCCGGCAGCATCAGGTAAACAGGCCGGCTTCCCGGCCTGTGTTCCAGTACCTGCAGATCGCGTGGGAACTGCACAGAGCTCCCAATCCTGGCGGGAGCCAAGCACCCCAGACTCCAGATCTTCTCTCCCAACAACGAGACCAGGAAACCAGAGGAGGCTGGGAGTCCAGGGAAGCAGCTCTTCCTCTGGCAGCATCAGGTAAACAGGCCGGCTTCCCGGGCTGTGTTCCAGTGCCTGCAGATCGCCTGGAAACTGCACAGAGCTCCCAATCCTGGCAGGAGCCAAGCACCCAGGACTCCAGGTCTTCTCTCCCACCAAGGAGACCAGGAAACCAGAGGAGCCAGGGAGACCAGGGGAGTAGCTGTTCCGGATCAGGTACAACAGGACCCAGCATAGTGTCCACGGGACCAGGTAGGAGGCTAAGCACCCCAGATTCCTGTTCTTCTTCCCCACCCATGGGACCAGCTTTTGGACAAGGAATAGAAGAACCAGCAGATTATTGGACTTGCTAGCACCCACCAAAAGGGAACTCTGGTCCCCAGACCAGCAAGGGGCTCTTTCTACACCCACTAGAAGAAGAGATGGGAAAGAGACAATACAAAAACACACTCAGCAACAGAAAAAGAAATATGACACCGCCAGATTCTAGAGACTCCACACCATCAAGACCCCAACATTCCAATGCGAATGAAGCAGAAGAGAACGACCTTAAAACACTTTCATGAAAATGATAGAGGCCCTAAAGAGGATTTAGGAAAATCCCTCAAAGAAATGGAAGAAACAACAAACCAAAAAATGCAAGAAGTGGGAGAAAAAACAAACCAAAAAAATGCAAGAATTGGAAGAAAAGACAAACCAAAAAGGCAGGAAATGGAAGAAGAAACAAAGCATAAAATGCAAGAAATGGAAGAAAAAACAAAGCAAAAAATGCAAGAATTGGAAGAAGAAACAAACCAAAAAAGGCAGGAAGATGGAAGAAGAAACAAAGCACAAAATGCGAGAAATGGAACAAAAAGCAAACCAAAAAATGCAAGAAATGGAAGAAAGAACAAAACAAAAAAATTCATAAAAGGCAACAAATGGACAAACAGATAAACAGAAAATTGAAAGAAGCAATGCAAACACTGCAAGGGTTGAAAACTGAAATAGAGACATTAAAAACACACAATCTGAAGAAAGGCAGAAAATATAAAAGCTGGACAAACAGTCAGGCACTACCGATACAGGCATTACCAACAGAATAGAAGAGATGGAAGAGAGATTCTCAAGTGTTGAAGATACACTAGGAGAATGGATTTATCAACCATAGAAAGCCTTAAATCCAACAAATCCTTAACACAAAACATCCAGGAAATATGGGACACCATGAAAAGACCAAACCTAAGAATAATAGGTATAGAAGAAGGAGAAGAAATCCACCTCAAAGGGGCAGAAGGCATATTCAACAAAATCATAGAAGAAAACTTTCCCAACCTTAAGAAAGACATGCCAATGAAGGTACAAGAAGCCTACACAACACCAAATAGAGTGGACCACAAAAAAAACCCCTCGCCACATAATTATCAAGACCCAAAACATACAGAATAAAGAAAGAATATTAAGAGCAGCCAAGGAAAAAGGTCAAGTAACATATAAAGGCAGACCTATCAGAATTACACCTGATTTCTCCATGGAAACGCTGAAAGACAGAAGGTCCTTGATAGATATTCTACCTACACTAAGAGACCATGGATGCCAGCCCAGACTACTATACCCGGCAAAGCTCTCAATCACTATAGACTGAGAAAACAAGATAGTCCATGACAAAACTAGATTCAACCAATATGAGCCCACTAACCCAGTCCTACAGAAAATTTTGGAAGGGAAACTAAAACCCAAGGAAGCTAACTACAACCAGAAAAACACAGGTATTAGAGAATCCCTCTCTACCAACAGCCAAAAGAACAAAGGGGTGAAATTCCACACATAATTCTACCAACAACAACCATTGCAAATCGAAGAAGGATGAGCAATCAGTGATCATTAATATCCCTCAATATTAATGGCCTTAACTCACCCATAAAAAGACACAGACTAGCAGAATGGATTCGAAGACAGAACCCTTCCTTCTGCTGCATACAAGAAACACACGTCACCCCCAAAGACAGACATTACCTGAGAGTTAAAGGTTGGGAAAAAATTTTCAATCAAATGGACCCAAGAAACAAACAGGGGTAACAATCCTAATATCTAACAAACTGGACTTTAAAATAAAATCAATCAAAAGAGATGAAGGAGGTCATTACATACTCATCACAGGTGAAACCCACCAAGATGAAGTGTCTATCCTGAACATTTATGCCCCAAATACAAAGGCATCCACATTCGTTAAAGAAACATTATTAGAACTTAAATCTCATCTAAAGCCCCACACAGTTATAGTGGGAGATTTCAACACACCACTCTCACCACTAGACAGGAATACCAAACAGAAACTCAACAATGAAGCAAAAGGTCTAATAGAAGTAATGACCCAACTGGGATTAACAGATATCTATAGAACATTTCATCCACATAAAAAAGAATATACCTTATTCTCACCACCACATGGAACCTTCTCAAAAATCGACCACATACTTGGCAACATATCAAACATCAGCAGCTTCACAAAAATAAGATCCATGCATCTTATCAGACCACCATGCTTTAAAGTTAGAATTCAACAACAACACAAATTGCGGAAAACCTACAAACTCATGGAAATTGAATAATGCTCAACTGCACCATCCCTGGGTCAAAGAGGAAATAAAAAAAGAAATTAAAGACTTCCTCGAATTCAATGAGAATGAAGACACAACATACCCAAACCTATGGGACACTTTGAAAGCAGTGCTACCGGGGAAGTTCATAGCACTAAGTGCTCACATGAAGAAACAGGAGAACAGTTATACCAGAGAATTAGCATCACAGCTGAAAGCTCTAGAACACAAAGAAGCACACTTCCCCAGGAGGAGTAGACGCCAGGAAATAATCAAATTGAGGGCTGAAATCAATAAAGTAGGAACCAGGAAAACAATACAAAGAATCAATGCAACAAAGAGTTTGTTCTTTGAGAAAATCAACAAGATAGACAAACCTTTGTCCAAACATACCAAACAGCAGAGAGTGAACACACAAATTAACAAAATCAGAAATGAAAAGGGGGACATAACAACAGACTCTGAGGAAATCCAGAGAATCATTAGGTCATACTTTGAAAACCTGTACTCCACAAAATTCGAAAATTTAAAGGAAATGGATGACTTCCTGGATAGCTATCACTTGCCAAAACTAAATCAAGAACAGATAAGCAATTTAAATAGACCTATAACCCCTATGGAAATAGAAGCAGTCATCAAAAGTCTCCTAACCAAAAAAAAGTCCAGGTCCAGATGGCCTCAGTGCAGAATTCTACCAGAAATTCAAAGATCAGCTTATACCAATTCTTCTCAAAGTGTTCCACACAATAGAAGCAGAAGGGTCTTTGCCAAACTCTTTCTATGAGGCTTCAATAACCTTGATCCCCAAGCCAACAAAGATACAACTAAGAATAGAACTTCAGACCAATATCCCTCATGAACATTGATGCAAAATTACTCAATAAAATACTGGCAAATCAGATCCAAGAACACAACAAAACAATCATTCACCACGATCAAGTAGGTTTCATCCCAGGGATGCAGGGATGGTTCAACATACGAAAATCCATCAACGTAATCCACCATATAAAAAAGCTGAAAAACAAAAATCACATGATCATCTCACTAGATGCTGAAAAAGCCTTTGACAAAATCCAACACCCCTTCATGATAAAGGTCTTGGAGAGATCTGGGATAACAGGGACATACTTAAAAATAATAAAAGCTATATACAGTAAACCAACAGGCAACATCAAACTAAATGGACAGAAACTCAACGCAATTCCTCTAAAATCAGGAAGAAAACAAGGCTGTCCACTCTCTCCATACCTTTTCAACATGGTACTTGAAGTTCTAGCTATTGCCATACGAAAACAAAGGGGGATCAATGGGATACAAATTGGGAAAGAAGAGGTCAAACTTTCACTGTTTGCAGACCATATGATAGTTTACATCAATGACCCAAAGAACTCTACCAGGGAACTCTTACACCTGATTACCACCTTCAGCAAAGTGGCAGGCTACAAGTTCAACTCAAGAAAATCAGTAGCTCTACTATATACAGATGATAAAAGGGCTGAAAAAGAAATCAGAGAACCATCACCCTTTACAATTGCCACAAACAACATAAAATACCTTGGGGTAACGCTAACCAAACAAGTGAAAAACGTGTATCGTAAGAACTTTGAATCTTTAAAGAAAGAAATTAAAGAAGCCCTCAGAAAATGGAAAGATCTCCCATGCTCTTGGATAGGTAGGATCAATGTAGTAAAAATGGCAATCCTGCCAAAAGCAATCTACAGATTCAATGCAATCCCCATTAAAATCCCAGCACAATTCTTCACAGACCTTGAAAGAACAATAATCAATTTTTATGGAAAAACAAAAGACCCAGCATAGCCAAAACAACCCTGTTCAACAAGGAAACATCCGGAGGCATCACCATCCCTGACCTCAAGCTCTATTATAGAGCTATAGTCCTGAAAACAGCTTGGTATTGACACAAAAATAGCAGGTAGACCAATGGAACTGAATTGAAATCCCTGATTTTAACCGACACACCCATGAACACTTGATTTTTGACAAAGAAGCTAAAAATACACAATGGAAAAAAGAAAGCATCTTCAACAAATGGTGCTGACATAACTGGATGCTGGCACATAGAAGAATGCGCATCGATCCATGTTTATCGCCATGTACAAAACTTAAGTCCAAATGAATCAAAGACCTCAATATAAATCCAGCCACACTGAACCTCTTAGAAGAGATTGTGGGTGGTACCCTTGAACAAATTGGTACAGGAGACAGCTTCCTGAACATAACACCAATAGCACAGACAGTGAGATCAACAATTAATAAATGGGACCTACTGAAACTGAGAAGACTCTGTACGGCAAAGGACACAATCATCAAGACAAAAAGGCAGCCCACAGAATGGGAAAAAATATTCACTAATCCCACATCTGACAGAGGGTTGATCTCCAAAATTTACAAAGAACTCAAGAAGCAAGTTTCCAAAACAGCAAAGGATCCAATTAAAAAGTGAGCTGCAGAACTAAATAGAGAGTTTTCAATAGAGGAGTCTAAAATGGCTGAGAGGCACTTGAGAAAGTGCTCAACATCCTTAGCCATCCGGGAAATGCAAATCAAAACAACTCTGAGATACCATCTCACTCCTGTCAGAATGGCTAAAATCAAATCACCAATGACAATTTATGCTGGAGAGGATGTGGTGAAAGGGGGACACTCCTCCATTGCTGGTGGGAGTGCCAACTGGTTCAGCCACTTTGGAAATCAGTATGGAGATTCCTCAGAAAAATGGGAATAAACCTACCACAAGACCCAGCAACGACACTCTTATGCATATATCCAAAAATGCCCATTCATACAACAAAGATGTCTGTTCCACTATGTTCATAGCAGCTTTATTTGTAATAGCTAGAACTTGGAAGCAACCTAGATGTCCCTCACCCAAAGAGTGGATAGAGAAAATGTGGTACATCTACACAATGGAGTACTATTCAGCAGAAAAAAAATAATGGAATCATGAGATTCGCAGGCAAATGGATGACACTAGAAGAAACCATCCTGACTGAGGTAATCCAGTCACAAAAAGAGAAACATGGCATGTACTCTCTCATACATGGATTTTAGACATAGATCTGGGTAGTGCCAGGCTACAATCCTATGGCCAGAGAGTCTGGGAAACAGAAACTTTATTTAGTGGCTGATCGAAGAAAAGGCAGACTCCCTTGGTTAAATACTGAGCTGAACTCAAGAAAGCCAGTAACAGAGAGGGAGGACTGATGATCAAAGGGAGTAAGACTGGGCTGGTTTAACCCCCAGAAACAGCTGACCAGACAAAGGTTAACTCTTGAATCCCAGGCATCAGCCTGGGAATCCAGCATGGGACTGATCAAGACCCCCTGAATCTGGGTGTCAGTGAGGAGGCCTAGGTAATCTATTGAGCCTTGGGCAGCAGATCAGTACCCATCCCAAGTATACACTCGGACTTTCGACTCCCATAGAACAATGTGAGATGCACTCTCACCCTGAACTCTTGGGGAAGGGTCTAGGCCCTGCCCTATATGAAATGACAGACTGTGGACACCCCCATGGAGGGCCTCACCCTCCCTGAGGGAATGAGGGGATAACGGGGGATTTGGGGGGGAGGGCACGGGAGGAGGGGAGGGAAAGGGAGAGGGACCTGGAACTGACTTGTGAAGCAACCTTGTTTCTTATCTAAATTTAAACTGGAAAATAAAATATAAAAAAAGCCAAAGAGGAAAAAAAATGAAGGGGCAATGATACTTTAGTTATGGCAGGGATCACAAAACACAGGAGATGCTGAGGTTGCAATGCTAACAGGCAATTTGCAGGGGGGAGGCTGGAAACAAAACAAGGAGCCTTGGAGAACAGCACAGACTATGAAATCAGCTGTGAACTGTCTTGTTCCAATGTGGCAATTTCACACAAACCTTCATTTCTTTTCCTTTGCTCTCCCTCAGGTTCAGTGACATGGTGTCTACTGCTCAGAACCGACAGACTTTCATTAAGTCAGTCATCAAATTCCTGTGCCAAAATCAGTTTGATAGGCTGAAACTGGGTATTGTGGAAGTCCACCTGAGGACAAGAATCACTTTACTCTCTTGGTGAAGGTGGGGAACTCAGGAGACGCCTTTAGTCCTAGAAAATTCTAAATGTCTCCTCTCCACGGAGAATTGGATTCTTTTAGAGTAGACCAAACTGACAGATTATTACCACTACATAGGTCCTGAAATATCATTCATTGATTCAACAAGCATGTGGAACACTTCCACACATGCAGGTGTAGAACAATGATGTAATTTCATATGTTGTCTATACTGTGAGTTCCAGAGGCATTATATGTTTATGTTACAGGCAAATAACTAATATACAAAAAGAGCATTAGTAAATTTGACAGAATCACTAATATAATGACATCATACATATCTCCAAGTTGTGTTTCCTTATAGAATTCAAGCCTCATAACAATTACATCAGAATATGTACTGTAACTAAATAGGTTATACTCTATGATAGTTAAAGGGTGCAGGTTAAAGATTAAACTAAAGCAGAATCTTTTGCTTCAAATTATTCTCATCTGATGTATAACACTGTAAACTAGGAAACAATTGAAGACCATCTTGTTAATGGACATGAGAGGGATCAACGAGGTAGAAAAGAAACGCAAAAGTCAGAGTAACTGATTTTGTGTGAGGAAGGATTAGAGATATTTTCTGAGAAAGTGATGCTTGAATTTAGTCAGGGAAAACAAACGTTGTCATCAAATTAGATAATGATGGGTCTGTAACAATAACGTGACAGAAATGAATGAGCAAGTCACTTTGTGAGACATGTGAGGTCAAAAGGAGGCAATTTTTGATCATGTGGGAGCTTTAGTTTTAGAAGAAATCTCATGCAAGAACATGGGGTACTTTGAGGAGCTGTAGTTAGAGGGGAACTATGACAGAACTAGCTTTTTTGAATAATTATTGTGATACTAACTAAAATAATTAGATTCAGCAGTGAAAGATTCAACAGAAAGCTTTTGAAGTAACCTGTGATCAGATGTAAACAATGGTTTTACAATTGGGAAGGAGGGCATGCAGACAGAGAGCATAAAAATTCATGGAAAGAAGGGGTCATTTTGTTTCAGAGATGACAAAACATCCCAATTTTCAGACATAAAGGACAGTATCAGAATACATTACTTTCTTGAAAGTAAAATACAATAACAGTCAATGTGTACTGAGAACAGATTATTTTCCCATCAACATAGTAAATGTGAGATATGTACATGAAAATATACAACGAAAGAATGCTGGTAATAGATTTCATACTTTAGGACCAGACTTGATCTAATGTTCTTACATTTTCATGCAGGCGTAATCATCAAACAAAAGTTAAAACAAAAATAACCAAAGATTGATGAAGGTTTTTTAAATGTAGTGTCTTCTATGATACTTGCATAAAAATTAAAACAAAACTATTATTATCTGTATATGTAATTTTTGACAGATTTGTCTACAGATGATCTACAGAGCTACACTCAGCGGCAAATTCTTTTCAGCAAGATTCCTATCAGTATATATTTGCAAAACCTCGGTTGAGTTTCACTATTACATACCCATTACATGATAGTTTCTGTTGAATAGCTATGGCATGAATGATGGTAAGAAACAAACTTCTCTAGAAAATTTGCAATTTCCAGGCATAGTTTCTAGGTAATTTCTCTTCAACAGCACAAAACTTAAAGAAACAATGCTGAATTTTATGCAATTAATATTTGCACACAGCTAAACAATTTTCTTATTATGCTTCTTTCACCAGTAAAATTATCTTGTCATTTGACCCACTTGCCACATGTCAAATTCTGGAAGCATTCATTAGAAACAATTTCTAGAAAACACAAAAAGAGGGATGAGAGATAACCCAAGGATTGTAGATTTGAACAGAGTTCCACTGAGTCTAGGCAGATTAAAATAAGGGCAGAATTTGGCCTGTTATACAGTTCTTACCACAGCCCAACTTTATCAGGTAACTATGTCATTAGACAGGATGTTAAGTCTCTGAGGTAGTTCAACCAATCAGCAATACAGCACCTGTCCATAGCACTCCAAGAGGATGCAGAGCACCGTTGAGAAGCAATTCCAGACATTAAAAACAATAAGAGCTCTAGCCAAATATTAGGGCCTGGATACTGACCACTAAATGTTTGACTTGGAGATATTTTTAAATGTCGATACATATGAGGGATCCATGTATTTAGTAATAGCATCTAATCTCCTGAATTTGTTGAGGTGATAATGCATACTAAACTAAGAGAAAATAAGAGAGTGTGTTGAAATTAATTTATCTATATTCTTTTATTGTGAAAAGATCTGAAAAACGTGAAAGGGTGATGTTTGTCTGATTTCTTTCTCAGCCACTTTATCATCTGTATATAATAGGGCCACTGATTTTTGAGTTTACCTTGTATCCTGCCACTTTTATGAAAGTGTTTATCAGCTCTAGGATTTCCCTTGCAGAGTTTTTAGGTCACTTATACAAACTATCGTATCATCTGCAAATAGTGAAAGCTTGATCTTGATGGCTGTACTGGTGGAAACAGTCCCCTCTACAATGATCCACCTGACCACGGCATTAGTGACTACCTCAATGTGGTAAGACCCTGAACAACTTCAAATGAAAATAGGAAATGTCTAATATCTTGGGGGAGTCAAGTCCAAAATAAACAAAAGGTTACCAGTCTTCTTATGCTACTTAGCAAATCTGAAAATCTAAGTCAACAATATACTTTGGAAAACCAATCTACTTAATTTTTCATTAGATGACACATTTTTGAACTGTCAGAGCATCAAGTAACCTAAGTAAGCACAGATCACCACCTGTTTTGATTGCACAACTAACCTTCTGCTACTGCAGGCAGACATCATGAACTATTGGAAAAACCATGGAGCTGATCCAGAGAAGGTCATTGTTGGATTCCCAGCCTATGGACACACCTACACTCTGAGTGACCCCTCTAACAATGGAATTGGTGCCCCTACCATTGGTGCTGGCCCTCCAGGGAAATACACAAGTAAAACAGGACTATGGGCTTACTATGAGGTCAGTAGATTGTTGTACAGTGGTCAATGAATTGCAGTTCTTTATCTGGATGCTAAAATCTGAGGAAAGTGAATGTTCATTATGTGCAGTGCCTCTCACCTAAGCTGAATGACCATTCCAAATTGTTTTATTTTTATTATATTTCTTCATTAAAAACTAATAGATCTTTAAGATTTATAAGGTTACTTCATACAAGAGATCAGTGGTATTTAACCTCCCTAATGTTGTGATCCTATTATGTAGTTCCTTGTATGTGGTAAACCCCACCAAATATCATTTTGTTGCTACTTCATAACTGTAAATTTGCTACTCTTATTAACAATAATGTCAATATTTGATATGAATGATGTCTGATACTTGACTGATATGGTGGTCTCAAACCACAGGTTAAGAACCTACAACATAACCTTAAGTTGTATGACTGCACATATAGGGAAATTATTTACTTATCATTTCATGAAGAAATTTGGTGACTCCTCAAATTACATTGCAAAATTATGAACAAAATATCTGTGTATTAAATACCTGTATATTTAAAATTCCTCTGTCATTGAGCTTTGTTTGCTAAGCTTGCCCTTGTGTTCTGGTTCTAGTCATACATATTAAAATGAGATTACATACTGCAAGTTTACATGTGGATACTGTGATCTCTGTTTTCTCAAGCTTAGTATTTCTAATTGATGAAGGCTGAAACAGGAGAATTACCAGTTTGAAGACTGTCTTAGATAGACACTGAAACTCTGACAGAATATAAAAATATGATAATAAGATCTGGAGATATATCCCAGTTGTAGATAATTTACATAGCCTGGGGAAAGATCTGTATGTATAGCATGCCTAGCAGAAATGAAAGAGAACATTGTCTCAATTTTCAAGACAAATAAAACTCATAAGAAAATGGAGGAAAACAACATAATAGAGAGAAATAAAAGCAAAGTGCATGCTATTTTTCTTTCTTGGTATTGTTTAAATATTTGAATCTGTTGAATGTTTAAAGATTTGCAACTCCCTAAATCATGGAGCAGAGAAATGGTATGGCCCTCAAAAAGTACCTTATGCTTTTAAGAACACAGCCCTAGAGAGATCAGGGATAACAGGAACATACATGAATATAATAAAAGCAATATACAGTAAACCAACAGCTAACATCAAACTAAATGGAGAGAAACTCAAAGCAATTCCTCTAAAATCAGGAACAAGACAAGGCTGTCCACTCTCTCCATATCTCTTCAATATTGTACTTGAAGTCCTAGCTACAGCAATAAGAAAACAAAAGGAGATAAAAGGGATACAAATATGAAAAGAAGTCAAGCTTTCACTATTTGCAGATGATATGATAGTTTACATAAGTGACCCAAAAAACTCTGCAAGGGAACTCCTAGAGCTGATAAACACCTTCAGCTAAGTGGCAGGATACAAGGTAAACTCAAAAAAATCAGTGGCCCTATTATATGCAGACGATGAAGTGACTGAGTAAGAAATCAGAGAAACCTCACCCTTTACAATAAACATAAACAGCATCAAATATCTGGAGATAATGTTAACCAAGGAAGTGAAAGACCTGTATATAAAGAACTTTGAGTCTTTAAAGAAAGAAATCAAAGAGGATACCAGAAAATGGAAAGATCTCCCATGCTCTTGGATTGGTAGGATCAACATAATAAAAATGGCAATCTTGCCAAAAGCAGTCTAGAGATTCAATGCAATCCCTATCAAAATTCCATCACAATTCTTCAAGGATCTGCAAAGAACATTAATCAAATTTATATGGAAAAACAAAAGGCCCAGGATAGCCAAAACAGCCCTATACAATAAAGGAACTTCAGGAGGCATCACCATACCTGATTTCAAGCTCTATTACAGAGCTATAGTCCTGAAAACAGCTTGGTATTGACACAAAAATAGCAGGTAGACCAATGGAACTGAATTGAAAACCCTGATTTTAACCCACACACCCATGAACACTTGATTTTTGACAAAGTAGCTAAAACTATACAATGGAAAAAAGAAAGCATCTTCAACAAATGGTGCTGGCATAACTGGGTACTGGTATGCAGAAGATCCATGTTTATCACCTTGTACAAAACTTAAGTCCAAATGGATCAAAATCTCAATATAAATCCAGCCACACTGAAACTTTTAGAAGAGAAAGTGGGAGATACTCTTCAAAGAGTTGGTACAGGAGACCACTTCCTGAACATAACACCAGTGGCACAGACACTGAGATCGACAATTAACAAATAGGACTCATGAAACTAAAAAGCTTCTGTAAGGCAAAGGACACAGACAAGACAGAAAGGCAGTCCACAGAATGGGAAAAGATATTCACTGACCCCACATCTGACAGACGGCTAATCTCCAAAATTTACAAAGAACTCAAGAAGCAAGTGTCCAAAACACCAAAGAATCCAATCAAAAGGTGGAGTGCTGAACTAAACAGAGAATTCTCAATAGAGGAGGCTAAAATGGCCAAGAGACACTTAAGAAAGTGCTCAACATCCTTAGCCATCAGGGAAATGCAAATCAAAACAACTCTGAGATACCATCTTACTCCTCTCAGAATGGCTAAAATCAAAAACACTGAAGACAATTTATGCTGGAGAGGATGTGGAGAGAGGGGAACACTCCTCCACTGCTGGTGGGAGTGCCAACTCGTACAGCCACTTTGGAAAGCAGTATGGAGATTCCTCAAGAAAATGGGAATCAATCTACCACAAGACACAGCAATTCCACTCTTAGGCATATATCCAAAAGAGGCAAATTCATACAACAAGGGCATCTGCTCCACTATGTTCATAGCAGCATTATTTGTAATAGCCAGAACCGAAGCAACCTAGATGCCCCTCAACTGAAGAATGGATAGAGAAAATGTGGTACATTTACACAATGGAGTATTACTCAGCAGAAAAAAACAATGGAATCTTGAAATTTGCAGGTAAATGGATAGCACTGGAAGAAACCATCCTGAGTGACCCAGTCACAAAAAGACAAACATGGTATGTACTCACTCATATATGGATTTTAAACATGGATCAGGAGAGTGCCAGTCTGCACTTCCACTGACAGAGAGTCTGGGAAACAGGAAAGAAACTAAAAGATATACATGGTACCCAAGAGAAGAGAAATGAGGCAAGATCCTCTGAACAGATGGGGAACACGGCGAGGGGTGGGAGGGAGGGGGACCTGGGAAATAGAGAGGGGGAGAAGTGGTAGAGAGATTAGGACATGGAGGCACAGCTAGGTCAACTGGGGGGGTAGGATAGGGGGAAGAGGGAATCATAGGTTAGAAGACAGATCAGGCACCATTGTGACCTCTAGTGATCTAAACGGATGACACCAATTGGCAATCTAAGCAATAGTGGAGAGACCACCTCAAATGTCTATTCCTGATAGTGAACTTGATGTCTGTAACCATGCTGGAGCCTTCATCCAGTGACTGATGGAAGCAGAGGCAAACACCCATAGTTAAATACTGAACTGAACCCAAGGAACCCAGCGACAGAGAGAGAGGAGGGAAGAGCAAATTGGCAATGAATGGGCTGTAAAAACCAGCAGAGACAGTTGATCCGAACAGGGGAGAGCTATTGGACCCCAGACCGACAGCTGGGAGGCCAGCATGGGACTGATCCAGACCCCCCTGAATGTGAGAGTCAATGAGGAGGCCTGGGCTACCTATGGGGTCCTGAGCAGTGGATCAGTGTTTATCCCTCGAATACTAACAGACATCGTGTGCCCATAATACAAAGAGGGTTGCTCTCTCTGCCGTGACTCTTAGGGAAGTGCCTGGCCCCTACCCTGAATGAAATGATAGACTCTAGATATCCCCTATGCGGAAGGAATTGGCAATAGGGTGGGAGGATGGGGGGGGATGATGGGGGTGGGGGAGGAGGGGAGGGAGAGGGAACTGGGATTGACATGTAAAACAAGCTATTTAAAATTAAAAAAAAAGAACACAGACTGGGTTGGCTATGATAATCCAGACAGCTTCAGGGCAAAGGTAAATTCAGTCCAATGGATTACTGAGATCTCATTTCTGACTACAGGAAATCAAGTAACACATGTCCTCTGTTATAACAGGCCCACTCCCTCAAGCAGAATAACTTTGGTGATGCCATGGTCTGGCTGCTGGACATCGACGATTTCACAGGTTCTTTCTGTAAACATTTAAACTTTCTTCTGACCACTACCTTAAAGGACAATCTCAATGACCAGAGTCAAAGTAAGTGACAGTCGGGCTATGTTGGTGTGTAATGGCAATCATCGACTCAAAGGCAACCTTTACATTTCCAACCCCAATAACCAGAGAGGATTTTCCTCTTTATCTGTGGGAACTTTTCAAGATGAGAAACAGTTTCTAACCTTTCCAAACCCCTTGATACCAGTATTCTATACAACACACTTATTGGAAACCAGGCCTACCTTTTGAATAGGATGGGATGTGACATATCTACTAAGTCTTCAAGGCATAAAAGTCCACAGAAAATTTAGTCATTTTAGTTTTCAAATCTTCTACTCTTAAGGGATCTTCATCAGAATTTATCTCTGCCACTTTTGAGTTTTTTATTTATTTAAATTTTATTTATTTTACATTCCAAACACAGTTCTTCCTAACCATCCTTCCACTTCCCCCTTGCCTCCCACTCCCATTCACTCCACCCAAACTATCAGGCCTCCCATGGGGAGTGAAAAGGCTTGCATGTTAAGTTGAGGCAGGATCAAACCCTGACCCCCCTGCATCAAGGCTGAGTAAGACACCCGACTACAGTTAATGTGCTTTAAAAATCTAACTCATGCACCAGGGATAGATTCTGGGTCACTGCCAGGGGCCTCTCAAAGAAACCAAACTACACAACTATCTCCCACATGTAGAGTACCAACCTAAATGGGTCCCATGCAGGCTCCACAGCTGTTGTTCTAGTTTCTGAGTTGCCACAAGCTGGGTTCAGCTTTCTCTGTCGATTTCTCCTTCATGGTCTTGACTCCCTTGCTCATTTAAATTCATCTTCCCTCTCTTTGAATTCTCAGAGTGTACCCTGGTGCTTGGTTATGGAACTCTGCATCTGGTTCCATCAGTTACTCAATGAAGACACTCTGATGTCAATGGGTGTATTCACCATTCTGATTACCAGGAAAGGCGAGTTCAGACACCCTCTCTACTATTGCTAGGAGCTTTCTGTGGGGCCATTATGTGAAGTCCCAGGAAATTTCCTAGAACTAGGATTCTCCATAACCACAGAACAACTCCCTCTATCAAGATATCTCTTTCATTAATCTCCCACTATGTCTCCCCTCAACTCAATCATTCTGTTTCCTCATAATTCACATTGTCCATCTTCTCCCCTCTGCCATCCCACTTGCCCCCAGTTTACCCAGGAGATCTTATCAAATTCCCAATCCCAGAACAATCTATGTGTCCCTCTTAGGGTCTTCCTTATTACCTAGCTTTTCTGGAGCTGGGGGTTGTAGTCTGGTTTTCGTTGCTTTATATCTAGTATCCACTAGTTACTGGGGACATACCATGCTTGTCTTTCTGCGTCTGGGTTACCTCATTCAGGATTAATTTTTTCAGTTCCATGTATTTTCAAGCAAATTTCATGATGCCATTGTTTTGTATATCTGAATAATACTCCATTACATAAATGTACCACATTTTCTTTATCTAATCTTCAGTTGCTGGACATCTAGGGTGTTTCTAGGTTCTTGCTATTATGGAAATGCTGGAGTGAACATTTATGAGAAGGCATCCTTGTGGTATGATTGGGTGCCCTTTGTGTAAGTAGCCTACAGTGGTATCACTGAGTCAGGTAGATTGATTCCCTATTTTCTGGGATGTCACCATACTGATATCCAAAGTAGCTGTATAAGTTTTCACTCCAGGAAACAGTGGAGGAGAGTGTCCTTTTGGGGAGTTTTCTCAACAAGACTTCAGTAGCGCTCCAGTGCAAACCTGATTCCATATGCTCTCTGATGAACAGTATATCTGAGATGTTCCTTATTAACCTCATTACTCACAGGGTATTCATGAAGTATTGTTGATGGAAAAGCAGTAAGTTTAATTGCCAGTTTAGCATGATCTCAGGTCAGCAATGAAGATTTAGGAATATCATAAAACTGAATTTCTGTTGTAGCTTACCCTAACAACCAAGTCTGGGTTCATCCTCTGTTACAACCTGAGAGATAATGAAATTAATTACACCTCCAGTTCATACAGTTAAGTTAGCACTTCTCTTCATTTCTAGGTAGTGTCTCTCCTCTATCCATGATCTCAACTTCGTCTTTGTGCTATATGTTTCAGGTTGTAAGGCTTCTGACCGTGAAGAGCTTTAGCCTGTAATTGCTCTTCAAATCATGAGAATAAATACAAGATCTGCAGCTCTGGGTCAGTGGTTTCTATACCAGCATCTCATTGAAAATAACATCAGTACTTTAGGTCCTTCCTGAACAGAATCACACACCAGCACAACTGTCATGTGGGTCTTCTTCTCAACACCAGCTGTGAGGCTACGAAGCATTGTCTTTACCTGTCATCTTGTACAATCTCTGAACATTCTCCTGAATTATGTTAAGACCAAATATTTCCTGCTTAGTTTTTGAAAATAAAGTTCACTCTGCATCTGCTTCTGTCATTTACCGTATGAAGGCCCTATGATGGCAATTAGGGCAGTCACCATTCTGACTAGGGGGGAGGGTCAATTCAGGCACACTCTCCACTATTGCAAGGACTCTTAGCTGGGGTCATCCTTGAGGGTTCCTGGGAGCTTCCCTGACACATGTTGTCTTTGAAAGACTTTGGAAAAAGAACAGAAAAGTGTCAAATTATGCAATTACGTAATACTTTTAAAGTGTTTTTTTTGTTTTGTCTGTTAAAATTTATTTAAATAACATTTTTCAATTATTTTACATATCAACCAGATTCCCTTCACTTCTGTCTTCACATCCCCTCCCTTTTCCCACCTCTCCACTCCCCATCTGCTCCTACTTAGTCAAGCACTGGACCTACATACAGCGGTCCAGTCGAAGAGAGGGAGGAGGGATTATATTAGCAAGAGTGGTAAAGATTATGACAGAGAAAACCACAGAGATAGCTGACCTGATTTAGTGGAAGCTCAGAAGCTCACAGACTCTAGACCGATGGCACCAACCTAGGTCCTATGTATCTGGGTGACAGTTGTAAAGCTTGGTCTTTTGTTGGGCCCCTAGGAATAGAGCAGAATCTGGCTCAGGTACATGAGCTGGCTCTTTAAAACATTCTCTAGGGTGGGATGCCTTGCCTAGCTTTGATACAAGTGGGAGGAGACTGACACTGCCTCAAATTGATATGTCATTCTTTGTAGAGTCCCATGGGAGGCTTTACCACTTCTGAGTGAGAACTGAGGAACAATGGATAGGGGATAGAAGAGAGTGGGGAGAAGGAATGGCAGGAGAGGAGAGAGAAGAAACTGTGGTTTTTAATATTGAATAAATATAAATAAATAAATAAATAAATAAATAAATAAATAAATAAATGATAAAACTGGTACTGAAATTGTAATCATCTCTTGGGTTTTTGTGTGATTTGGAGAAAATCATTTCTTGGTGTGAAATACTATCCGTTCAGGGATTGTAGTGGAAAAGTAGACTGGGAGGGTAATGGTTGATCTAATTTTTTGTCTTCTGTCTGCATACATGGTTCTGTAGATAAGTGGATGCTGTAAGAAGGCAATATTTGTGTTTCAAAATGGTTTATAATACAGGAAGAAGTGTCTATACCATGGTGATTGTACTATGCAAGTAGCCATAGTGACTCTAGGTGTCCACTATACACTATACACTATTGACCAGTAATACTTTCTAGGACATTCATAAGTCCCATCAGAGGACACAAATCTGTTAGAATACCCCCTGCTTTTGGAGATTTGGAAGCTGTGCAAGAACTCTTCATAACAAGCCTTCACATTACTGAGACTTAAGGAGATCCTTCCGAAGGTGCCTCATTCAATGAAACCAGTATTGGAGGTCATTTGTTCTTCTCTAATCCAATGGAATGACTGTTATCTGTCATTCACTTGTCAAATGCTGTTGGTTTTTCATATATTTTGGGATAGTTACATGGATATAGACACTAGCATGTGGAAATTCTTTAAATGTGATTCAGATGCATCAGAAATATTCATGATTTTCTTTTTTTTTTATTTTATTTTCCAGTTTAAATTTAGATAAGAAACGAGGTTGCTTTACAAGTCAGTTCCAGATCCCTCTCCCTTTCCCTCCCCTCCTCCCGTGCCCTTCCCCCAATCCCCCCCCCATTATCCCCTCATTCCCCCAGGGAGGGTGAGGCCCTCCATGGGGGTGTCCATAGTCTGTCATTTCATATAGGGCAGGGCCTAGACCCTTCCCCAAGAGTTCAGGGTGAGATTTTCAAGCAGCACTATCATGTAATTTCATAAGCAGTTCATTTCCTGACACTGGGTAAGTCCATATTTCGTAAAGCATCACTGTTCATTCTACCCATTCCAATTTTGTTTCTGTGATTTTGATTAATCTAAGGATCTCCTGTTGGATTTATTTGTTGGAAGCATTGTTTCTTTGTGTAGCTTTGGAACCTGTCCTAGTACTTGATTTATAGACCAGGCTGGCCTAGAATGGACAGAGATCACCCTGCCTCTGCCTCACAAGTGCAGGGATAAAAGGACTGTGGCACAAACACTGGGCTCATTTTAAATTCTTAGAATATGTAACTTCTAAATATGTGAATAGATATTGTCATTTAGCATAATTTCTCTCATGTTTTTTTAATGTTTAGTCATTTCAAAGTATATCCCTTTTAACTTCAAGAGCACTCCATTGTATGCATATTAGAGTATGCTTATATTTCCATCTACTGACTGACATCCATCATTGCACATTTTTTCTATTGTCCATTATGTTACTCTGGAAACAAAGTTACAAATATCTCTTCAGGGTCTATTTTAACATCTTTTTATTTTAAATAGCTTGTTTTCATGTCAATATTTTGAGTGTACAACTAGAAGAATAATTATTGTGTCTTTTTCTCCAAAGGAACATTCCACACTCATGAGTGCATGACCAGAGCAAATTAGAGTCCATGGGACATGAAAAGAAAGGGGTGTAGTTCAGAGGCTATATGGTTTTGAGAGGATGGCTTTTTTGACATGGTGGGTAGAGTACCTGAGAATTTATATGGTCAAATTGAATTGTAGGCCAGAACAAATAACTTGTGAAGATGATTCTATTCATTATTTAGAAAATATTTATTTAGAGGCAGACACAGCCATCCAGCATTTGCCATCATCTCCATCCCAGTCTTGGACTGGCTCCTATTGTAAGAGTCCAGGTTGGCCATTTCTTGCCCAGCTTTCCCTGTTTGAGTCTCCTGAAAATCAACCCCAAGTCCCATCCTGGCACCAATTCCCCCAGAGAGACAAGGAAGCAGACCCAGTCATCCAGCATCTACCACCATTCCCATCATGGACTGGCACACACTGGAATACAGAACCATCTGACATCTGCTGCTATTAGAGTCTTAGACCCACCTGCACCCATCTGGACAGAGCCTTGGATGCATACCACCAGAAGAGGTTGAGACCCAACCTACACCCACAGGAAGAAGTGATGGGAAGATGACAGTATAAGGAAACTTTCAAAAACAGAAATCCTAATAAGACATCACCAGCGTCTAGGGATTCACCACCAGCAAGACCTGAACATCCCAAAGCAGAGGAAGTAGAAGAGAATGACCTTAAACACAGCTTTATGGAGATGATAGAAGCAGGAACCCAGTGACAGAGATGGAGGAGTGATGAGCAAAGGGGTCAAGTCCATGCTGGTGTAACCCACAAAGACAGCTGACTTGACAAGGGGGAACTCTTGAATCCCAGACTGATGGCTAAAAAGCCAACAGGGAACTGATCCAAACTCCACGAATGTAGTGTCAGGAAGGAGTCGTCAGAAATCTCTGGGGCATCGGGGAGTAGATTAGTGTTCACTATGGCATACAAATGAACTTTAGGAGCCCATTCCACATGGAGGGATGCTCTCTCAGCTTGGACATATGGGGAAGGGCCTAGGTCCTGCCCTGGGATGAAATGACTCACCCTCCCTGGGGAAATATGTAGGGATTAGGCTAGGGGTAAGGGGTGGGACTGGAGATTGGAGGGAGAAAGGGGGAGTTGGGATTGACATTTGAAGCATGTATTTTTCTAATTTAAATAAAAAAACATAATAGAGGCTCTAAAGAGGAAATGAGAAAATCCCTTAAAGAAAGGTAATGAAAACAAAAAATATGGGAGAATGGAGCAAAACACCAACCAAAAAATGCAAGAAAGCAACAAATATCATAAAGAAAGAAAGGAAACCAAGAAAAAACAATCAAGCAAATGAAGGAAACAATTCAAACATTCTAATACCTAAAAACTGAAATAGAGGCAATAAACAAACACAAATTAAAGGAATGCTGAAAATAGAAACTCATGGTAAAAGATCAGGACCTACAGATGCAAGCATAACCAACAGAATCCAAGGGATGGAGGATACATTTCAGTTGCTGAACATAAACTACAGGGAATAGATTCATCAACCCAAGAAAATCTTAAGTCCAACAAATCCCTAACACAAAACATCCAGGAAATATGGAACACCATGAAAAGACCAAACGTAAGAATAATAGGTATAGAAGAAGGTAAAGAAAACCAAATCAAATGGGCAGAAAACATATTCAACAAAATCATAGAAGAAAACTTTCCCAACCTAAAGAAAGACATGCCAATAAACATACATGAAGCTTACAGGACACCAAATAGATTGGACCACAAAAATGTCCCCTTGCCACAAAATAATCAAGACTCCAAATATACAGAATATAGAAAGAATATTAAGAGCAGCTAAGGAAAAATGCCAAGTAACATATAAAGGCAAACCTATGAGAAATACACCTGACTTCTCCAATGGAAACTCTGAAAGCCAGAAGGTTCTGGATAGATATTCTACCAACACTAAGAGATCATGGATGCCAGCCCAGACTACTATAACCAGCAAAGGTCTCAATCACTATAGATGGAGAAAACAAGATATTCCACGACAAAACTAGATTCAAGCAATACGTATCAACTAACCCAGCCCTACAGAAACTTCTGGAATGAAAACTCCAACCCAAGGAAGTTAACTACAACCAGAAAAACATAGATATTATATAATCCCACTTTACCAAAGGCAAAAGAAAAAAGGGGTGGAATTCCACAGATAATTGCACAAACAACAACCATTCCAAATCAAAGAAGAATGAGCAATCAATGGTCATTAATATCCCTCAATATTAATGGCTTTAACTCACACATAAAAAAACAGAGGTTAAAAGAGGATCCGAAGACAGAACCGATCTTTATGCTGCATACGAGAATCACACCCCACCCTCAAAGAAAGATATTAGCTGAGAGTGAAAGGTTGGGAAAAGATTTTCCAATCAAATGGACCCAAGAAACAAATGGGGGTAGCAATCCTAATATCTAACAAATTAAACTTTAAACTAAAAACAATCAAAACAGATGAAGGAGGTCACTTCATACTCATCATAGGAGAAATCCACCAAGCTGAAGTTTCAATTCCGAACATCTATGCCCCAAATACAAAAGAATCCACATTCATAAAATAAACATTACTAAAAGTCAAATCAAATATAAAGCCTTACACACTTACAGTGAGAGATTTCAACACTCCACTCTTGCCAGTAGACAGGAATACAAGACAGAACCTTAACAAAGAAGCAAATGGTCTAATACAAGTTATGACTCAACTGGGATTAACAGACATCTATAGAACATTCCATCCACATAAAAGAGAATAACCTTCTTCTCACAACCACATGGAACCTTCTCAAAAATCTACCACATACTTGGCAACACATCAAGCCTCAGCAGGTACAAAAAAATTGGAATAACTCCATGCATCTTATCAGACCACCATGCTTTAAAATTAGAATTCAAGAACAACACAAATTGCAGAAAACCTACAAACGCATGGAAACTGAATAATGCACAACTGCACCATTCCTGGGTCAAAGAAGAAATAAAAAAACAAATTAAGACTTCCTAGAATTCAATGAGAATGAAGACACAACATACCCAAACCTATGGGACACTTTGAAAGCAGTGCTACGGGGGAAGTTCATAGCACTAAGTGCCCACATGAAGAAACTGGAGAATAGTTATACTAGAGAATTAACAGCACAGCTGAAAGCTCTAGAACACAAAGAATCAAACTCCCCCAGGAGGAGTAGATGCCAAGAAATAATTAAACTGATGGCTGAAATCAACAAAGTAGAAACTAGGAAAATGATACAAAGATTCAGTGTAACAAAGAGTTGGATCTTTGAGAAAATCAACAAGATAGACAAACCTTTATCCAAACTTAACACACAGCAGAGTGTGAACATGCAAATTAACAAAATCAGAAATGAATAGTGGGACATAACAACAGACTCTGAGGAAATTCAGAGAATCTCAGGTCATACTTTGAAAACCTGTACTCCACAAAATTCGAAAATTTAAAGGAAATGGACGACTTCCTAGATAGCTATCACTTGCCAAAATTAAATCAAGAAGAGATAAGCAATTTAAAAAGGCCTATAACCCCTATGGAAATAGAATCAGTCATGAAAAGTCTCTCAACCAAAAAAAGCCCAGTTCCAGATAGCCTCATTGGGGAATTCTACCAGAAATTCAAAGAACAGCTTATACCAATTCTTCTCAAAGTATTCCATGTAATAGAAGCAGAAGGGTTTTTGCCAAACTCTTACTATGAGGCTGCAATAACCTTGATCCCAGAGTCACACAAAGACACAACTAAGAAAGAAAACTTCAGACCAATCTCCCTCATGAACATTGATGCAAAAATACTCAATAATATACTGGCAAATACCATTCCTGATAATGAACTTGATTCTTATAACCATCCTGGAGCCTTCATACAGTGACTGATGGAAGCAGAGGCAAACACCCACAGTTAAACACTGAAATGAACCCATGGAACCCAGTGACAGAGAGAGAGGAGTGATGAGCAAATTGGTAGAGCATGGGCTGACAAAACCAGCAGAGACAGCTGATCTGATCAGGGGAGAGCTCTTGGATCCCAGAACAACAGCTGGGAGGCCAGCATGGGAATGAGCCACACCCCCTGAGTGTGAGAGTCAGTGAGGAGGCCTGGGCAACCTATGGGACTCTGGACAGTGGATCAGTGTTTATCCCTGGCAAACAAACAGTCTTCATTTGTCCATAACACAAAGAGGGATGCTCTCTCATCCTGGACTCTTAGGGGAATACCTGGACCCTGCCCTGAGTGAAATGACAGACACTGGATATCACCTATGTAGAAGGAAGTGGCAATAGAGTAGGAGGCTGGGGGGATAATAGGGGGGTGCAGGAAGAGGGGAGAGAGATGAAACTGGGATTGACATGTGAAGCAAGCTATTTAAAATTAAAATAATGAAATAAAATAAATTCTGGAAAATCACATCCAAGAACATATCAAAACAATCATTCACCAAGTAGGTTTCACCCAAGGATGCAGGGATGGTTCAACATACAAAAATCCATGAAGATAATGCACCATATAAACGACCTGAAAAACAAAATCACATGATCATCTCACTAGATGCAAAACAAGCCTTTGACAAAATCCAACACCCCTTCATGATAAAGGTCTTGGAGGGATCTGGGATAACAGGAACAAACCTAAATATAATAAAAGCTATATACAGCAAACCAACAGCCAACATCAAACTAAATGGACAGAAACTCAACTCGATTCAGCTAAAATCAAGAACAAAGCAAGGCTGTCCACTCTCTCCATACCTTTTCAATATTGTACTTGAAGTTCTAGCCAGAACCATACGACAACAAAAGGAGATCAACGGGATACAAATTGGAAAGGAAGAGGTCAAACTTTCATTATTTGCAGATGATATGATAGTTTACATAAATGACCCAAAGAACTCTACCAGGGAACACTTACAGCTGATTAACACCTTCAGCACAGTGGCAGGCTACAAGATCAACTCAAGAAAATCAGTAGCCCTACTATATACAGATGATAAAAAAGCTGAGAAAGAAATCAGAGAAACATCACCCTTTACAATTGCCAAAAAAACATAAAATACCTTGAGGTAACACTAACCAAACAAGTGAAAGACCTATATCACAAGAACTTTGAGTATTTAAAGAAAGAAATTAGAGAAGCCCTCAGAAAATTGAAAGATCTGCCATGCTCTTGGATAGGTAGGATCAATGGAGGAAAAATGGCAATCCTGCCAAAAGCAATCTACAGTTTCAATGCAATTCCCATTAAAATACCAGCAAAGTTGTTCACAGAGCTTGAAATAATAATAATCAATTTTGTATGGAAAAACCAAAGACCCAGGATAGGCAAAACAACCTTACCCAATAAAGCAACACCTGGAGGCATCACCATCCCCGACTTCAAGCTCTTTTATAGAGATGTAGTCCTGCAAACAGTTTGGTATTGGCACAAAAATAGACAGGTAGACCAATGGAATCCAATTGAACACCCTGATATTAACCCATACATGTATGAACATCTGATCTTCAACAAAGAAGCTAAAAATATACAATGGAAAAAAGAAAGCATCTTTAACAAATGGTGCTGGCATAACTGGATGCTGGCATGTAGAAGAATGTGGATAGATCCATGTCTATCGCCATGCACAAAACTTAAGTCCAAATGGATCAAAGACCTCAACATAAATCCAGCCACACTGAACCTCTTAGAAGAGAAAGTGGGTGGTACCCTTGAATGAATTGGTACAGGAGACAGCTTCCTGAACATAACACCAGTAGCACAGACAGGGAGATCAACAATTAATAAGTGGGATCTCCTGAAATTGAGAAGCTTCTGTAAGGCAAAGGACACAGTCAGCAAGACAAAAAGACGGCCCACAGAATGGGTAAAGATATTCACTAACCCCACATCTGACAGAGGGTTGATCTCCAAAATTTACAAAGAACTCAAGAAGCAAGTCTCCAAAACACAAAAGGATCCAATTAAAAAGTGGGCTACCAAACTAAATAGAGAATTCTCAATAGAGGAGTCTAAAATGCCTGAGAGGAAATGCAAATCAAAACAACTCTGAGATACCATCTCACTCCTGTCAGAATGGCTAAAATCAAAAATACCAATGACATTTATGCTGGAGAGGTTGTGGTGAAAGGGGAACACTCCTCCATTGCTGGTGGGAGTGCCAACTTGTACAGCCTCTTTGGAAATCAGTATGGAGATTCCTCAGAAAATTGGGAATAAACCTACAACAAGACCCAGCAACTCCACTTTTTGGCATATGTCCAAAAGATGTCCATTCATACAACACGGATGTCTGTTCCACTATGTTTATAGCAGCTTTATTTGTTTTTTATCATTTTTTATTTTAATTTTAAATAGCTTGTTTTACGTGTCAATCCCAGTTCCCTCTCCCTCCCCTCCTCCCGCACTCCCCTTCCCCCCCACCCTCCCACCCTATTGCCAAATCCTTCCACATAGGGGATATCTAGAATCTGTCATTTCACTCTGGGTAGGGTCCAGGCACTCCCCTAAGGATCTAGGCTGAGAGAGCATCCCTCTTTGTGCTATAGGCACACGATGACTGCTTGTATTCATGGGATAAACACTGATCCACAGCTCAGGGCCCCATAGGTTGCCCAGGCCTTCTCGCTGACACTCACATTTGCAGGGTCCAGATCAGTCCCATGCTGGCCTCCCCACTGTCGGTCTGGGGTCCAAGAGCTCTCCCCTGTTCAGATCAGCTGTCTCTGCTGGTTTTGCCAACCCATTCTTTGCCAATTTGCTCGTCACTCCTCTCTCTCTGTCACTGGGTTCCTTGGGTTCAGTTCAGTGATTGTGTGTTTGCCTCTGCTTCCATCAGTCACAAGATGAAGGCTCCCGGATGGTTATAAACATCAAGTTCATTATCAGGAATGGGCATTCGAGGTGGTCTCTCCACTATTGCTTAGCTTGCCAATTTGTGTTATCCCTTTAGATCACTCGAGGTCACTCTGGTGCCTGATCTGTCTTCTATCCTATGATTCCCTCTTCCCCCTATTCTACCCCCACCCACTCAACTTCCTGTTCCCCCATGACCAACTCTCTTCCTCTTCACCCCCTCTCTTCTTCCCAGCTCCCACTCCCCCCCACCCCTCGCTGTGTTCCCCATCCATTCAGAGGATCTTGTCTCAATCCTCTTCTCTTGGGTACTATGCATATATGCGATCAGGATAGTGCCAGTCTGCACTTCCACTGATAGAGAGTCTGGGAAACAGGAAAGAACCTAGCAGCATTATTTGTAATAGCCAGAACTTGGAAGCAACCCAGATGCCCCTCAAGCGAAGAGTGGATAGAGAAAATGTGATACATTTTCACAATGGAGTACTATTCAGCAGAAAAAAAACAATGGAATCCTGAGATTTGCAGGCAAATGGATGACACTAGAAGAAACCATCCTGAGTGAGGTAACGCAGTCACAAAGAGAGAAACATGGCATGTACTCTCTCCTATATGGATTTTAGACAAAAATCTGGGGAGTGCTAGCCTACAATCCCATGGCCAGAGAATCTTGGAAACAGAGCCTTCATTCAGCATCTGATGGAAGAAGAGGCAGACTCCCATGGCTAAGCACTGAGCTGAACTCAAGAAAGCCATTAATAGAGAGGGAGGCCTGATGACCAAAGGGATTAAGAATGGGCTGGTTTAACCTCCAGAAACAGCTGACCTGACAAGGGTTAACTCTTGATGCCTGGGAATCCAGCATGGGACTGATCAAGACCCCCTGAATCTGGGTGTCAGTGAGGAGGCCTAGGTAATCTATTGAACCTTGGGTAGTAGATCAGTATTTATCCCAAGTATACACATGGACTTTGGACTCCCATCCAACAATGTGACATGCACTCTCACCCTGAACTTTTTGGGGGAGGGTCTGGGCCCTGCCCTGGATGAAATTACAGACTGTGGACACCCCCATGGAGGGCCTCACCATCCCTAGGGAAATGAGGGGATATTGGGGGGTTTGGGGGGGAGGGCATGGGAGGAGGGGAGGGGAAGGGAGAGGGACCTGGAACTGACTCGTGAAGCAACCTTGTTCTAATCTAAATTTAAACTTAAAAATAAATAAAAAATAAAAATAAATAAATTCACTAATGATTTCAGAGAAAAAAGTCCTAAAAAAAGTGGGGTCCATCTTGCATACATGGATTTTAGACATGGAGCAGGGGATTGCCAGCCTACAATCCCACTGCCAGAGAGTCTGGAAAGCAGGGAGTACCCTAAGATATATATGCATGGTAACCCAGAGAAGGGGAATGGGATTTGATCTCCTGAGGGGATTGGGAGCATGGGGGGAGAGGGGAGTGGAAAGGAGACGGAGATGGGAGAAAGAGAGAGGAAGAAGCGGAGGGGAGAGAAGGACATGGGGAGCAGGAAGGTTGAGTCAGGGTAAGAATAGAGGAGAGCAGGATGAGAGATACCATAATAGAGGGAGACATTATAGTTTCAAGGAGAGATCTGGCACTAGTGAGATTTTTCAGAGATCTACAAGAATGACAGCAACTGGCATTAAGGCTACCTTAAATGCCCTCCCCTGATAGTGAGATTGATGACTACCTTATATGCCATCCTAGAACCCTCATCCAGTGGCTGATAGAAGCAGAGGCAGACACCCACAGCTAAACACCAAGTGAACTCCTGGAACCAGTTGCTAAGAGGAGTGACAAGCAAAGGAATCAAGACCTGGCTGATGAAACACACAAAAGCAGCTGACCTAAACAAGAGGTAATGGATGGACCCCAGACCAGTGACTGAGAGGCCAGCATGGGACTGATCCAGAAACCCCCAAACCTGGATGTCAGAGAGGAGGCCTCAGCAATCTATGGGACATAGGATAGTAGATCAGTATTTATCCCTGGCATGCAAATGGACTTTGGGAGCCCATTCCACATAGAGGCATGCTCTCTCTCTCTCAGCCTGGACACATGGGAGAGGGCTTAGGCCCTGCCTGGGATGATATGACAGACTTTGAAAATCCTCCATGGAAGGCATTACCCTTCCTGAGGAGAAGACGGGGAATGGAGTGGGAGTTTGTGGGGGTTGGCAAGGCGAGGGTGGAGGGGAGATGAAGGGAGCTGGAAGTAACATGTGTAAAATGTTAAATTAAAAAAGAAAAAAGTGGGGTACAGAGCTAAATAGATAATTCTCAATAGAGGAATCTCAAGTGGCTGAAAGGCACTTAAGAGATTGCTCAAAATCCTTAGCCATCAGAGAAATGCAAAGCAAAACCATTTTGAGATACCATCTTACACGTCAGGACAGTTAAAATCAAAAACACCAATGACAGTTTATGCTGGAGAGGATGTGGAGAAAGGGGAACACTCCTCCACTGCTGGTGGGAGTGCAAAGGCACAAAGCCACTCAGTATGGCAGTTTCTCAGGAAAATGGGAATCAGTCTAACTCAAGATTCAGTAATTCCACAATTAGGCATATACCAAAAGGATGCACATTCATACCACAAAGACATCAGTTCAACTATGATCATAACATCGTTGTTCGTAATATCCAGAACCTAGATGCCCCTCACCTGAATAATGGACAAAGAAATGTGGCACATTTGCACAATGGAGTACTATTCAATGGTTATAAAAACAATGAAATCTTAAAATTCACAGGCAAATGAATAGAAGTAGAAAAAACCATCCTTAGTGAGGTAACACAGACTCAGAAAGACAGACATGTTATGTACTCCCTCATATATGGATACTAGACATAAGGCAAAGGATTACTAGCCTACAATCCATACCACCAGAGACGCTAGGAAACAAGGAGGATACTAAGAGAGTAAAACATGGTCTCCTGGAGAAGGGGAATGGGAAAAGATCTACTGAACAAATTGGGAGCATGGGTAGGGGAAAGAGAGGTAGGAGAAAGAGGAGGGAAGAAGAGGAGTGGGGAGGAAAACATGAGGGATAAGGACAATTGATTTGGGGGAAGAATGTAGGAGAGCAAGAAAAGAGGTATCTTAATAGATGTAACCATTATAGTTTTAAAGAGAAATATGACACTAGGTAAATGTCCAGAGATCCACAAGGATGAACCCAACTAAAATCTAAGGAACAGTGGAGAGGTTACCTTAAATGCCATCCCCTGTAATGAGACTGATGACTATCTTAAATGCTGTCATAGAGCCTTCATCCAGTAGCTGATGGAAGCAGAAGCAGACATTCACAGTTAAACACTGAGTCGACCTCCTAGAATCAAGTTGTAGAGTGTGAGGCAGAATGAGCAATGGGGTCAAGACCATGCTAGGGAAACCCATAAAATCAACTTACCTGAGCAAATAGGAGCTCAAGGACCCTAGTAGGACAGTTGGGGAACCAGCACAGGACCAAAGGAAGCCTCCTGAATGTGGGTGTCAGTCTATAAGACCTCTGGCAGTGGAACCAGTATTTATCCCTATAGGGAGAGATTGTACTTATCCTTAGCGCTAAGCACTCCCATGTGGGTGTGTTCATGGGTATGTAGAACATATGGGGGTAAATAGAGTCAGGGGGATGAGACTCTCTTTGCATTTCAGTTTTGACCTGGAGAGCAGCATTCGAACCTTTGTTTTCAGCTTTCTTGGGTTTTCATGTAAATTATTTGTATTTCAATAAATACCATAGGACATCCCTAAATTTGTCTAGTTCAATATGTCTGCTTCATATCCTTAGTTCACTAATGTACTTTGTGAACCCATCCCTATGGAGGGATACTCTCTCAGCCTAGATACACGGGTAAGGGCCAAGGTCCTTCCCCAAATGATGTGACACACTTTGATGATTCCTCATGGAAGGCCTCACCCTCCCTGGAGAATAGTCAGGGTGTGGAATGCGGGGGGGGGGGGGGGTTGTTAGGGATCATGGGAGGCAGAGGAACCTTAAATTGATGTGTAAAATAAGATTGTTTCCAAATTAAATAAAAATATAAAAAAACAAGCAAAAAGATGATTATGTTAAAATTTCTTCTTTTGTATAATATTGGTCACTCATTGATCAAGGAGTCCTCTTTCTTCTCAGCTTCCTATGTTTAATTTCACATCACCATGGCTCTAAGAATTGATCATTCAGACAATTTTCTCTAGCTTCCTTCTTTGCTTAATAAATCTATTCTTTCGTACCCACAGTTCCATGTAAGATGAGTGCAGGAATTAACTACTTTGTACTGCCTAATGAAGAGAATTTGTTATCATTTTAAGAGAATTTGTTATCATTTTAGTGTCATAATGCCTTCACAATTTCTTGTCAGCTCATCTTTCTGACCTAATCTCCATTTAGCTCTTCAGTAAAATATCACAAATATTATTCTATTTCTGTGCCTCAAAGCCCTCTCAGTCTTGATTTTATGCTGTGCTTATTTGTAGTACAAAGTATTTCTCTTCTATATATTTTTCCTCAGTACTTAAAAAACTCCTGCTCAAATCCTTCTGCAATCCTGTAATTAATCAGGCATCTGGAAGTGCACATCTTTCTCACGTTTTCTTTTCTGATCTTTTGTTAGTATTTTCAGATACATCATCAATTATTTTATGGAATAGTGGTAGCAACGGAGTGTGGAAACACTGGAAAGTTATACAAGAATAGAGATTCAACTCCTTAGCAACAATTTCCCGGGCTTTTTTGAAATACACTGCCAAAACCCCACAAAAGGCAGGAGGGGTTAGTTTGCTTTAAATCAAAGGCAACATGTCCTTAATGTGGAACCATTCAGAACAAACTGAACATATCCATAGTCAACAGCGTAGAGAGATTAAACATACAACACCACACTTATTCTCCTCAACCATTATCTTCTCATTTATAGTTCAGAAAATTCTGCCTAGAAATTTGTGTATGCCGAAAATGGATCTAGGAGGTAAAGATGAGAAAATATTTTGAAAAAGCTGACATAATTTTAGATAGAAAATATCTACAAAATTAAACTTGATCAAATAAATAATTTAAGAGATTACCAAATAAAGACATAAAGGAAGGTGTATTAAAATTCTCAGGAACACTATTATGGTCTACCAAATCTTCAAAGAGCAATCAATGAACACTACACAAATCATTCCAGAAATTATCAAAGCATGGTCACAAATTCTTGTTTTATGAATGTATCTTAATCCAAATTTTAAAACCTGTCACAACAAGAAAATGAAAGAACACACAGGGATATATAATTTATATGGTTATCTGGTACACCTTGTGTTAATCTGGTATGTTAGTTAATGAATATTTTGCTCCAGCAGGGTTTGGGTACCTAGGATGGAGTTGTGGAGTCAGATCCAAGATGAGACTATGACCACTAGTTGTCTTTCAAGCAAGTAGCCCTGAGTAGCTTGAGACACCTTTATTTATACAGTTTTAAGAGTCCTGCTTGAACAGTTTCATAGTCTATTTCTTAAATTTCTAAAAATGATCTCTTTTCTTTCTGGTTCCCATCTCCCCTGCAGGTAGCATTATGCTTTCGGTCTATCTCTACCTCAGAAGCATAGACACTCTTGGAAGCAACATAGGAACTTTTGAAACTGGGCAGAACTACAGGTTAAACAGTATGTCCAGTTGGCAGCATCTGCAGTTACACTGCCATGCAAGATCAGAGACAGTTTTGTCTCTGTGGTTAATATTTATATCAGTACCATATGGTAGGGTCTGAGTTCTCATGATCAAGCTCCCAGTCACCAAATAATGCCCACCATGTCCCTATTTGTTTAAATGTAATTATTGTCTGCTCCACACTTCTACAGGAGGGCCCAGATCTGCCAACTGAGCATTTTCAGCTCTTATAGTTAGAATCATTCTTCTCAGAACAGTTATGCAAACATGTAACATTAAACTCCATGACCTGCTGTGACTCCTTCAGGCCAACTGCAAGCTGTGCCATAAAGCAATATCCTGTTTTCTTAAGAAGCCTGAATTCATGGTCACATTTGAAGCATCAAAGGCTTTAGGGGATGACTCAGCTCCACTGTATACTTTAAGCAATATTCCAGGACTCAAAGGTGAGTTGTCTGGGGGAAGTTTTCTACTCCTAATCCTTATCTTATCTGTGACCGACAAATGAAAACTAAAAGCAGCCAGCAGCACAGCTAGCATAGTGAAAGTAAGGAGAGCTTATAGCTCACAGGCTCCTTGGATCATGCCCACAGTCATGCAGCAAACAGTCTACAGGTCTTTGTAAGCAGATCAGGGTCTCCAGGTCTATTGTTTAGAGGAAGACCACTCATGCTACTCTCAGGACTTGTTCTCCAAAGAATTCACAGAGTTCCCACCAGTTATTTTCATCTATGCACAAGCAATAGGAAAGATTTTAAATGCTATGGTGCATGAACAAACTCTGACAGTACTGACAAAGATCTTACTCTAACAGCTCTGAATGTTTTAAGAGCCTGAACTGTAGTTCTTACATCACTGTGTGTGAATTTTAAACTCATGTGATGGTGTGAGTGTGGAGTCATATAGTTAGTTCCTCAGGATCTTGTTCTGAACCTCAGTCATGAGTAATATTAGTTTATCATATATGACGATAGTAGTATCATCATGATTGAATAACTAGTCTTGGAAATGGCATAGTAAAATAGGTGTTAGGCAGAGCCCATCTACCTGAGAAGTGAGTGACTAAATCCTATGGAAGTTGCTTCACGGTTATTGATTTCTTATGAAGCACAGGTTTCGAAAGTACTTGCCAGATTACAAGGCAGAGTCAGGGAGACTGCTGTCTTGGGAGCTTAGAGTATTGTCTATGACACGGTAAGAATTAGGAGTTACTTTGTTTAAATAACCTGCTTAGTCATGTGTCCTTTTTTGGAAAATAGGGCAAGAAAAGCTTGAGAAGTCATTGCCTCTAGTTAAAGTTAAATTACATAGCTGGCCAGCTGAGAATTTTTGTATTACAATGTCTTTCTATGCTAAAATGGCACACTTAATAGTGCTTACAGAGCATATAAGTACCAAGCTTTATGCTGAGAAATTAATATCCAGGTACTCTGTACTCCCCCACCTACAGTAAAAGATAGTTGCTCTTGTTTTCTTCCTTTTATCTACTAGGAAACAGACATGAAGTAATGATGATAGAAGGGTTTGTAGTTCTGGTAGCCATGCTTTTTATTCTCAGTGGGAAGTGAAATTCTCACTAAGAATCTATGGTCTCAACCTCTTTTAGGTTTTATTTTGCTAATGATTGTCTGTGTTGAATGGCTGCTGCCTAATTGGATTGACAAATAATCTCTCTCAATGTTCAGTGAGAATTTTTTAAAATCAATATGATTGTGGACTCAGGTATGCCTTTACATTATACATGACAATAATTGATGTATAATCATGATTTTGTTCTTTTATGTTTTTGACAAGTGTATCATGTAGGCCACATTGGCATCAAACTCAATGTGAAGCCAAGGATGAACTTGAACACCCATATTCCAGCCTCTATTTCCCTAGTGCTGCTATATCACCTTGTGTCAGCATGAACAGATAGTAATAATTTTGCAAAATTCCATGTAGTTGTTTCAGCAATGAGGTTTTTAGCTCAGTCTATACAGTTCTTGAACTTTATCTCTGTAAGTAATATAATTTTTGAAGTGGAATCATACTTTTATATTATGGAGAAATACAGTGGTGCTATCTTAGAAACATCCTCCTTTTCACTCCAGTTTACATACTACTGATAACTGGTGAAGACTGAGTTGCAAAGCAGATGACTTTTCACTAATAATTGAGTTTTGTCTCCAGGTTTTGTCAAAAGCTGTATCTCAGGCTCTAGTTCATATTTGATGATAAATCTCTTCAAGGGTCAGAAAAAACAAAGTGAGAACCATGTCTCATGGGCACATATTTAAGATTAATGTTGTCTAGTGGTTAGGGACAGATAAGCTACTTGCCTCAGTAAGGCTGCTCCACCCAGTCTACAGTCACACTGTCTTGTTCATCTCCTGTCCTTGTAAGATACTCTTTTACTGTGATTGCTGTGAAATCTTTTATCTACTAGGGTTAATAATGTACTCTCTTTAATAAGTCAGTATTGATAGTGAAAAGCCATTGTCCTGATTTCATATTCTTGTAAGAAAAATTGGTCTAAAGCAGAGGAACCACACTGATTAACAATCACCATGATACTCAAGCCTATGAACTGGCTAATGCACAGTGGACAGTTAGAAAGTAAATCAACAAACTGTTTCTTTCATCCCTCATAATCCATAACTGGCAACTTCTTTTTTATATTTTATTTCATTCATAATAAATTTAAAGTTACAAACCAATCCAAGCTCCCTAGCCCTCCTGTTTTCTCACTACACCCACTACACCCCATCCTTATCCACTCCTCAGAGAGGACGCGGACTTTCATGTGGTATCACCAAAGTCAGACCCAGACACTCCATGCTGTATCTAGGTTTTGCAAGGCATCTCTCCATAGAGAACAGGTTTAAAAATATGGCAGGATTTTCTGAAGGAGGCAGAGGCAGGAGGAGCACGAGTTCCAGGTCAGCATGGCAATTTCTTAATACTTATCCTTTCTTTGAAGTAAGTTGTGAATCTGATAGCATGAAACAATCTTTTCTTGGCCTTTTCTTTGATCTCAAAATATCTTTTTTCCTTCCTTTAATTAGTTTTCACATTCCACTCATCACATCATATATGCTTTGTTTGTTACCTGCATGTTCAGTTGATATATTAACCACGATATTTCTCAGTGTGATATAGACCTCCTCATTGAACATAATACCTAGAGCCATCAAACCCCGAGTGTATGGGGATGCTCAGTGAGAATGATATATCTCTCTATACCACACTCTCTTCCCTTTCCCCCTTTCTTTTTAATAACCTGACAGTTTCACTTTTCATCTAAGTTTTTACGAAAAGCCTCTCCTGGACTCTTTCCTTTCCTTTGACCTTCATAAAGCATAATCACTGAATTTACACTCACAGTTCACTGGTCATGAATGAGTCCAATCTTAACAGCCTCCTCTATTTCTTCCCTATCATCATAGATCTGAGAGTTGATATGAGACAGTTTGCTCCTATTGCATTCTCTTTGACCTCAAAAATATGTTTGGTTCCTGAGTATACATCACCAGAAGTAATCTATTCTTTGTGCACAAAAGCAGTCTCCACCTTTCTCTTTAGTTGTGTTCATTTGCAATACAGAATATTTCCCTCCTGTATCTTCTTCCCAAATGTCCATTCAAAACTCCTCCTCAAATCCTTCCTAATCATGACTATGACCCCTTTCCTCATTTCTGTTTCACTGACTTTGGTTACTACTTTCAGACATCTCATTGTTTCATTTTTTATAGTGGTTCAAAGAATAGAGTGTGTAGGTAATATAAAGTTTGACATTGATAGAGATAAATTTTAGTCTTTCCAATGCTGTCCAAATCTTGCCCAGCAGTTGTTAAGTGTGGAGAAAAAAGAATTTCCTTAGTCTTGTTTTCTTACATTGCATAATTAGTTATACAAATGCAACATTGGACCGGGTTTTAAGTAGTAATAAAAATGTGATCTACCAAGAGCAAGGGACCAAAATGTCATTATTTGTAATATTTTTGAATGCATTGTTTTCTTCTGTAAGAATTAAAGTGCTTTAAGAATCTTGTATGGTTTCTCATGCCAATAATTCTATACAACAAAGGACAGGGGAAGTATGATTGGCAAGAGTACTAAGTAGAAAGTTAGTAAGTAGCTGGCTGATCTGATAAGTGCGCATAAAGCTCCCATGTCTAACTGAGTATTGAGTATTTTTGCATGAATATTCATGAAGGGTTCTCTTTCTTAGTTGTGTGTTTGTGTAATTGTAGTCCCGTAAAAAGAGTTTGGCAATGAATCTTATGCTTCTATAGTGTGGAAAAATTTGAGGAGTATTGGCATTAGCTCTTCTTTTAATTTCTGGTAGAATTCTGAACTGAAACCATCTGACCCTGTTTTTTTTGTTGGGAGACTTTTGATGACTTCTTCTATTTCATTAGGTGTTATTGGTACATTTAAAACTGTTGGCCGTTTGCTTGGTTTCTTAATGGCTATCTCTGACTTACGTATTTAACCCATAATTGTTAATCTAAGTATTTCTCTTACTGGAGAAAGGGTCCTGACCTCTTACTACTCGGGAGACTACATCATGTCTCTCTTTCCCAGAATCCTCCTCCACTCATAGTCCCACCTATCCTGCTTCCCTATTGGCCAACAGTGCTTTATTTAAAACAATCAGACACATTTTTACAGAATGACATCTCCCAACATCTCCTCTTTTCTGTCTAAAATAAAAAGAAAGGTTTTAACTTTAGCATAGTTAAATTATATATAATAGAACAGTTATCAAGTAATAACTATAGTTACAATATTTAGTTCATTAACATTTAGTAAGACTCAAAGAAAATATCTATCCTATCTTTGTGAGTCTAAAGTCTTATATGGAACTTATCTTTTATCATAACTAAGTAAAACTATGATTATAACTATCTGCCTCCAACTCCATCAAAGACCATAGAAGGATAATATAGAATTGACAGAGACATTTTGCTGCCTGGACAGTCACGCGAAGTTCCTCTGTAATGTTGGGGCATCAATCTTCAGTCCTTAGACTACAGTGTGTCTGAAAGACTTCTTAGCAAAGCAGAAAATTCCAAGCTGCCCATCTGTATCGGCAGTCTGTCAGTATTTTCTGTGTCCTGCGGAAAGTCTGGCAGACTCTTCCATGAAGTAGGAAACCTGTATGACTGTTTGAATTCAGCAGTCACATTCTTGTGGGTTCTGCATGTCAAGTTTATACAGCAACAGTCAAGAAGTCCAGGCAAGAGCAGTTCTTGCCCAAATAACTCATCTTGCCATGGTGAAAGAAAACTCCATAACAAGTTACTGTGATTCCCATCTTCCCCTCAGACGTAATTGGTGCTGCCAGCAGGAGACATTTCTCATTGTCAAAAAAACCCTAAACCATTTTAAATGCCATTTTCTAAAAGTCTTTGAAAGGTTTGAAGACTATCTATCTCAATATATCTTTATATCTAGAATACCTAACTAATCTAACTATAAATTCTGACTATTGTAAGTCACTATGTATAGTATGTATTTAATTATGCATTATGTTTTAAAAGATCAATATAAGTACAATACTTAATCAAGAGGAGAAATACATATCACAAAATTGACCTTAAATTTATATCAATAAATTAAAAACCATACCAATACAAAGCATTCATAAATATTTTTAAAATTTTTAAATTTAAATTAGAAACAAGGTTGTTTCAAATGTCAATTCCAGGTCCCTCTCCATTTCCCTCCCCTCCTCCCATACCCTCCCACCCCCCCCCAATATCTCCTTATTTCCCCAGGGAGGGTGAGGCCCTCCATGGGGGTGCCCATAGTCTGTAATTTCATTCAGAGCAGGCACTAGAACCTCCCCCAAGAGTTCAGGGTGAGAGTGTACCTCACATTGTTGGGTGGGAGTCCAAAGTCCATGTGTATACTTGGGATGAATACTGATCTACTACCCAAGGCTCAATAGATTACCTAGTCCTCCTCACTGTCAACCCCATTCAGGGGGTCTTGATCAGTCCCATGCCAGATTCCCAGGCTGATGCCTGGGATTGTAGAGTTAACCCTTGTCAGGTCAGCTGTTTCTGGAGGTTAAACCAGCCCATTCTTAATCCCTTTGGTAAACAAGCCTCCCTCTCTGTTAATGGCTTTCTTGAGTTCAGCTCAGTGCTTAGCCATGGGAGTCTGCCTCTTCTTCCATCAGCTGCTGAATGAAGGTTCTGTTTCCCAGATTCTCTGGCCATGGGAGTGTAGGCTAGAACTCCCCAGATCTATGTCTAAAATCCATATATGAGAGAGTACATGCCATGCTTTGTGACTGTGTTACCTCACTCAGGATGGTTTCTTCTAGTGTCATCCATTTGCCTGCAAATCTCAGGATTCCATTGGTTTTTTTCTGCTGAAGAATACTCCATTGTAAAAATGTATCACATTTTCTCTATCCACTCGTCGCTTGAGGGGCATCTAGGTTGCTTCCAAGTTCTGGCTATTACAAATAATGCTGCTATGAACATAGTGGAACAGGCATCCGTGTTGTATGAATGGGCATTTTTTGGACATATGCCTAAGAGTGGAGTTGCTGGGCCTTGTGGTAGGTTTATTCCCAATTTTCTGAGGAATCTCCATACTGATTTCCAAAGAGGCTGTACAAGTTGGCACTCCCACCAGCAATGGAGGAGTGTTCCCCTTTCACCACAACCTCTCCAGCATAAATTGTCATTGGTGTTTTTGATTTTAGCCATTCTGACAGGAGTGAGATGGTTTCTCAGAGATGTTTTGATTTGCATTTCCCGGATGGCTAGGGACGTTGAGCACTTTCTCAAGTGCCTCTAAGGGATTTTAGACTCCTCTATTGAGAATTCTCTATTTAGTTTGGTAGCCCACTTTTTAATTGGATCCTTTTGTGTTTTGGAGACTTGCTTCTTGAGTTCTTTGTAAATTTTAGAGATCAACTTTCTGTCAGATGTGGGGTTAGTGAATATCTTTACCCATTCTGTGGGCTGTCTTTTTGTCTTGCTGACTGTGTCCTTTGCCTTACAGAAGCTTCTCAGTTTCAGGAGATCCCACTTATTAATTGTTGATCTCCCTGTCTGTGCTACTGGTGTTATGTTCAGGAAGCTGTCTCCTGTACCAATTCATTCAAGGGTACCACCCACTTTCTCTTCTAAGAGTTTCAGTGTGGTTGGATTTATGTTGAGGTGTTTGATCCATTTGGACTTAAGTTTTGTGCATGGCGATAGACATAGATCTATCCACATTCTTCTACATGCCAGCAACCATTTATGCCAGCACCATTTGTTAAAGATGCTTTCTTTTTTCCATTGTATATTTTTAGCTTCTTTGTTGAAGATCAGATGTTCATACATGTATGGCTTAATATCAGGGTGTTCAATTGGATTCCATTGGCCTACCTGTCTATTTTTGTGCCAATACCAAACTGTTTTCAGGACTACATCTATATAAAAGAGCTTGAGGTCGGGGATGGTGATGCCTCCAGATGTTGCTTTATTGGGTAAGGTTGTTTTGCCTATCCTGGGTCTTATGTTTTTCCATACAAAATTGATTATTATTATTTCAAGCTCTGTGAACAATTTTGCTGGTACCTTAATGGGAATTGCATTAAATCTGTAGATTGCTTTTGGCAGGATTGCCATTTTTACTACATTGACTCTACCTATCCGAGAGCATGGGAGGTCTTTCCGTTTTCTGAGGGCTTCTCTAATTTCTTTCTTTAAATACTCAAAGTTCTTGTGATATAGGTCTTTCACTTGTTTGGTTAGTGTTACCCCAAGGTATTTTATGTTGTTTCTGGCAATTGTAAAGGGTGATGTTCCTCTGATTTCTTTCTCAGCCCTTTTATCATCTGTATATACTAGGGCTACTGATTTTCTTGAGTTGATCTTGTCGCCTGCCACTTTGCTGAAGGTGTTAATCAGCTGTAAGAGTTCCCTGGTAGAGTTCTTTGGGTCATTTATGTAAACTATCATATCATCTGCAAACAGTGAAAGTTTGACCTCTTCCTTTCCAATTTGTATCCCCTTGATCTCCTTTTGTTGTCATATGGCTCTGGCTCCAACTTCAAGTACAATATTGAAAAGGTATGGAGAGAGTGGACAGCCTTGTTTTGTTCTTGATTTTAGCTGAATCGAGTTGAGTTTCTGTCCATTTAGTTTGATGTTGGCTGTTGGTTTGCTGTATATAGCTTTTATTATATTTAGGTTTGTTCCTGTTATCCCAGATCTCTCCAAGACCTTTATCATGAAAGCGTGTTGGATTTTGTCAAAGGCTTATTTTGCATCTAGTGAGATGATCATGTGATTTTTGTTTTTCAGATCGTTTATATGGTGCATTACCTTGATGGATTTTCATATGTTGGACCATCCCTGCATCCCTGGGTTGAAACCTACTTGGTGAATGATTGTTTTGATATGTTCTTGGATCTGATTTTCCAGAATTTATTTTATTTCATTATTTTAATTTTAAATAGCTTGCTTCACATGTCAATCCCAGCTTCATCTCCCTCCCCTCTTCATGCACCCCCTATTATCCCCCCCAGCCTCCTACCCTATCGCCACTTCCTTCCACATAGGTGATATCCAGTGTCTGTCATTTCACTCAGGGCAGGGTCCAGGTACTCCCCTAAGAGTCCAGGATGAGAGAGCATCCCTTTTTGTGTTATGGACACATGAAGACTGTTTGTTTGCCAGGGATAAACACTGAACCACTGTCCAGAGTCCCATAGGTTGCCCAGGCCTCCTCACTGATTCTCACACTCAGGGGGTGTGGATCACTCTGATGCTGGCCTCCCAGCTGTCAGTCTGGGATCCAAGAGCTCTCCCCTGATCAGATCAGCTGTCTTTGCTGGTTTTGCCAGCCCATGCTTTACCAATTTGCTCATCACTCCTCTCTCTCTCTCTGTCACTGGGTTCCATGGATTCATTTCAGTGTTTAACTGTGGGTGTTTGCCTCTGCTTCCATCAGTCACTGTATGAAGGCTCCAGGATGGTTATAAGCATCAAGTTCATTATCAGGAATGGGATTTGCCAGTGTATTATTGAGTATTTTTGCATCAATGTTCATGAGAGATATTGGTCTGAAGTTTTCTTTCTTAGTTGTGTCTTTGTGTGACTCTGGGATCAAGGTTATTGCAGCCTCGTAGTAAGAGTTTGGCAAAGACCCTTCTGGTTCTGTTACATGGAATACTTTGAGAAGAATTGGTATAGGCTGTTCTTTGAATTTCTGGTAGAATTCCCCAATGAGGCTATCTGGAACTGGGCTTTTTTTTTGGTTGAGAGACTTTTCATGACTGCTTCTATTTCCATAGGGGATATAGGCCTTTTTAAATTGCTTATCTTTTCTTGATTTAATTTTGGCAAGTGATAGCTTTCCAGGAAGTCGTCCATTTCCTTTAAATTTTCGAATTTTGTGGAGTACAGGTTTTCAAAGTATGACCTGAGATTCTCTGAATTTCCTCAGAGTCTGTTGTTATGTCCCACTATTCATTTCTGATTTTGTTAATTTGCATGTTCACACTCTGCTGTGTGTTAAGTTTGGATAAAGGTTTGTCTATCTTGTTGATTTTCTCAAAGATCCAACTCTTTGTTACACTGAATCTTTGTATCATTTTCCTAGTTTCTACTTTGTTGATTTCAGCCCTCAGTTTAATTATTTCTTGGCATCTACTCCACCTGGGGGAGTTTGATTCTTTGTGTTCTAGAGCTTTCAGCTGTGCTGTTAATTCTCTAGTATAACTATTCTCCAGTTTCTTCATGTGGGCACTTAGTGCTATGAACTTCCCCCGTAGCACTGCTTTCAAAGTGTCCCATAGGTTTGGGTATGTTGTGTCTTCATTCTCATTGAATTCTAGGAAGTCTTTAATTTCTTTTTTATTTCTTCTTTGACCCAGGAATGGTGCAGTTGTGCATTATTCAGTTTCCATGTGTTTGTGGATTTTCTGCAATTTGTGTTGTTGTTGAATTCTAATTTTAAAGCATGGTGGTCTGATAAGATGCATGGAGTTATTCCAGTTTTTTGTAGCTGCTGAGGTTTGATGTGTTGCCAAGTATGTGGTCGATTTTTTGAGAAGGTTCCATGTGGTGGTGAGAAGAAGGTATATTCTTTTTCATGTGGATGGAATGTTCTATAGATGTCTGTTAATCCCAGTTGGGCCATTACTTCTATTAGACCCTTTGCTTCTTTGCTGAGTTTCTGTCTGGTATTCCTGTCTAGTGGTTAGAGTGGTGTGTTGATATCTCCCTCTATAAGTGTATGGGGCTTTATATGTGATTTAAGTTTTAGTAATGTTTCTTTTACGAATGTGGATGCCTTTGTATTTGGGGCATAGATGTTCAGAATTGAAAATTGATCTTGGTGGATTTCTCCTGTGATGAGTATGTAATGACCTCCTTCATCTTTTGATTTATTTCATTTTAAAGTCTAATTTATTAGATATCAGGATTGCTACCCCTGCTTGTTTCTGGGGTCCATTTGATTGGAAAAAATTTTCCCAACTTTTAACTCTCAGGTAATGTCTGTCTTTGAGGGTGAGGTGTGTTTCTTGTATGCAGCAGAAGGATGGGTTCTGTCTTCAAATCCATTCTGCTATCCTGTGTCTTTTTATGGGTGAGTTAAGGCCATTAATGTGGAGGGATATTAATGACCATTGATTGTTCATTCTTCTTCTATTTGCAATGGTTGTTGGTGGTGGAATTATGTGTGGAATTTCACCCCTTTGTTCTTTTGGCTGTTGGTAGAGAGGGATTCTCTAATGCCTATGTTTTTCTGGTTGTAGTTAACTTCCTTGGGTTGGAGTTTTCCTTCCAAAACTTTCTTTAGGGCTGGGTTAGTGGATACGTATTCCTTGAATCTAGTTTTGTCATGGAATATCTTGTTTTCTCCATCTATAGTGATTGAGAGCTTTGCTGGGTATAGTAGTCTGGGCTGACATCCATGATCTCTTAGTGTTGGTAGAATATCTATCCAGGACCTTCTGGCTTTCAGAGTTTCCATGGGGAAATCAGGTGTAATTCTGATAGGTCTGCCTTTATATGTTACTTGGCCTTTTTCTTTAGTTGCTCTTAATATTCTTTCTTTATTCTGTATATTTTTGATCTTGATTATTATGTGGCAAGGGGACGTTTTGTGATCCACTCTATTTGGTGTTCTGTAAGATTCTTGTACCTTCATTGGCATGTCTTTCTTAAGGTTGGGAAAGTTTTCTTTTATGATTGTGTTGAATATGTTTTCTGCCCCTTTGAGGTGGCTTTCCTCTCCTTCTTCTATACCTATTATTCTTAGGTTTGGTCTCTTCATGGTGTCCCATATTTCCTGGATGTTTTGTGTTAAGGATTTGTTGGACTTAAGATTTTCTTTGGTTGATGAACCCGTTTCTCATATTGTATCTTCAACACCTGAGATTCTCTCTTCCATCTCTTCTATTCTGTTGGTAATGCTTGTATCTGTAGTACCTGACTATTTGCCCAGCTTTTCTATTTCCTGCCTTTCTTCAGATTTTGTTTTATTGTCTCTGTTTCAGTTTTCAAGCCTTGCACTGTTTGCATTGTTTCTTGCAATTTTTGGTTTATCTTTTCATCCATTTTTTGCCTTTTATTAATTTTTTGTTTTGTTCTTTCTTCCATTTCTTGCATTTTTTGGTTTGCTTTTTCTCCCATTTCTTGCACTTTTTGGTTTGCTTTTTCTTCCAGTTCTTGTATTTTTTGGTTTGTTTTTTCTTCCATATCCTGCCTTTTTTGTTTGTTTCTTCTTCCATTTCTTTCATTTTTTCCTTTCTTTTTTCTTCCATTTCTTGCATTTTTTGCTTTATTTCTTCTTCCATTTCCTCCCTTTTTGCTTTGTTTCTTCTTCCATTTCTTGCATTTTTCAGTTTGTTTTTTCTTCCATTTCTTGAATTTTTTGGTTTGTTTTTTCTTCCATTTCTTTGAGGGATTTTCCTATATCCTCTTTTAGGGCGTCTATCATTTTCATGAAAGTGGTTTTAAGGTCATCGTCTTCTGCTTCATTTGCATTGGAATGTTGGAGTCTTGCTGGTGTGGAGTCCTTAGAATCTGGTGGTGTCATATTTGTTTTTCTGCTGCTGAGTGTGTTTCTGTATTGTCTCTTTCCCGTCTCTTCTTCTAGTGTGTGCGGAAAGAGCCCCTTACTGGTCTGGTGGTTAGGGGACCAGAGTTCCCTTTTGGTGGGTGCTAGCAAGTCCAATGATCTGGTAGTTCTTCTATTCCTTGTCCACCTTCTGGTCCCGTGTGTGGAGAAGAAGACCAGGAATCTGAGATGCTTAGCCTTCTACCTGGTCCCCTGGACCTTTTGCTGGATCTGCTGGCTTCCTGGTTTCGTTGGTGGGAGAAAAGACCTGGAGTCTGGGGTGTTTGGCTCCTGCCGGGATTGGAAGCTCTGTACAGTTCCCAGGCAATCCCCAGGCACTGGAACACAGACCCAGATGCAGGGTCTGTTTTACCTGGTCCCGCCAGAACTGCTGGTCCCCTGGTCTCCCTGGCTCCTTTCATACCCCACTTTTAATTGGATTGTTTGGTGTTTGCTGACTAATTTCTTGAGTTCTTTGTGTATTTTAGAAATCTGTCAGATGTGAAGATCTTTTCCCATTCTGTGGGTAACCTTTTTGCTTTGTTCACTGTGTCCTTTGCCTTACAGAAGCTTCTCAGATTCAGGGGGTCCCATTTATTAATTGTAGATCTCAGTGTCTGTGCTACCACTATTATGTTTAGGAAGTTGTTCCATGTACCTATTTGTTCAAGGGTACCCTCCACTTCCTCTTCTAGAAGGTTAAGTGTCCTCTTCTAGAAGGTTAACTGTGGCTGGGTTTATGCTGAGATCTTTTATTCTTCTGCACTTAAATTTTATGCATGGAGATAGATATGGATCTATCTGCAGTCTTCTACATGTCAGCATCCAGTTATGCCAGCACTATTTGTTGAAGATACTTTCTTTTTTTCCATTGTTGTCACGACTACCTCGACCAGCAAGGAAGATGCGACTCAGGAATCCTTCTCATCAGCGGTTTATTCAGGACCTTGATGAACAACGTGGAGGCAGCCACGGGAAAAACCCCTCCTGCTCCCTAAATAGCCGAGGCCAGCCAACCCTGAGCAGCCACGTGTGTGCAAGCCATAGGCTCACCAGAATGCATAAGCAATCTGATGATGATGGCGTGACCCCGGCGGGATGGGAGCAGGCCAAATAAGGAGTTGTTTATTACCGAGCGCACTCACCGTCGGGATGGTGGAATGCGGAAGCCGGCACCATCTTTGAGGCGCGGTGTGGCGCAGCTCTCCACAGTTCCCCCCTTTTTGTTTTTATATAACAAAGATGGGTGAAGAGAGAGGCCCGATCCCTGGTGTGCAAAGCTGGGATAATGTACAGGTGACACCTACAGACTCTACGCCTGTGGTGACCCTGACCCATCCTGTACCTGTTTTCCCAGGGGAAGGATCTTGGGTACAACCTTCCTGCAGTCGGGCTTGTCTTCCAAGGGTAGCTTAACTGCTTACAAGCAAACCCTCGTGCAGTGCTTAGCCTTGCACCCCGACCGGAGAAAATTAGTTTTTAAAGGTAGCCAGCCAGGCTGAGGGGGACTGACCTTCTTCAATGGTAGTGAATGCTTGCATGACCATCATTGCATTACAGCGCTGATTAGACTGAGCATTACAGAAGCACCACAGGCATACCAGGGAGGCTATGGCCATCAGGCCAAGTAGGGACCCTATCCCCGCCCACTCCTTTAAGTGATCCATGGTGGCCCTGATCCAGGAGGACAATCCTTCTGCGATGCTGGAATCGACTTGGGTGGAGTTCACTGTCACTATGGCTGCGTGCAGTTGGTCGAGTTCCTTTTCAAATTCCCCTGACCAATTACCTAGAAGATAACTGGAAAGTTTAGACAAATTAGCAGCACGTATATAATTTTCAAACTGTACGCTGGTAACACAAAGACTGGGATATTTAAAAGACCTTTATTCTTCCCTACCATATCTGGGGAAAAGGTGAATAGTTTATCTTCATTTGTCCAATTCACTTGCGCGGCCTGGCATCCTGTCCAGGGCCAGGCCTCCCCCTCAAAGTGGCCCCAGCATCGGGGTGCCCACCTTGGTTGAGTAGGAGGGGTATCATTACTCCTCTTTGCTACTACTGGCCATGAACCATCAATCCAGGCCACATTGGTAGAGTAATTTGTGATAAGATGCATCTGGTAGGTGGTGGAATTACAACTTTGACTCTGTCCGGATTGATATTTATCTTTATCAAAAAACCATCCTGCAGTATGGTGGGCTAACTTAATACAGGAGCTGTTGGTCAAAATGTAAAACATAAACTTCCCTTTTCAGGAAAAGTCCGGTTTTCCCCTATAGGGGATGCCTGAGTATCTAAAGGAAGGGAGGGCAGGTTAAACTTGCTTGTGGTGGTAAACAACCAAGGGAAAGCTTGCGCATTATGGTGGACCAGCATCGGCACTGGAAAGGCCGATAGAATCCCCCAGCGTGGCTCCGCCACCCCCATTGTCGTTATCATCATCATCATTGGAAAGCATGGGGTGAGCGGCCTGAGTGGCATTTGCATCATTCGGATCCAGCGGTGTCTGTGCCTTCCTCACCAGTCGTTCTGGAACCCACACGGGGTCTTGTTGGTCCTGTGGAAAAACACAAACAGAACCTCATGCCCAAGTCAGCACGGGATCAGGCCCATGCCATGTGCCAGTCAAGATGTCCTTCCATTTTACCAAGCCTTTGCTTGGACCATGGGGTTCTTGATGCCTGTCAGCTGCAGAGCGACCTTGAGCATCCAAATTTAAAAAATTTATAGTAAAGAGGGTGAGAGAAAGCCTCTCTTTTGGGGTGCGGCCATAGCCTATTCCCCCCTTTTGTTTATTTAGACATTCTTTTAGAGTGTGATGGGCACGTTCTACTATGCCCTGACCTTGTGGGTTATATGGCAATCCATGAAGCAGCTGAACCTCCATTTGTTTGCAAAAGGAGGCAAAGGACTGAGCTGTATAAGCTGGCCCATTATCAGTTTTCAGCTGCCTGGGTTTTCCCCAGGCTGCCCAAGCCTCCAGGCAATGGGTGACAACATTGCGAGCCTTTTCGCCTGACAGAGGGGTGGCATGGATAATTCCAGAGCAGGTATCAACAGATACATGGACATATTTTAGACTGCCAAATTCGGCAACATGAGTAACATCCATTTGCCAAACCTTTAAGGGGAGCAATCCTCTAGGATTGACTCCGAGACAGGGCAGATGATGATGGACGGCACATTGAGCGCAATCCAAGATGACTTGTCGTGCATCAGCCCGGGAGAGATGAAACTTCTGTTGTAAGGTTTTGGCATTTACATGAAAATTTTTATGAAAATCTCTGGCTCTATCCAGGGTGGAACAAAGGAATATATACTCCATTCTGGTCCATTGATCAACTTTATTATTGCCCTCACTTATGGGGCCCGGGAGGCCCGTATGTGCTCTGACATGCTGTATGAAAAAACAACACTTTCGGTGCCAGATCAAAATTTGAAGCCTTTGAAACAGGGTGCAGACCGGACTGCTGGACCTAATAGGGCCAGCAGCTTCCAGTACCTTTATAGCATTTACCACATAGGCAGAATCCGAAAGAAGATTAAAGGCAAAAGAACAATTTTCAAAAACCTTAACAACAATCTCTAGTTCTACTACTTGGGGAGAGCCGGGTTGAAACTGTATCTGAACGGGTTCTGAAGAGCCCACCATATAGGTACCACATCCTGTTTTTGAGCCATCTGTGAATACATTGGGGGCACCTGGGATTGGAGCATTGGAAGTTATTTTTGGAAAGACTACCGGGTGCTCCTTAAAATATCCTATTAATGGATGTTTTGGATAATGATTATCTATATCCCCTTTAAACCCACACCTTAAAATGGCCCAATCATCAATAGTGGTGCAAAGGACATGAATTTGATCATTGGTGTAGGGCACAGTGATCACTTTTGGGGCTATGCCAAAATGTTGTAAGCATTGTTGGATGCCATTTTGAGCCAATCTTGCCACCACGGTGGGATAATACTCAATAGATTTAGCAGGGGATATGCGTGGATAAATCCACAATAAAGGTCCATCCTGCCAAAGCAAGCCCGTAGGCTGATAATATGTGGGAAGTATACATACAAAGATGGGATGTCCCTCCTTGCATCTTTGTAGGAAGGCATCTTGTAGCCTCTCTTCCACCCTACGTAGGGCGAGCCTTGCTTCAGGGGTTAGTTGTCTGGGGGGAATCCAAGGCTGGATCTCCGTTTAAGAGATCATTCAAGGGCTTTAAATCATAATTAGGGAACTTAATAAAACACCTAATCCATTTTATTTCTCCTAGCAACTTTTGAAAATCATTTAAGGTTTTTAAATTATCTTTTCTTAACTCTAATTTTTGTGGAATAATATGATCTCCGATAATCTTTGTGCCCAAATAATTCACCATTTTTCCTTTTTGAATCTTTTCGGGAGCCACAAGCAATCCCTTATTCTCCAATAAAAACATCAATCTAATAAATGCCTTTTCTAAAAATTTTTCTTCCTTGGCAGCTAACAGCACATCATCCATATAATGAAAACATCTTATGATGGGGAATTCCCTTCTTAATGGCTCAATGGTCTGTCCTACATAGAGCTGACACATAGTGGGGCTATTGGCCATTCCCTGGGGCAACACAACCCATTCAAATCTCTGATCGGGCTCTTCATGATTTAAAGATGGGACAGTAAAGGCAAACCGTTTACAATCCTTCATATGGAGAGGGATAGAGAAAAAACAATCTTTTATATCTATTGCAATAACATGCCAAGACGCCGGTAAGGCAGAAAGTAACGGCAGCCCTCGCTGTACAGGGCCCATTGCTTGCATTTGGCTATTTATGGCTCGCAAGTCCTGTAAGAGGCACCATTTTCCTGATTTTTTTTTAATGACAAAGATGGGCGTATTCCATGGCGACAGGGATGGCCTTATGTGTCCCAAGGCAAGCTGTTCAGCGACTAGGGTTTTTGCTGCACTCAATTTCTCGGAGGAAAGTGGCCACTGAGGAACCCATATAGGCTCCTCCGTCTTCCATGTAATGGGAATACCTCCCTCAGCGGCCCCTAGGAAAAACCCAACCCTTGCCTCAGGTATCTCTGGTGTGCTTGAACGGGCCCCCTATTTCCTTGTAAATGTTTTCCTAGCCCGAAACTTGGATGGCATCCCATGTCCCTCATCATTTGTTGAGAGGCGGCTGAAAATTTATTGCTTAGCTTAAAGCCCATATCATTGAGCAACTCCCTCCCCCACAAGGAGACGGGAAGATCCAGGACATAGGGCTGCATAGTTCCGGAATGACCCTCCTCATCTTTCTACTGTAGGTGTCTAGCACTCACATCCGGAGCCTTAACATACCCTAGCCCCCGTAAGGTTTGAGAGGAGGCCTGTATAGGCCAACCCGATGGCCAGTCCTTTTTTGCTATAATGCTTTTGTCTGTCCCCGTGTCTAGCAGGCCAAGAATCCTTTTTCCATCCACATTAAGTGTTAGGACTGGTCTTTGATTTAATTCCAAGGACAAAAAGGTCAGATCTGTTCCTGTAGAGCCACAACATTCCTTTCCTCTTTCATTAGACCGTGCTGGAAACAGCTCATGTTGGCTGGGCAGAAGCAGAAGCTGGGCAATCCTGTCTCCCGGGGAGATAACTACTACCCCTCTAGGTGACTCTACCATTATCTTTATTGTACCATTATAGTCAGGGTCGATTACCCCAGGATGTACCTTAAGACCCTTTAAAATAGTGGATGATCTTCCCAGGAGGAGACCCACCGTGCCTGGGTTCAAGGGTCCTTGGAGGTCTGATTCTATTAATTGTACCCCCATTTGAGGGGTCAGTACGAGTTCGGAGGCGGAACAGAGGTCCAGTTCCGCTGCACCTGCAGTGGCTCTGCGAGGTTTTCGGGGTGCCGGAAGGTCGGCCACTGTTCTAGGCTCGTCTCCCTCAGATTGGGATTTTCTGTTGTTGAGTTCTCCATGGCCCCATATATTTGTGGGCCCTGAGGCTTGGGGCCCGGTCTCCCGTTTTTTGGCATTGACATATATGGGATGACATGACCGTTAATGTCCCTAACAGACCTGCACTCATTCGCCCAGTGCCTCCCTTTTTTATATTTTGGGCATAATCCTGGCATGGTGTGTTGAGTACCTTTAAAGTTTAAAGCATCCTTATTCCTTGGCTGGTCTCTCTGTGGGCAATTACGCTTCATATGCCCCGCTTTACCACAATGGAAGCAAGTTCCGGGGTGGCCGCCTTCCCTGCTTAATTTGATGACGGTGGCCGCAAGCCCCTCATTAGTCAGGGGGCCGCCTATTTCCCTGCAGGCCCTCATCCATTCCTCAAGTCTCCTATGCCTAAGTGGAGTGATAGCCACCCTGCATTCTTTGGTACATTGCTCAAACACAAGTTGCTTTATTAGCGGCATGGCAGTATCAGTATCACCGAAGATTTTTTCTGCCGCCTCCACCAACCTGGCCACAAAATCAGAAAAAGGTTCAGATGGCCCTTGTAAGATTTTTGTCAAATTGCCAGTCGTTTCCCCTTTATTGGGGAGAGCCTTCCATGCCTTAATGGCAATCTGATTTATCTGGTCATACACCAATGGTGGATAAGCATTTTGTTGAGTGGCGTATTGACCCATGCCTAGGAGCATTTCCGCATCCCAAACAGCCTGGGGCCCTCTGGCCGCGGCATTAGCTGCGCTCTGAGTAATTGCAAATTCATTGAGATAGGCCTTCCAATCTAGATATTGACCGGGTGACAAGCATGCCTTTGCAAGATTCCGCCAATCAGCCGGTGTCATGGCAAATCTATGTAGGGTCTCTAACTGAGCAACTGTAAAGGATGCTGTGACCCCGTAGGTTCTGACTGACTTGGCCAAGGATTTTACAATTTTAAAATCCAGCATTTCATGAAACCTGTTCCCTTGTGGGTCCTGGAAGATCAGATAGGCCAGAGGCATCTCTGTTCTAACCTGTCTCCAAACTTCTGAGTTGAAGCAAGCTCCTCCTGAATTAGCTATAGCCTCTGGATAGGGAGGGGGAGCCGAAGGGACTATGTCAGTCCTTGGGTAAAGTCGGCTAACTTTCTTTCTTCCTAGCTGTAATTTAGCAAGCAATCTTCGGGCGGACTGTAAAGGTGCTTTATGGGGGGCCTCCCGCTCCTTTTCCGACTCAGACTCTTCGGTGGAGGTAGGGGCGGCAGAACTATTAATATCCTCCAAGTCTGACAGGCCAGGGTATAATCTATTCCCTTCATTCTTCTGTTTTGGTTTTATTTTTAGATCCGGGGTATGACCTATGGGAGAGGCGGCCTCAACTGAGGCAGCCGACTCTGACCTCTCCTCCTGTAAAAGTCCTAGGGCCGCCTGACCGTTCCTTATGGCTTTAATGCATTTTTGATCAGTAAGGCACCCGCGAACTAACGTCCAAACGGGCCGAACCCCGGGAGCAAGGACACCGTGCTCCGCAGCAACATCTAAATCTTTGCCTAATTTCTTCCATGACGAGAGTGTCAAGCTGCCAGATACGGCAAACCAGGGTGCCACAGTGTCACACTCCGTCAGGAATCTTTCCAAAGTACTTTTCTTAAGTTCAAGGTTTTTTGAATGCAGCAACTCATTGAGCGCCAAAAAAATTGGGTGGGATGTTGAATTACCCATGTTTTTAGCAAGGTCGATTCCTGGACTGACCTGCCCTAGTACAATCCTTGCAACAAACAGTTAAAAGAAAACCCAAAAATAAAATTGAATACCACCCAAAGGGCCAAAAAAAATAATACCCTCTGTCTCACTTTTACTCTGTCCGCTTTGATGCGGCTCTACTACTTTCCCTTTTGTCCCGTCCGCTTTGACGCGGCTCTACTACTTTCATTTTATCCCGTCCGCTTTGACGCGGCTCTACTGCTTAGCTTTCCCGTCCGCTTTGATGCGGCTCTGCTGACCGTTCTCCCCTTCTCTATGGGTGAGAACAATAATCCCGCTCTTTTCGCAGATCCCCGCCTTACCTGGGGACTTACCGGTGCACCCCCTGACCGCCATGAGTTCTGAATTCCCCGTACGGGCCACCAACTGTCACGACTACCTCGACCAGCAAGGAAGATGCGACTCAGGAATCCTTCTCATCAGCGGTTTATTCAGGACCTTGATGAACAACGTGGAGGCAGCCACGGGAAAAACCCCTCCTGCTCCCTAAATAGCCGAGGCCAGCCAACCCTGAGCAGCCACGTGTGTGCAAGCCATAGGCTCACCAGAATGCATAAGCAATCTGATGATGATGGCGTGACCCCGGCGGGATGGGAGCAGGCCAAATAAGGAGTTGTTTATTACCGAGCGCACTCACCGTCGGGATGGTGGAATGCGGAAGCCGGCGCCATCTTTGAGGCGCGGTGTGGCGCAGCTCTCCACACATTGTATAATTTTAGCTTCTTTGTCAATCAAAAATCAGGTGTTCCCAGGTGTGTGGTTAATATCAGGGTTTTCAATTCCATTCTATTGTTCTATCTTTCTCTGTGCCAATACAAAGCTGTTTACATTACTATAGCTCTTTAGGATAGCTTCCATATTAGTGATTAAAAATGCTTTCTATTACTTTTTTATGTCAGATACATATAGAAAACTAGAGGTACTTGGGAGCTGAAGAAGTAACTTGCCTTCTTAGGGGGAAAATGTCTTCTTTCATTATCTTGAAAAATTTCTATAGAATTAGTGTTGGCATTATGTACAAAGTAGTCCCTAAAGGGAGAAATTGACTCAGTCACTGAACGTAACTTTCATTTCAATGAATGAAGTAAAATTATTGTAAATGACTAACAACTTACATGGAAATCATATCTTTATCTTTGAGTAAGAACTTTTGTTTGATCAGTGAGGAAGTACACATAGTAAAAATAAATTACTGTACCTAAAGTGGTGATAGGTTTCTGGGAATTGCCAAAAATCATCTAAATTGAAAGTTTTTTCCCTGGGGTTATGGAATCCACTTACTTATAGAAGACTTGACAATTTTATCTGCACAGGGAAATAAAAGTATTGGTGAAATAAATAGTGGGGCTCTATTGAGCTAATAATTAACCAATTACACTAACTGATAAAAAAATATTCCACCTAGAAAACGTGGTGACTGAGGTTTCAAATGATATAAAAAGCCAACTAAATGAAGCACTTCTGTAGCAGTCTTGAAGACACCATGGCCAAGCTCATTCTTGTCGCAGGTGAGTTGATAATCAGACATAGATTCTCAGTCTTACCTGATTCTTTCCTCAGAGGATTAAACAAGGAAGCAATTTTGACACTAATTCTACTCTTTAATATTTATCATTTGTCACTGAAATTTTTCATTCCTTATTCAGTCTTATCCTAGTTTTCATAAGCCCATAAATGAGAGAATACCTTTGCCCCCACAGCTACCACAAGCATGACACTAACTTCTCACATTAATTGAATGCTTCTTTTGCTCTTTCTTCTATCCCAGTAATTCATTGCCTTGTTCCTCTTGCTATATCTCCTGCCTGAAGTTCCCATTCTGTTTATTTTCATGTGGGTGTTCTGGAGCTACTTTTTGAGAGATGGATATCCGTAGAGTCTGAGATATAGCTATCCAAGATTATTCTTCTCTTTTCTGAATTATTTCATTGTTCTATTTCATTGATGGCTTAAATTATCAGGTGGAGATGCATTCAGTCATCCAAAAGTTAGATATGGGTGATTCAAGCCAAGTTGTTCACAACTTGCCAGTTGCTCTGAATCTGTGCCCTACACATTTTCTTGGCTTTAGGAACTTATTTAAGTGAGACTGAAGCTCAGTGTATAAAACATTCACAGTAGGTATGATCTAGTTACATGAAATAGATTCAAACATGAAGTCTCAGCACTCAAGAGGCACAGTTATAACATACTTGAGTGGAAGGACAACCAGGTCTACCTATTAAGAGACCCAGCTACAAAGAGTAAAATCAAAGAGGAAACATCCTGAAACCTAAATTGTTCCTGTATAGTTAAAATAGGTGTATGGAGCAACACATTTGGCAAAGAATTTTAATACATGCTTCCAAATAATGGCCAAGGTTCCAGAAAGCACTGAATGATGTATTTTACATGCTGTCTTGGCTGGAAGAATGTTTGGCTCATTGCAGCTCTAGGGACTAGGGCTCTTAATGTGTATGCTCACTAAGTAAAGGATCTTTTTAGTAATTTCATTGAGTGTCAATGGCAGAGGTAGTAGATTTCAAATTTTATAAAAGTAAGGACAGATGGAAGAGAAGTGCACTTCCAGGCATTACTAATCAGTGTAGAGAATGTTGAAAGGCATTATAACTTAAAAGTCCACACCTTTCAAAGCCACAAAGTTTCTTTGGGGGGTAATGATCTTCAATGACTAGGATGGGCCACAAAACTGATAATTTTAAGCCTTATGGTTCTAGAAACTGACCCAGAGAAAATATGTCTTCTCTCTCTAGGTTTGGCCATTGTGCTGAATGCTCAGTTGGGTGAGTTATTGGGAAAAAACCTTACTTTAATATAGGTCTATAAACCCAATTAATTATTTCTAAGGTAATCATCTGCCTGTCATGACTCATTTTAGTATTATTCTCTCATATTGGTTTATTGGCAAAAGATGTTATGAGGTAACCTCCTCGGGGGAAAGTGGGGTTGGCTTTGTGGTTAATAGACTCTTATCAACTTCCATTGCACTCCTATCTAGTGAGATGCATTAAGAGTTTCAAAATATGTAAGTTCTGGGAATGACAGGAATGGTTTGTAGTCTCATGAGAACCCAAAGATTTGCCATGATTTGACTATGAATCTGTACATTTTATGAAACAATGTACAATTATGAATTTGAATAAATCCATCTACTTACTATATGAAAATAGATAAGAGAAGAGGCAAAATAGTTAACAAGTTCACTGGAATCTTCATGAGGGCATTGTTCTGATAACTTTCCACAGGTTCTTCCTACCAGCTGATGTGCTATTATACCAGGTAGGCCAAGGAGCGGCCTGATGTGGGGAGTTTCACAACTGATGACATTGACCCCTGCCTGTGTACTCATGTGATCTATGCCTTTGCTTCGATGTGGAACAATGAGATCACTGCTATAAGCATGGAGGACTTGAAGGAGTATGAAGCTATAAATAATCTGAAAACCAGGTAAGAAAAGGATCAGGTAAGAGATACCTGGATTAGTATTTATGTGCAAATATATGACATATCCCAATGCTTTTTGTAAATGTAGTTCACAATCAAAGTGCTTGACTTGACAATCTGCCAATGTATTTTTCTTGAATTTTAAATTGAGACAGTTTGTATTGTGTATCACATTTGATTGCTGCCTATAGTACGGAATGGCACATAACACCATTGGGGTATGTGTTATCTCACCTACTTCTATTAAACATGGTAAGAGTGCTTCTTATCCAACGTTCTTTTACATATTCTTCATATGTTATTAATTTCTGGCCATGTTTTCCCATCCTCTTTCCTCGTAACATTTTCTAAGAATCACCATTCTACTTTCACATTCTATGTGTCTGAATATTTTAGTTTGTATTTGTATGTCAGACCATATTCTATTTGACAATCAGTCTCAATTTGCACTAAATATAATACCTGCCTGATACAAAAACAGAGTAGTAAAACCAGCTTTCATTATTTTCATGGTCAAATAGTTTTGTAGGCTTTATGTATAGCACACCATTTATCCATTCATCCAGTGCCATATACTTTCTGAAGTAACCTATGTTGTGTCTTGTAAATAATGTTATAGTTCCTGTCAAGGGCTCTCATTCTTAGGGAAGAAAATGATTCCATCTACTTGATATAAACTAAGCATTGTGGTAACTGGGTCATGTGGCAATTTTATGCTTTCTCATGTGACTCTAATCAAATATATTTCCACCAATGGTATACAAGGGTTTTTCTTATAACACCCCTGACTAAATTGAACACTTTCATTTTTATTATACCTATTGTGAGGATACAAGATATTATCTAAATGTGGTTGTAATTTAAATATCTGCAGTATACATGGAATACATTGATTTTCCTTCCCAATTTAGGTTTCATTTTTGGAGAAATGTCTACCTCAGAGCTTTGCTAACTTTTTCAAGGATGACTCATATTCTTGATATGTAGTTTATTCCATTCCTGGTACATACATTCAAATTAATTCCTTACCCTCGTGCAATTTAAAGTAACTTCAAGTATCTCACCAAGCATAATATAATGCAGTTTGTTTTCATTTTTTTCCTGATTCATAGAAAAAACAATTTTCTTCACATTTTACTAGTAGCCTAATTTTTTAGGGAAAATATTCAAATAATGTCACTACACAGAGGAGTCCAATGGATCTTTTCTTGACACTAATTTGATAGATGTGGACCTTATGTTTATATTCCTATTCTGCTGTACATTGTTTTTTGTCTGTGGTGTGACACTGGGAAACAAATTCTTGTATGGCAAATAGATAAGAGTAAGTTTCTAGCAACTGCTTGATGCAGTACACTGCCACTGATGATTTAGAATCTACATGTCAATTACCATGATACACACAATCTTTTATGCATCCATATATCATAACTATGACAACATAGATTAGTGTCTTTATTTCCATATCATGGATTACTTTTGCCTTAGATGGCTTAAAAAGGTGGGTAGAAGAGTGAAATCTTAGCTGTCTTCTTCAGAAAGTAGCAACTGAAGGGTATTAGATTTGAGATAGCACTCATTCCGAGAATCAAAAACTTTAGTTTATTCTGTTACACTTTTCCTTTGTTTAAAAATCCATACTCTCATATTCCACAAATTACACTTTTTAGTTTATGCATAACTAATACAAGGAAAACTCAAATGACTTCTACTTTGAATAATGACACATTCCTTAGGAAAAATCTAAGCTATGATAGTTTGCAACTGAAAATTAATTAATCTAAAGGAATTCTCTTGACTTTTGCAATTTAGATTTCTTACAACAAAAATAAGCAAAACTGTGAAAGCAATCCCTGCCCCTAGGCCAGATCACAGAAACTGAATCTCTGAAAAAGGGACAAGAAACGTATAACTCTCATGTCTTCCCACAATTGTTGACCATAATGATTTGGAAGCTAATGCTTCAAAACTAGTATTCCCAAGAAGATATAAATTTGCAGCAGAATTTATTTGTATTTGTATATGGAGGTTGGGAAATTAGTAAAGTTAAAAGAATCTGCCATTTTATGTGATCAGGAAGAATGTACACTAACTATGGTTCTACATTACTGGCACAGAAATGCAGTCGTACACTACATGGAAAACTTGTGTTGAGAACTTTACTTTAAAAACCTTGCACTAACAGTGTAAGAAAGAATTTTAGTGTAAAATTTTCAAAAGGAATGAAAAATTATATGGAGATGCTATTGTTTCATGGCGTGATATCACCAAATAACACGAACAGCATTCAAATCACACTGCCATTTTACATGAAGGAAACAAAAGGTTTTAATGTTTCTCTTTTTCTGTTGTTTTTAAGGAATAGGGAGCTGAAAACTCTCCTGGCCATTGGAGGCTCCAAGTTTGGATCTATTCGGTAAGTTCTGTACACAGAACCTATTGCTCTTTGCTTCTGTGGCAGCACAATCTCATTCCATTACTTCATATTTTTAGAAAGGTATTATGTATCCATTGGGTAAACAGGATAAGTCGTAAATATTTCACTGGAAGATCAAATTAAACAAAATGCACTTTTTACAAATATACATATAGCTTTCGCAAATTCAAATTAGGTTGGCTAACTGGGCTGCAATCCTCTGAGTGTTAGTTGTCCACTGCAAAGAGCTGTTTCTTTAAATAAATAAAATCCTTCAATTCAGAAGAGTGTCATGTACTTACTACTTCTTTCCATCTTTCCAGGAACTGAATTGAAGGCCCCACAAACAGAGAAAATATGCTTTGAGTTAATATGAACAGGGGTATATTTGAAGACAGTATGTGATTTATTAGATAGGGTAGAATGCTAACAAAATTGAAAGGGCAATGTTACTGTAGTTATTGCAGGGATCACAAAATAAAGGAGATGCTGAGGTTGTGATGCTAACAGGTGATTTACAAGGGGAGGCTGAAAACAAAACAAGAAGCATTGGAGAACAACAGAGACTATGAAATCAGCTGTAAACTGTCTTGTTCCAATGTGGCAATTTCACACAAATCTTCACTTCTCTTCCTTTGGTCTCCCTCAGGTTCAGTGACATGGTGTCCACTGCTCAGAACCAACTGACTTTCATTAAGTCAGTCATCAAATTCCTGCGCCAAAATCAGTTTGACGGGCTGAACCTGGACTGGCAGTACCCTGGGTATTATGGAAGTCCACCTGAGGACAAGAATCTCTTTACTCTCCTGGTGAAGGTGGGGAACTCAGGAGATACCTTTAGTCGTACAAGATTCTAAGTTCCTCCTCTCCAAGGAGAATTGGATTCTTTTAGAATAAACCAAACTTACAGGTTATTAGCATTGCATAGGCCCTGAAATATCATTCATTGATTCAACAGGCATATGGGACATTTCCACACATGCAGGTGTAGAATAATGATGTACCTTCATATGTTGTCTATGCTGTGAGTTCCAGAGTTATTATATGTTTATGTTACATACAAGTAAATAACACACAAAAAGAACATTAGTAAATTTGGCAGAACCACTAATATAATGGCATAATATCTCCAAGTTGTGTTTCCTTATAATGTTCAAGGCTCATAACAATTACATCAGAATATGTACTGTGACTAAATATGGTATACTCTATGGTAGTTAATTGGTACAGGATAAAGACAAAAATAAAGCAGAATCTTTTACTTCAAGTTGTTCTCATCTGAGGTATAACAGTGTACTCTAGGAAACAACTGAAGTGCATGAGAGGGATCAATGGGGTATAAAAGGAATTCAAATGTCTAAGTGGCTGACTTTATGTAAGTAAGGATTAAAGAGCGCTTCTGTGAAAGTGATGCTTGAATTTAGTCATGGAAAACAATTGTTGTCATCAAATTAGGTAAGGATGGATCTGTTACAATAAAGTGATAGAAATGAATGAGCAAGTCACTTGGTAAGACATATGAGTTTTAAAAGGTAGCAATTTTTCATCATGTAGGACCTTTAATTTTAGAAGAAGATATAGAATTCTCCTGCAAGAACATGGGGTATTTTGAGGGGTTGAAGATAGATGGGAACTATGACAGAACTAGCTTTTTTGAATAATTATTGTGATACTAAAAATAGAGTCAGCAGTGAAGTATTCAATAGAAAGCTTTTGAAGTAACCTGCGATCAGATGTAAGCAATGGTTTTAATAGTGAGAAGGAGGACACGTAGACAGAGAACATAAAATTCATGGAAAGAAGGGGTCATTTTGTTTCAGAGATGACAAAACATCCCAATTTTCAGACATAAAGGACAGTATCAGAATACATTACTTTCTTGAAAGTAAATAGAATAAGAGTCAATTTGTACTGAGAACAGATAATTTTCCCATCAACATAGTAAATGTGAGATATGTACATGAAAATATACAATGAAAGAATGCTGGTAATATATTTCATACTTTAGGACCACACTTGATCTACTGTTCTTGCATTCTCATGCAGGCAGTAATCATCAAGCAAAAGTTAAAACAAAAATAACCAAAGATTGGAGGTTTTTAAAATGTAGTGTCTTCTATGATCCTTTCATAAAAATTAAAACAAAACTATTAGTATCTGTATATGTAATTTTTGACAGATTTGTCTACTGATGATCTACACAGCTACCCTCAGTGACAAATTCTTTTTAACAAGATTCCTACCAGTATATATTTGCAAAACCTAGGATGTGTCTCACTACTACATAACCTTTAAATTATAGTTTCTGTTGAAAAGCTATGGCATGAATAACAATAAAAACAAATTTTTTGCAAAACTTACAATTTACAGGCATTGTTTCTAGGTGATTTCACTTCAACAGGAGAAAACTTAAAGAAATAATGCTGTGCTTTATACAATTGACATTTTCACACAGCTAATCCATTTTCTTATTATGCTTCTTTCACCAGTAATATGATCTTATCATTTGACCCACTTGCCACATGTCAAATTCCAGAAGCCTTCTTTAGAAACAGTTTCTTAAAAACTCAAAAAGAGGGATGAGAGATAACCCAAGGATTGTAGATTTGAACAGCATTCCATTGAGTCTAGGCAGATTAAAATAATGGCAGAATTTGACCTGTTTATACAGTTCTTACCACAGTCCAACTTTATCAAGTGACCATGTCATTAGACAGGAAGTTAAGTCTCTGAGGTAGTACAACCACTCAGTAATGGTAGCACCTGTCCACAGCACTCCAAGAGGATGCAGGGCAACATTGAGAGCCATTTCCAGAGAGCTAAAAACAATTACACTACTAACCAAATATTGGGGTCTGGATACTGACCACTAAATATTTGAATTGGTAATATTTTTAAATGTTGATGCATATTAGGAATCCATGTATTTAGTAATAGCATCTAACCTCCTGAATTTGTTGAGGTGATAATGCATAGTAAACTAAGAAAAATTAAGAGAGTGTGAATTGAAATCAATTTATCTATATCCTTCTATTGTGAAAAGAACTGAAAAACCATCAAACAATTGTTTTGTAGGAAATGAGTGTTGCTTTTGAGAAGGAAACCTCAGAGCACCACAAGACCAAGCTGTTAATCACTGCCACAGTATCTGGTGTCATCTCCATCATTGAGTCCGTATACGAGATCCCTGAACTGACAAAGTAAGTGGGAATACATATTTACAACTTCTGTGGATGTTTACACAGAACACCCTCATTTCTGGACCTTGTAAAGGGAGAGTTTATTTTTTCATTGTCAAGAATGACAGCTCTAAGAATGAGTTGAATTTGAATTTTTACACAAGGTTTTTATTTATACTTTAAATATCACATGTTAATCTACTGTATCTTCATTACATTTATTCACCAATGCCTCCCTCCAAATTCTCCTCATTCCCTACCTTCATACCTTTGCTTATCATAATTCTTCATTTGAGCTGTGTATGTCCTTTATAAGACCCTAATACGAACAATTTTGCCCATATGTGCTTCGTAATGGGGTTATTCCTAGTTTCACAGGCACATAAGTGTGGCAATATTCCCAATGGAGATTGAATTTCTTTCCCTAAGTACATTTTAAAAACCAATAGCATTTCACTAAGTTTGTCCCGTGGAATAGCCACTGTTTTAATTTTGGCTGATTTGATATCAGTAGGTCTTGTGCAGATAACCACAGCCATTGAGAGCTAATGTGTGCAACAGACCATTCTCATCTAGAAGTCAGCATTTCACGGTCTTCCTTCCCAGTAAACATCAGCATATAATACCTTTCAGTGGCTCTTCTATGGTATTCACTGAGCCTTCAAGTTGAGTGGTCCTGAAATACATTTCTGTTGCACAGTTGAGGATTCAGTTATTGGGAGTCTTATTTTAAACAATAAGGAGTGTCTGCATTAACCTCTACCAACTAAAAACAGCAAAGTATCTGAAAGACTTTCAGAAGAGTGTAGATATAAACATGAATATTTAAGAGACTGTTTCACAGCATGACCATAAAGCAAAAAACAGTTTTGGCTTCTTCTTAGGTTGTGAGTTTACTGGCCTTGTATATTTGCTCAAATTTACAACAGGAATGGGATCCATCCCATTACTAGACATCTTATGCAATCAGTAAGTAGTTATTATATCCTCATCCATCATGTCTTTAATGTACAACTCGACAAGCAGGAAGATTTTTTTAAATCACACCAATTTATTGTCACTAACAAAAGTAAAAGCATCATACTTTCTTCACTTTCCCATTTCCCTCATCTTGCTTTCCCCTTTCCATTCTTTAACCCCAGGGGTCCCTTCCTTCTGCTCTGTGACACATATATTCCAATACCCTCTCTTTTGCTTCTCCCTGCTCCAATTAAAGACCTTAATGTAAGACCTGGAGCTGTCAGTCGGCTAGGGGGCAGAACACTTGAAGATGCACACAGAAGTCCTTTATTTTTTGCATTTTCTATTTTTATTATTAATATAGATCCATCTGATTTAGAATATATCCTGTTTTTAAATTCAAGTAACATACTTGCTGTAAGTTACCCATTCCACTTTCTTTTTTTCCTTTTTAATTTAAATTAGAAACATGCATGCTTCAAATGTCAATCTTGCAACTTTGATTTTTTTTCTCAGGTACCTTGATTACTTTCAGGTCATGACATATGATCTAGATGGCTATACTGGTGCAAACAGTCCCCTCTACAATGATCCACCTGACCATGGCATTAGTGCCTATCTCAATGTGGTAAGACACTGAACAACCTCAAATGTAAATAAGAAATGGCTATTATCTTGGGGGAGTCAAGTCCAAAATGAACATAAACTTAGCGATCTTCTTATGCTACTTAGCAAATCTGAAAATCAAAGTCAGCAATATATTTGGAAAAACAAATCTACTTCATTTTTCATTAGATCACACATTTTAAACTGTGAGAACATCGACTAACCTAAGTAAGCACAGATCACCAGCTCTTTTGATAGTACAATTAACCTTCTGCTACTGCAGGCAGACATCATGAACTATTGGAAAAACCATGGAGCTGATCCAGAGAAGCTCATTGTTGGATTCCCAGCCTATGGACACACCTACACTCTGAGTGACCCCTCTAACAATGGAATTGGTGCCCCTACCATTGGTGCTGGCCCTCCAGGGAAATACACAAATGAAACAGGACTATGGGCTTACTATGAGGTCAGTAGACTGTTGTACAGTGGTCAATGAATTGCAGTCCCAGTTCTTTATCTGGATGCTAAAATCTGAGGAAAGTGAATGTTCATTATGTGCAGTGCCTACCACCTAAACTGAATGACCATTCCAAATTGTTTTGTTTTTACTATATTTCAGTATTAAAAATCAATAGGTCTTTAGGGTATACAAGATTCCTTCATACAAGAGATCAGTGGTACTTTACCTCCCTAATGTTGTGATCCTTCGATATAGTTCCTCATGTGTGGTAACCCCCAACCAAGATATTATTTTGTTGCTACTTCATAACTGTAATTTTGCTACTACTATTAATCATAATGTTAATATTTGATATGCAGGATATCAGATATTTGACAGATGTGGTGGTCTTAAACCACAGGTCAAGAACCTACAATATACCATAAAGTCTACTAATAAGACTGCACATAAATGGAAAATATTTACCTATCATATCATGAAGAAATTTGGTAGATACAGAAATTACAATGCAAAAATATGAATAACATGTCTGTGTATGAAATTCCAGTATCTTTAAAATTCCTCTGTCATCCAACTTTGTTTGCTAAGCTTGCCTTTTTGTTCAGGTTTTAGTCATACATATAAAAATGAAATTACATACTGCAAGTGGATACTGTGATCTCTGTTTTCTCAACCTTATAAGTTCTAGATGCAGAAAGCTGGGACAGGAGAATTACCAGTTTGAAGACTGTCTTAGGTAGAGACTGAAACTTTTACAGAATATAAAAATATGATAATAAGATCTGGAGATATATCCCAGTTGTAGATAATTTACATAGCCTGGGGAAAGATCTGTATGTATGGCATGCCTAGCAGAAATGAAAGAGAAAATTGTCTCAATTTTCAAGACAAATAAAACTCATAAGAAAATGGAAGAAAACCACACAAGATAGTGGAGAGAAATAAAAGCAATGTGCAAGCTATTTTTCTTTCTTGGTATTAATGTTTAAATATTTGAATCTCTTGAATGTTTAAAGATTTGTGACTTCCTGAATCATGGAGCCACAGAGAAATGGTATGGCCCTCAAAAAGTGCCTTATGCTTTTAAGAAAACAGACTGGGTTAGCTACGATAATCAAGACAGCTTCCGGGTAAAGGTAAGTTCAGTCCAATGGATTACTGAGATCTCATTTCTGACTACAGGAAATCAAGTAACTCATGTCCTATGTTTTAACAGGCCCACTGGCTCAAGCAGAATAACTTTGGAGGTGCCATGATCTGGCCCCTGGACATGGATGACTTCACTGGTTCTTTCTGTAAAAATTTAAACTTTCCTCTGACCACCACCTTAAAGGACAATCTCAATGTCCAGAGTCGAAGTAAGTGACAGCAGGGTTGTATTGGAGTGTAATACCACTCCTTCATCTAGTCAAAGGCAGTCTTGACAATTCCAACCCCAAATACCGGAGAGAATTTTTGCATTTTGTTTGTGGGAACTTTTCAAGATGAAAAACAGTTTCTAACCTTTCCAAACCCCTTGATTCCAATATTCTATACTGCACACTTATTGGAAACCAGGCCTACCATTTGGGTAGTATGGGATTTGCCATGTCTACTAAGTGTTCAGGCATAAAAGTCAACAGAAAAATTAGTCATTTTAGTTTTCAAATCTTCCACTCTTAAGGGATATTTATTAGAATTTATGTCTGCCACTATGAGAGTTTTTTTATTTATTTAAATGTTATCTATTTTATATTCCAACCAAAGCTCTTCCTAAGCCTCCTTACATGCCCCCCTTGAATCACACTCCCATTCCCTCCTCCCAAACTATAAGGCCTCCCATGGGAATTTAAAAAGGCCTGAAATTTTAAGGTGAGGCAGGAACAAGCCCCTCTCCCCTGCATCAAGGCTGAATAAGACATCCCACCACAGGGAATGGACTTGAAAAAGCTAGCTCATGCACCAGGGATAGATCCTGTTCCCACTACCATGAACCTCTCAAAGAAATCAAGCTACACAACTATCTCCCACATGTGGAGGACCCAGGTGGGTCCCATGCAGGCTCCCCAACTATTGTTCTAGTTTCTGAGTTGCCAAAAGCTGGGTTCAGCTTCCTCTGTTGATTTCCCCTTCATGGTATTGACTCCCTTGCTCATATATTTCATGTTCCCTCTCTTTGACTGTATTCTCAAAGCTCAGCCTGGTACTTGGTTATGGATCTCTGCATCTGGATCTATCAGTTACTGAATGAAGACTCTATGATGACAGTGGGTGTATTCAGCAATCTGAATACACGGAAAGGCCAGTACAGGTACCCTCTGTACTATTGCTAGGTGTTTCCTGTGGGGTCAACCTTGTGGATTCCTAGGAATTTTCCTAGCACCAGGATTCTCCATAACCACAGAATGGCTCCATCTATCAAAATATCTCTTTCATTGCTCTCCCACTATGTCCCTTCCTCAACTCAACCATTTATTCCCTCATAATTTTCATCACCCATCTTCTCCCCTCTGTCATCCCCCTGGCCTCCAGTTTATCCCGGAGATATCATAGCCCCTTTCCCAGAGAAATCCACCTCTTAGGGTTCTTCTTCTTACCTAGCTTTCTGGAACTGGGGATTGTTGTCTGGTTACCCTTTGCTTTATATCTAGTATCCACCAATTAGTGTGTACATTCCATGCTAGTCTGTCTGGGTCTGGATTACCTCACTCGGGATAATTTTTTCCATTTTCATATATCTGCCTGCAATTTTCATGCTGCCATTGTTTTTATATCTGAATAATACTTCATTGTATAAATATACCACATTTTCCTTATCTAATATTCAGTTGAGGGGCATCTAGTTGTTTCTATATTCTGTCTATTACGCAAATGCTGGAATGAACATTTTTGAGCCAGAATCCTTGTGGTATGATTGAGTATCCTTTGGGTAAATATCCTAGAGTGGTATCACTGAGTCTTCAGGTAGATTGATTCCCAATTTTCTGAGTTGTCACCATACTGATATCCAAAGTGGCTGTAAAAGTTTGCACTCCTGGTAACAGTGGAGGAGTGTTCCTTTGGGGTTTTTCCCAGCAACACTTCAGCAGTGCTCCAGTGCAAACATGCATCCATATGCTCTCTGATGAACAGTATATCTTAGATGTTCCTTATCAACCTCAGTTACTCACTGGGTATTCATGAAGTAATAGTGATGGTAAAGCAGTAAGTTTAATTGCCAGTTCAGCATGATCTCAGGTAGGCAATGAAGATTCGGGAATGTAATAAAAATTGGATATTTGTGGTAACTTTCCCTAACAACCAAGTCTGGATTCATCTTCTATTGTAACCTGAGAAAAAATGAAATTAACTACACCTCCAGTTTATGCAGTTAAGTTAGCACTTCTCTTCATTTCTTGGTAGTGTCTGTTCTCTATGCAGGATCTCAACTTTGTCTTTGTGTTTTATGTTTCAGGTTGTAAGACATCTGACCGTAGGGAGCTTTAACCTCTAATTGCTCTTCAAGTCATGAGAATAAATACAATATCAGCAGCTCTGGGGCTTTGGTTTCTATACACCAGTGCCCCATAGAAAATAACATCAGTACTTTGGGTCCTTCCTGAGCTGAATCACACACCAGCACATGCGGGTCTTCTCCTCAGCACCAGCTGTGAGGCTACCAGGCATGGTCTTTACCTGTCAGTTTTGTGCAATCACTGAACATCCCCCTGGCTTCTGTTAAGGCCAAATAATCCCTGCTTGGTTTTTAAAAATAAAAACGTTCACTCTGGATCTCTGCATCTGCTTCTGTCATTTACTGGATGAAGTCTCTATGAAGACAATTAGGGTAGTCACCATTCTGATTACAGGGCAAGGCTATCTCGGGGACACTCTCCAATATTACAAGGACTCTTAGCTGGGGCCATCCTTGAGGATTCCTGAGAGTTTCCCTGGCACCAAGGGTCTATGAAAGACTGAAGAAAGGACAGGGGAGAGTCAAATAAGGCAAATACATTATAGTTTTAAAATGGTTTTTGGACCCCAGACCGACAGTGGGGAGGCCAGAATGGGACTGATCTGGACCCCCCAAATGTGAGTGTCAGTGAGAAGGCCTGGACAACCTATGGGGCTCTGAGCTGTGGATCAGTGTCTATTCCTGGTATACAATCTGTCTTCATGTGCCTATAGCACAAAGAGAGATGCTCTCTCAGCCTGGACTCTTAGGGGAGTGCCTTGACCCTAAAATGATAGACTCTAAACATCCCCTATGTGGAAGTATGTGGCAATAGGGTGGGAGGGAGGGTGGAAGGGGAGTGCGGGAGGAGGGGAGGGAGAGGGAACTGGGATTGACATGTAAAACAAGCTATTTAAAATAAAAAAACTAAAAAAATAAAATAAAATAAAATGGTTTTTGTGAATTGTCTAATCAAATTCATTTAAATAACATTTTTCACATACCAACCATCTTACTTTCACTTTTTCTTCATATTTTACCCCTCCACACTCCCCATGTGCTCTTCCTTGGCCAAGCACTGGACCAAACCACAGAGGTCCAGTCTAAGAGAGACAGGAGGGATTATATTAGCAAGAGGGGAACAGATCATGACAGGAAAAAAGCACAGAGATATCTGACCTGAACTTGTGGAAACTGAGAAGTTCACAGACTCTGGACTGATGGCTAAGGGAGCCCCACATGGTACCAACCTCGGTCCTCTGCATCTGATTGGCAGTTGTACAGCTTGGTCTTTTGTGGGGCCCCTAGGAGTGGGGCCAGAATCTGGCTCAGATAGATTAACTGGCTCTTTGGAACCTATTCCCTAGGGTGAGATGCCTTGCCCAGACTTGATACAAGAGGGAGGAGCTTGGCCCAATCTCAAATTGATATGCTATTCTTTCTTGACTCACATAGGAGGCTTTGTCCCTTCTGCATGGAGACTGAGGTACAATGAGGGGGTAGAAGAGAGTGGAGAGAAGAAATGGGAGGATAGGAGGGAGAGGAAACTGTGGTTGGCAATATTAAATAAATAAATAAAAATAAGTAAATGATTAACTTTGTATTGAAATCATAAGCATCTCTTGGATTTGTGTGAGATTTGGAGAAAATCATTCGTTGCTGTGAATACTATCTGCTCAGGAGGTATAGTGCTAAAAGAGGCTGTGAGGGTAATGGTGCATCTAATTTTTCTTCTGTCTTCTGTCAGCATACATGATTCTGTAGCTAAATGGATGCTTTGAGAAGGCAATATAGGTGTTTCAAAATGGTTTAAAATACAGGAAGACGTGTCTATACCATGGTGATTGTACTACACAAGTAGCCATCGTGACTCCAGGATTCCAGTTGATACACTGTGCTCTTTGGCTTGACCAGTAATCCTTTCTAGGACATTCATAAACTCCATCAGAGGACCGAAAGCTGTTGGTGTGCCCCCTGCTTTTGCAGATTTGAAAGCTGTGCAAGAACTCTTCATAACAAGCCTTCACATTACTGAGACTTAAGAAGATCCTTCCTACAGTGCCTCATTCAATGAAACCAGTACTCGAGGTCATTTGTTCTTCTCTAATCCCACGGAATGACTGTTATCTGTCATTCACTTGTCAAATGCTGTTGGTTTTTCATCTATTTTGAGATAGTTACATGGATATAGATACTACCATGTGGAAATTCTTTAAATGTGATTCAGATGCATCAGAAATATTCATGATTTTCAAGCAGCACTATCATGCAACTACATAAGCAGTTCATGATCATAAAATCCAAAATATTTTCTGACACTTGGTAAATCCAGATATCATAAAGCATCACTGTTCATTTGACACATTCTAATTTTGTTTCTGTGATTTTTATTACTCTAAGTATCTCATGTTGTATTTATTTATTTGAATCACGGTTTCTTTGTGTAGCTTTGGAACCTGTCCTAGAACTTGATGAGTAGAACAGGCTGGCCGTGAATGGACAGAGATCAGCCTGCCTCTGCCTCACAAGTGCAAAGATCAAAGGACTGGGGCACAAACACCAGGCTCATATTTGATTGTTAGAACATGTTACTTCTCAATTTGTGACTAGGTATTGTCATTTAGCATAAGTTCTCTCATGTTTTTTAATGTCTAATCATTTCACAGTATATCCCTTTTAACTTCAAGATCACTCCATTGTATGCATATTAGAGTATGCTCATATTTCCATCCACTGACTGATATCCATCATTGCATTACTTTTTCTATTGTCCATTATGTTACTCTGGAAACATGGTTACAAATATCTCTTCAGGGTCTATTTTAACATCTTTTTGTGCATAACAAGAAGAACAATTATTTTGCCTTTTTCTCCAAAGGAACATTCCACACACAAGAGTGCATGACCAGGACAAAATAGATTGCATGGGACATGAAAAGAAAGGGCTATAGTTCAGAGGCTATAGGGTTTTGAGAGGATGGCTTTTTTTGACCTGGTGGGTAGAGCAGCTGAGAATTTATATGGTCAAATTGAATTGTAGGCCTAAACAAATAACTTGTGAACATGATTTTATTCATATTTTTAAATATTTAATTAGGGCCAAATTCAGCCATCTAGCATCTTCTGTCATTGCCATCCCAGTCTTGGGCTGGCTCCTGCTGGAAGAGTTGAGGCCCAGGCTTGGCCATTTTCTGCCCAGATTTCCCTGTTTGAGTGTCCTGAAACTCAATCCCCAGTTCCATCCTTTTATCAACTTCCCCAGAGAGACAAGAAGTCAGACCCAGTCATCCAGCATCTGCCACCACTCCTATCTTGAACTGGACATACTGGAAGAGAGAGCCATCTAACATCTGCTGCTATTGGAGTCTTAGACCCACCTGCACCCATCTGGAGAGAGCCTTGAATACATACCCACCAGAAGAGGGAGAGACCCCAACCTGTACCCACTGAAAGAAGTGATGGGAAGAAGACCTTAAAAACAACTTTGTGCAGATGATAGAGGCTCTCAAAGAGGAAATGAGAAAATCCCTTAAACAAATAGAAGAAAAAACAAGAAATATTTAAGAATTGAGCAAAAGACAATGCAAGAAATCAACAAATCTCTTAAAGAAAGAAAGGAAACTTGAAAAAAACACTAGAATAGATGAAGGAAACAATTCAAACACCATGGTGTAATGTTACAGTTCAACAACAACACAAATTGCAGAAAACAAACAAACTCATGGAAATTTAAAAATGCTCAATTGCATCATCCAGGGGCAAAAAAATAAAGAAAGAAATTAAAGACTTCCTAGTGTTTAATAAAAATGAACTCATGAGAGGAGGCTGGGAGTCCAGGGAAGCAGCTGTTCCTCAGGCAGCATCAGGTAAACAGGCCGGCTTCCTGGCCTGTGTTCCAGTGCCTGCAGATTGCCTGGGAACTGCACAGAGCTCCCAATCCCGACAGGAGCCAAGCACCCCAGACTCCAGGTCTTCTCTCCTGCCAACTAGACCAGGAAACCAGAGGAGCCAGGGAGACCAGGGGAGTAGCTGCACCGGATCAGGTACAACAGGACCCAGCATAGCGTGCAGGGGACCAGGTAGGAGGCTAAGCGCCCCAGATTCCTGTTCTTCTTCTCCACCCACGGGACCAGCATTTGGAAAAGGAATAGAAGAACCACCAGATTATTGGACTTGCTAGCACCCACCAAAAGGGAACTCTGGTCCCCAGACCACTAAGGAGCTCTTTCTGCACCCACTAGAAGAAGAGATGGGAAAGAGACAATACAAAAACACACTCAGCAACAGAAAAACAAATATGACACGGCCAGATTCTAGAGTCTCCACACCAGCAAGACCCCAACATTCCAATGAGAACGAAGAAGAAGAGAACGACCTTAAAAGCAATTTCATGAAAATGATAGAGGCCCTAAAAGAGGATATAGGAAAATCCCTCAAAGAAATGGAAGAAAAAACAAACCAAAAAATGCAATGGAAGAAAAAACAAACCAAAAAATGCAAGAATTGGAAGAAAAAACGAACCAAAAAAGGCAGGAAATGGAAGAAGAAATGAAGCAAAAAATGCAAGAAATGATAGAAAAAATAAAGCAAAATATGAAAAAAATGGAAGAAGAAACAAACCAAAAAGGCAGGAAATGGAAGAAGACACAAAGCACAAAATGCGAGAAATGGAACAAAAAGCAAACCAAAAAATGCAAGAAATGGAAGAAAGAACAAACCAAAAAAATTCATAAACGGCAACAAAGGGACGAAAAGATGAACAGAAAAATGCAAGAAGCAATGCATACACTGCAAGGGTTGAACTGAAATAGAGACATTTAAAAAAACACAATCTGAAGAAAGGCAGAAAATAGAAAAGCTGGACAAACAGACAGGCACTACCGATACAAGCATTACCAACAGAATAAAAGAGATGGAAGAGAGAATCTCAAGTGTTGAAGATACACTAGGAGAAATGGATTTATCAACCAAAGAAAACCTTAAATCCAACAAATCCTTAACACAAAACCTCCAGGAAATATGGGACACCATGAAAAGACCAAACCTAAGAATAATAGGTATAGAAGAAGGAGAAGAAATCCACCTCAAAGGGGCAGAAGACATATTCAAAAAATCATAGAAGAAAACTTTCCCAACCTTAAGAAAGACATGCCAATGAAGGTACAAGAAGCCTACAGAACACCAAATAGAGTGGACCACAAAAAAATCCCCTCGCCACATAATAATCAAGACCCCAAACATACAAAATAAAGAAAGAATATTAAGAGCAGTTAAGGAAAAAGGTCAAGTAACATATAAAGGCAGACCTATCAGAATTACACCTGATTTCTCCATGGAAACTCTGAAAGCCAGAAGGTCCTGGATAGATATTCTACCTACACTAAGAGACCATGGATGCCAGCCCAGACTACTATACCCGGCAAAGCTCTCAATCACTATAGATGGAGAAAACAAGATATTCCATGACAAAACTAGATTCAAGCAATATGTGTCCACTAACCCAGCCCTACAGAAAATTTTGGAAGGAAAACTCCACCCCAAAGAAGCTAACTACAACCAGAAAATCATAGGCATTAGAGAATCCCTCTCTACCAACAGCAAAAAAGAACAGAGGTGTGAAATTCCACACATAATTCCACCAACAACAACCACTGAAAATCGAAGAAGGATGAGCAATCAATGGTCATTAATATCCCTCAATATTAATGGCCTTAACTCACCCATAAAAGGACACAGGCTAGCAGAATGGATTCGAAGACAGAACCCTTCCTTCTGCTTCATACAAGAAACACACCTCACCCTCAAAGACAGACATTACCTGAGAGTTAAAGGTTGGGAAAAAATTTTCAATCAAATGGACCCAAGAAACAAGCAGGGGTAGCAATCCTAATATCTAACAAACTAGACTTTAAAATGAAATCAATCAAAAGACATGAAGGAGGTCATTACATACTCATCACAGGTGAAACCCACCAAGATGAAGTGTCTATCCTGAACATCTATGCCCCAAATACAAAGGCATCCACATTCGTTAAAGAAACATTATTAGAACTAAAATCTCCTCTAAAGCCCCACACAGATATAGTGGGAGATTTCAACACACCACTCTCACCACTAGACAGGAATACCAGACAGAAACTCAACAAAGAAGCAAAGGGTCAAATAGAAGTAATGGCCCAACTGGGATTAACAGATATCTATAGAACATTTCATCCACATAAAAAAAGAATATACCTTATTCTCACCACCACATGGAACCTTCTCAAAAATCAACCACATACTTGGCAACACATCAAGCCTCAGCAGGTACAAAAAAATTGGAATAACTCCATGCATCTTATCAGACCACCATGCTTTAAAATTAGAATTCAACAACAACACAAATTGCAGAAAACCTACAAACTCATGGAAATTGAATAATGCTCAACTGCACCATCCCTAGGTCAAAGAGGAAATAAAAAAAAGAAATTAAAGACTTCCTCGAATTCAATGAGAATGAAGACACAAAATACCCAAACCTATGGGACACTTTGAAAGCAGTGCTACGGGGGAAGTTCATAGCACTAAGTGCTCACATGAAGAAACAGGAGAACAGTTATACCAGAGAATTAGCATCACAGCTGAAAGCTCTAGAACACAAAGAAGCAAACTCCCCCAGGAGGAGTAGATGCCAGGAAATAATCAAATTGAGGGCTGAAATCAATAAAGTAGAAACCAGGAAAACAATACAAAGAATCAATGCAACGAAGAGTTGGTTCTTTGAGAAAATCAACAAGATAGACAAACCTTTGTCCAAACTTACCAAACAGCAGAGAGTGAACACACAAATTAACAAAATCAGAAATGAAATGGGGGACATAACAAGAGACTCTGAGGAAATCCAGAGAATCATTAGGTCATACTTTGAAAACCTGTACTCCACAAAATCGAAAATTTAAAGGAAATTGATGACTTCCTGGATAGCTATCACTTGCCAAAACTAAATCAAGAACAGATAAGCAATTTAAATATACCAATGCTTCTCAAAGTGTACCACACAATAGAAGCAGAAGGGTCTTTGCCAAACTCTTTCTATGAGGCTTCAATAACCTTGATCCCCAAGCCACACAAAGATACAACTAAGAAAGAGAACTTCAGACCAATATCCCTCATGAACATTGATGCAAAAATACTCAATAAAATACTGGCAAATCGGATCCAAGAACACTTCAAAACAATCATTCACCACGATCAAGTAGGTTTCATGCCAGGGATGCAGGGATGGTTCAACATACGAAAATCCATCAATGCAATCCACCATATACACAAGCTGAAAAACAAAAATCACATGATCATCTCACTAGATGCTGAGAAAGCCTTTGACAAAATCCAACACCCCTTCATGGTAAAGGTCTTGGAGAGATCTGGGATAACAGGGACATACTTAACATAATAAAAGCTATATACAGTAAACCAACAGCAAACATCAAACTAAATGGACAGAAACTCAACGCAATTCCTCTAAAATCAGGCTGTCCACTCTCCCCATACCTTTTCAACATGGTATTTGAAGGTCTAGCCATTGCCACACCACAACAAAGGGGGACTAAGGGGATACAAATTGGGAAGGAAGAGGTCAAACTCAATAAAATACTGGCAAATCGGATCCAAGAAAACATCAAAACAATCATTCACCACGATCAAGTAGGTTTCATCCAAGGGATGCCGGGATGGTTCAACATACGAAAATCCATCAATGCAATCCACCATATACACAAGCTGAAAACCTTGAAAGAACAATAATCAATTTTGTATGGAAAAACGAAAGACCCAGGAAAGCCAAAACAACCCTGTTCAACAAGGCAACGTCCGGAGGCATCACCATCCCTGACCTCAAGCTCTATTATAGAGCTATAGTCCTGAAAACAGCTTGGTATTGGCACAAAAATAGACAGGTAGACCAATGGAATCGAATTGAAAATCCGGGTATTAACCCACACACGTACGAACATCTGATCTTTGACAAAGAAGCCAAAAATATACAATGGAATAAAGAAAGCATCTTCAACAAATGGTGCTGGAATAATTGGAGACTGGCTTGTAGAAGAATGCGGATCGATCCATGTTTATCGCCATGCACAAAACTTAAGTCCAAATGAATCAAAGGCCTCAACATAAATCCAGCCACACTGAACCTCTTAGAAGAGAAAGTGGGTGGAACCCTTGAACGAATTGGCACAGGAGACAGCTTCCTGAACATACCACCAGTAGCACAGACAGTGAGATCAACAATTAATAAATGGGATCTACTGAAACTGAGAAGCTTCTGTAAGGCAAAGGACACAGTCAGCAAGACAAAAAGGCAGCCCACAGAATGGGAAAAAATATTCACTAATCCCACATCTGACAGAGGGTTGATCTCCAAATTTTACAAAGAACTCAAGAAGCAAGTCTCCAAAACAGCAAAGGACCCAATTAAAAAGTGGGCTGCAGAACTAAATAGAGAGTTTTCAATAGAGGAGTCTAAAATGGCTGAGAGGCACTTGAGAAAGTGCTCAACATCCTTAGCCATCCGGGAAATGCAAATCAAAACAACTCTGAGATACCATCTCACTCCTGTCAGAATGGCTAAAATCAAAAACACCAATGACAACTTATACTGGAGAGGATGTGGTGAAAGGGGGACACAACTCCCCCTTATGCTGGTGGGAGTGCCAAATGGTTCAGCCACTTTGGAAATCAGTATGGAGATTCCTCAGAAAAATGGGAATAAACCTACCACAAGACCCAGCAACTCCACTCTTAGGCATATATCCAAAACATGCCCATTCATACAACAAAGATGTCTGTTCCACTATGTTCATAGCAGCTTTATTTGTAATAGCCAGAACTTGGAAGCAACCTTGATGTCCCTCAACCAAAGAGTGGATAGAGAAAATGTGGTACATCTACACAATGGAGTACTATTCAGCAGAAAATAATAATGGAATCATGAGATTCACAGGCAAATGGATGACACTAGAAGAAACCATCCAGAGTGAGGTAACCCAGTCACAAAAAGAGAAACATGGCATGTACTCTCTCATATATGGATTTTAGACATAGATCTGGGGAGTGCCAGGCTACAATCCTATGGCCAGAGAGTCTGGGAAACAGAAACTTTATTTAGTGGCTGATCGAAGAAGAGACAGACTCCCTTGGTTAAGTACTGAGCTGAACTCAAGAAAGCCAGTAACAGAGAGGGAGGACTGATGATCAAAGGGATTAAGACTGGGCTGGTTTAACCCCCAGAAACAGCTGACCAGACAAAGGTTAACTCTTGAATCCCAGGCATCAGCCTGGGAATCCAGCATGGGACTGATCAAGACCCCCTGAATCTGGGTTCAGTGAGGAGGCCTAGGGAATCTATTGAGCCTTGGGCAGCTGATCAGTACCCATCCCAAGTATACACACGGACTTTGGATTCCCATAGAACAATGTGAGGTGCTCTCTCACACTGAACTCTGGGGGAAGGGTCTAGGCCCTGCCCTATATGAAATGACAGACTATGCACACCCCCATGGAGGGCCTCACCCTCCCTGGGGAAATGAGGGGATAACGGGGGGGGCGAGTTGGGGGGAGGGCACGGGAGGAGGGGAATGAATGGGAGAGGGACCTGGAACTGACTTGTGAAGCAACCTCGTTTCTTATCTAAATTCAAACTGGAAAATAAATTAAAAAATAAAAATAAAAAACAAGCTGAAAAACAAAAATCACATGATCATCTCACTAGATGCTGAGAAAACCTTTGACAAAATCCAACACCCCTTCATGATAAAGGTATTGGAGAGATCTGGCATAACAGGGAAATACTTAAACATAATAAAAGCTATATACAGTAAACCAACAGCTAACATCAAACTAAATGGACAGAAACTCAACGCAATTCCTCTAAAATCAGGAACAAAACAAGGCTATCCACTCTCTCCATACCTTTTCAACATGGTACTTGAAGGTCTAGCCATTGCCATACAACAACAAAGGGGGATCAAGGGGATACAAATTGGGAAGGAAGAGGTCAAACTTTCACTGTTTGCAGATGATATGATAGTTTACATAAATAACCCAAAGAACTCTACCAGGGAACTCTTACAGCTGATTAACACCTTCAGCAAAGTGGCAGGCTACAAGATCAACTCAAGAAAATCAGTAGCCCTACTATATACAGATGATAAAAGGGCTGAGAAAGAAATCAGAGAAACATCACCCTTTACAATTGCCACAAACAACATAAAATACCTTGGGGTAACAACCAAACAAGTGAAAGACCGGTATCGTAAGAACTTTGAATCTTTAAAGAAAGAAATTAAAGAAGCCCTCAGAAAATGGAAAGATCTCCCATGCTCTTGGATAGGAAGGATCAATGTAGTAAAAATGGCAATCCTGCCAAAAGCAATCTACACATTCAATGCAATCCCCATTAAAATCCCAGCACAATTCTTCACAGACCTTGAAAGAACAATAATCAATTTTGTATGGAAAAACAAAAGACCCAGGATAGCCAAAGCAACCCTGTTCAACAAGGCAACGTCCAGATGCATCACCATCCCTGACCTCAAGCTCTATTATAGAGCTATAGTCCTGAAAACAGCTTGGTATTGGCACAAAAATAGACAGTTAGACCAATGGAATCGAATTGAAAACCCGGGTATTAACCCACACACGTACGAACATCTGATCTTTGACAAAGAAGCTAAAAATATACAATGGAATAAAGAAAGCATCTTCAACAAATGGTGCTGGCATAACTGGAGACTGGCTTGTGGAAGAATGCGGATCGATCCATGTTTATCGCCATGCACAAAACTTAAGTCCAAATGGATCAAAGACCTCAACATAAATCCAGCCACACTGAACCTCTTAGAAGAGAAAGTGGGTGGTACCCTTTAATGAATTGGTACAGGAGACAGCTTCCTGAACATACCACCAGTAGCACAGACAGTGAGATCAACAATTAATAAATGGGACCTACTGAAACTGAGAAGCTTCTGTAAGGCAAAGGACACAGTCAGCAAGACAAAAAGGCAGCCCACAGAATGGGAAAAAATATTCACTAATCCCACATCTGACAGAGGGTTGATCTCCAAATTTTACAAAGAACTCAAGAAGCAAGTCTCCAAAACAGCAAAGGACCCAATTAAAAAGTGGGCTGCAGAACTAAATAGAGAGTTTTCAATAGAGGAGTCTAAAATGGCTGAGAGGCACTTGAGAAAGTGCTCAACATCCTTAGCCATCCGGGAAATGCAAATCAAAACAACTCTGAGAGACCATCTCACTCCTGTCAGAATGGCTAAAATCAAAAACACCAATGACAATTTATGCTGGAGAGGATGTAGTGAAAGGGGGACACTACTCCATTGTTAGTGGGAGTGCCAACTGGTTCAGCCACTTTGGAAATCAGTATGGAGATTCCTCAGAAAAATGGGAATAAACCTACCACAAGACCCAGCAACTCCACTCTTAGGCATATATCCAAAAGATGCCCATTCATACAGCAAAGATGTCTGTTCCACTATGTTCATAGCAGCATTATTTGTAATAGCCAGAACTTGGAAGCAACCTTGATGTCCCTCAACCAAAGAGTGGATAGAGAAAATGTGGTACATCTACACAATGGAGTACTATTCAGCAGAAAAAAATGGAATCATGAGATTCGCAGGCAAATGGATGACACTAGAAGAAACCATCCCGAGTGAGGTAACCCAGTCACAAAAAGAGAAACATGGCATGTACTCTCTCATATATGGATTTTAGACATAGATCTGGGGAGTGCCAGGCTACAATCCTATGGCCAGAGAGTCTGGGAAACAGAAACTTCATTTAGCGGCTGATCGAAGAAGAGGCAGACTCCCTTGGTTAAGTACTGAGCTGAACTCAAGAAAGCCAGTAACAGAGAGGGAGGACTGATGATCAAAGGGATTAAGACTGGGCTGGTTTAACCCCCAGAAACAGCTGACCAGACAAAGGTTAACTCTTGAATCCCAGGCATCAGCCTGGGAATCCAGCACGGGACTGATCAAGACCCCCTGAATCTGGGTTCAGTGAGGAGGCCTAGGGAATCTATTGAGCCTTGGGCAGCTGATCAGTACCCATCCCAAGTATACACACGGACTTTGGACTCCCTTAGAACAATGTGAGGTGCACTCTCACCCTGAACTCTTGTGGAAGGGTCTAGGCCCTGCCCTATATGAAATGACAGACTATGGACACCCCCATGGAGGGCCTCACTCTCTCTGGGGGAATGAGGGGATAACGGGGGGGGGTGTTGGGGAAGGGCACGGGAGGAGGGAGGGAAAGGGAGAGGGACCTGGAACTGACTTGTGAAGCAACCTTGTTTCTTATCTAAATTTAAACTGGAAAATAAAATTTTAAAAAATTTAACAAAATAAATTTTTAAAGACAAAAAAATGAAATAACAACATACTCAAACGTATGGGACACTCTGAAAACAGTACTAAAAGGAAATTCAGAATTGAAACTTCATATTCATATGGAAAAGCAAAAGAACCAGGATAACCAAAACCACCCTAACCAAAGCAACATCTGGAGGCATCACCATCCCTGATTTCAACCTCTATTATAGAACTATAGTCCTCAAAATGGCTTGGTATTGGCACAAAAATAGACAGGTAGATGAATGTAATCGAATTGAACACCCTGATATTAACCCATACATGTATGAACATCTGATCCTCCTGGCTTCTGTTAAGACCAAATATTTCCTCCCTAATTTTTGAAAATAAAGTTCACTCTGGATCTCTTCATCTGCTTCTGTCATTTACTGGATGAAGTGTCTATGAAGACAATTAGGGTAGTCACTGTTCTGATTATGGGGAAGGCCATTTCAGGAACACTCTCCACTGTTGCAAGGACTTTTAGCTGGAGTCATCCTTAAAGGTTCCTGGGAGTTTACCTGGTACCAGGTTTCTACGAAGGACTTTGGAGAATGGACAGGGAAGAGTCAAATTAGGCAATCACACTATAATTTTAAATTGGGTTTTATGAATTGTCTCTTAAAATTCTTTTAAATAACATTTTTTTCATTTTTTCACATACCAACCAGCTTCCCTCCACTTCTCTCTTCACATCCCCTCCCCTTTCCCACCTTCCCATTCCCCATTTGCTCCTCTTTGGTCAAGCACTGGACCTACCCACAGAGGTCCAGTTGAAGAGAGGGAAGAAGGATTATATTAGCAAGAGGGGTAAAGATTATGACAGGGATACCCACAGAGAAAGCTGGCCTGAGATAGTGGAAGCTCAGAAGCTCACAGACTCTAGACCGATGGCTAAGGGAGAACCATGTGGGACCAACCTAAGTCCTCTGCATTTGATTGGCAGTTGTATGGCTTGGTCTTTTGTGGGGCCCCTAGGAGTAGACCAGAATCCGGCTCAGATGCATGAGCTGGCTCTTTAAACCTGTTCCCTAGGGTGCGATGCCTTGCCTAGCCATGATACAAGTGGGAGGAGATTGGCACTGCCTCAAATTAATATGCCATTCTTTGTTGAGTCCCACTTCTGAGTGAGGACTGAGGAACAATGGATTGGGGGTAGAAGAGAGTAGGGAGAAGGAATGGGAGGGGAGGAGAGAGAGGAAATTGTGGTTGGTAATATTGAATAAATAAATAAATAAATGATAAAATTTGTACTGAAACTGTAAGTATCTATTGGGTTTTTGTGTGATTTGGAGAAAAATCATTCCTTGGTGTGAAATACCAAGGATTGTAGTGAAAAGGAGGCTGTGAGGGTAATGATTGATCTAATTTTTCTTCTGTCTTATGAATACATATATGGTTCTGTAGCTAAGTGGAAGCTGTGAGAAGTCAATATTGGTATTTCAAAATGGTTTAGAATACAGGAAGAAGTGTCTATACTATGGTGACCATACTCCACACATAGCCACAATGACTCCAGGATTCCAGTTCATACACTGTGCTCATTGGCTTGACCAGAAATCCTTTCTAGGACATTCATAAGCACCATCAGAGGACCCAAATTTGTTGCAGTGCCCCATAATTTGCAGATTTGGAAGCTGTGCAAGAACTTTTCATGAGGAGCCTTCACATTACGGAGACTTAAGGAGATCCTTCCTAAGGTGCCTCATTCAAAGAAACCAGTATTGTAGGTCATTTGCTAGTCTCCTATCCAATGGAATGAGAGTTATCTGTCATTCACTTGTCAAATGCTGTTAGTTTTACATATATTTTGAGGTAGTTATATGGATATAGAAACTGCCATGCTAAAATTCGTTGAATATAATTCAGATGCATCAGAAATAGTCATGATTATCAAGCTGCACTATCATGCAATTGAATAAGCAGTTCCGTATAATAAAACCCAAAACTTTTCTAATACTGGGTAAGTCTCCAAATTTCAGAAAAAATAACTTCTCATTTGCACCATTCCATTTTTCTTCCTGGGATTTAGATTATTCTAAGGATCTCATATTAGATTTATTTGTTTGAAGCATGGTTTCTCTGTGTAGCTCTGGGGCCTGTCCTAGAACATGATTTGTAGGCCAGGCTGGCCTTGAACACATAGAGATAAGCCTGTCTCTCCCTCACAAAGGCAGGGACTAAATAAGTGTGCCACAAACACCGGGCTCATATTCGATTGTTAGAACACATAGATTCTCAATTTGTGAATTGGTATTGTCATGTAGCATAATTTGTCTCATATTCTTTAATGTTTAATCATTATATTCCTTTTGACCTCAAGAGCACTCCGTTGTAGGCATATTAGAGTATGCTCATATTTCCATCCACTGACTGATACCCATCATTGCATATTTTTTCTATTGTCCATTATGTTACTCTGGAAACAAAGTTACAAATATCTCTTCAGGATCTATTTTAACATCTTTTGAGTGTATAACTAGAAAAAGAATTATTGTGCCTTTTTCTCCAAAGGAACATTCCACACTCATGAGTGCATGACCAGGACAAAATAGATTCCATGGGACATAAAAAGAAAGGGCTATAGTTCAGAGGCAATAGGATTTTGAGAGGATGGCTTTTTTTGACCTGGTGGGTAGAGCAGCTGAGAATTTATATGGTCAAATTGAATTGTAGGCCTAAACAAATAACTTGTGAACATTATTTTATTCATATTTTAAAAATATTTATTTAGAGGCAGACATAGCAATCCAGCATCTGTTGTCATCACCATCCCAGTCTTGAACTGGTTTCTGTTGGAAGAGTTGAGTGCTAGGTTGGGCCATTTCCTGTCCAGATTTCCCTGTTTGAATCTCCTGAAACTTGACCCCCAGTCCCATCCTGCCACCAATTCCCCCAGAGAGACAAGGAGGCAGACCCAGTCTTCCAGTATCTGCCACCATTCCTATCTTAGACTGGCACACACTGGAATACAGAGCCATATAACATCTGCTGCTATTGGAGTCTTAAACCCACCTGAACCCACCTGGAGAGAGCCTTGAACCCATACCCACCAGAAATGGGAGAGACCCCACCTGCACCAACTGGAAGAAGTGATGGAAAGACAACAGTATAAGAACACTTTCAAAAACAGAAAAGACTAATTTGACATCACCAGAGCCTAGGGATTCATCACTAGCAAGACCGGAACATCCCAGCTGAGATGAAGCAGAAGAGAGTGACCTTAAAAACAACTTTATGAAGATGATAGAAACTCACAGAGGAAAAGAGAAAACCCCTTAAAGAAATGGAAGAAAAAATATGGAAGAATTTAGCAAAAGACACAGCAAAAATGCAAGAAATCAATAAATCCCTTAAAGAAACAGGAAAGTCAAAAAATCAAACAGATGAAGGAAACAATTAAAACACCATGGTATAATGTTACATTTTAACAACAAATTGCAGAAAGCCTACAAACTCATGGAAATTGAACAATGCTCAATTGCATCTTCCAGGGTCAAGAAAAAAATAAAGAAATTAAAGACTTCCTAGAGTTTAATAAAAATCAAGACACAACATACCCAAACTTATGGGACACTCATAGAAAGAGTTTGGCAAAGACCCTTCTGCTTCTATTGTGTGGAACACTTTGAGAAGAATTGGTATAAGCTGTTCTTTGAATTTCTGGTAGAATTCTGCACTGAGGCCATCTGGACCTGGACTTTTTTTGGTTGGGAGACTTTTGATGACAGATTCTATTTCCATAGGGGTTATAAGTCTATTTAAATTGCTTATCTGTTCTTGATTTAGTTTTGGCAAGTGATAGCTGTCCAGGAAGTCATCCATTTCCTTTAAATTTTCGATTTTGTGGAGTACAGGTTTTCAAAGTATGACCTAATGATTCTCTGGATTTCCTCAGAGTCTCTTGTTATGTCCCCCTTTTCATTTCTGATTTTGTTAATTTGTGTGTTCACTCTCTGCTGTTTGGTAAGTTTGGACAAAGGTTTGTCTATCTTGTTGATTTTCTCAAAGAACCAACTCTTCGTTGCATTGATTCTATGTATTGTTTTCCTGGTTTCTACTTTATTGATTTCAGCCCTCAATTTGATTATTTCCTGGCATCTACTCCTCCTGGGGGAGTTTGCTTCTTTGTGTTCTAGAGCTTTCAGCTGTGATGTTAATTCTCTGGTATAACTGTTCACATGTTTCTTCATGTGAGCACTTAGTGCTATGAACTTCCCCCGTAGCACTGCTTTCAAAGTGTCCCATAGGTTTGGGTATGTTGTGTCTTCATTCTCATTGAATTCGAGGAAGTCTTTAATTTCTTTTTTTATTTCCTCTTTGACCCAGGGATGGTGCAGTTGAGCATTATTCAATTTCCATGAGTTTGTAGGTTTTCTGCAATTTGTGTTGTTGTTGAATTCTAATTTTAAAGCATGGTGGTCTGATAAGATGCATGGAGTTATTCCAATTTTTTTGTAGCTTCTGAGGTTTGATATGTTGCCAAGTATGTGGTTGAATTTTGAGAAGGTTCCATGTGGTGGTGAGAAGAAGGTATATCCTTTTTTATGTGGATGAAATGTTCTATAGATATCTGTTAATCCCAGTTGGGTCAATACTTCTATTAGATCCTTTGCTTCTTTGTTGAGTTTCTGTCTGGTATTCCTGTCTAGTGGTGAAAGTGGTGTGTTGAAATCTCCCACTATAACTGTGTGGGCCTTTAGATGAGATTTAAGTTCTAATAATGTTTCTTTAACGAATGTGGATGCCTTTGTATTTGGGGCATAGATGTTCAGGATAGACACTTCATCTTGGTGGGTTTCACCTGTGATGAGTATGTAATGACCTCCTTCATGTCTTTTGATTGATTTCATTTTAAAGTCTAGTTTGTTAGATATTAGGATTGCTACCCCTGCTTGTTTCTTGGGTCCATTTGATTGAAAACTTTTTTCCCAACCTTTAACTCTCAGGTAATGTCTGTCTTTGAGGGTGAGGTGTGTTTCTTGTATGCAGCAGAAGGAAGGGTTCTGTCTTCGAATCCATTCTGCCAGTCTGTGTCTTTTTATGGGTGAGTTAAGGCCATTAATATTGAGGGATATTAATGACCTTTGATTGCTCATCCTTCTTCGATTTGCGATGGTTGTTGTTGGTGGAATTATGTATGGAATTTCACCCCTTTGTTCTTTTGGCTGTTGGTAGTGAGGGATTCTCTAATGCCTATGATTTTCTGGTTGTAGTTAGCTTGCTTGGGTTGGAGTTTTCCTTCCAAAATTTTCTGTAGGGCTGGGTTGTGGACACATATTGCTTGAATCTAGTTTTGTCATGGAATATCTTGTTTTCTCCATCTATAGTGGTTGAGAGCTTTGCCGGGTATAGTAGTCTGGGCTGGCATCCATGGTCTCTTAGTGTAGGTAGAATATCTATCCAGGACCTTCTGGCTTTCAGAGTTTCCATGGAGAAATCAGGTGTAATTCTGATAGGTCTGCCTTTATATGTTACTTGACCTTTTTCCTTAGCTGCTCTTAATATTCTTTCTTTATTTTGTATGTTTGGGGTCTTGATTATTATGTGGCGAGGGGATTTTTTTGTGGTCCACTCTATTTGGTGTTCTGTAGGCTTCTTGTACCTTCATTGGCATGTCTTTCTTAAGGTTGGGAAAGTTTTCTTCTATGATCTTGTTGAATATGCCTTCTGCCCCTTTGAGGTGGATTTCTTCTCCTTCTTCTATACCTATTATTCTTAGGTTTGGTCTTTTCATGGTGTCCCATATTTCCTGGAGGTTTTGTGTTAAGGATTTGTTGGATTTAAGGTTTTCTTTGGTTGATAAATCCATTTCTCCTAGGGTATCTTCAACATTTGAGATTCTCTCTTCCATCTCTTCTATTCTGGTGGTAATGCTTGTATTGGTAGTGCCTGTCTGTTTGTCCAGCTTTTCTATTTTCTGCCTTTCTTCAGATTGTGTTTTTTTAATGTCTCTATTTCAGTTTTCAACCCTTGCAGTGTTTGCATTGCTTCTTGCAATTTTCTGTTTATCATTTCGTCCGTTTGTTGCCTTTTATGAATTTTTTGGTTTGTTCTTTCTTCCATTTCTTGCATTTTTTGGTTTGCTTTTTGTTCCATTTCTCGCATTTTGTGCTTTGTTTCTTCTTCCATTTCCTGCCTTTTTTGGTTTGTTTCTTCTTCCATTTTTTTTCATTTTTTGCTTTGTTTTTTCTACCATTTCTTGCATTTTTTGCTTTGTTTCTTCTTCCATTTCCTGCCTTTTTTGGTATGTTTCTTCTTCCAATTCTTGCATTTTTTTATTTGTTTTTTCTTCCATTTCTTGCATTTTTTGCTTCATTTCTTCTTCCATTTCCTGCCTTTTTTGGTTTGTTTTTTCTTCCAATTCTTGTATTTTTGGTTTGTTTTTTCTTCCATTTCTTGCATTTTTTGGTTTGTTTTTTCTTCCATTTCTTTGAGGGATTTTCCTATATCCTCTTTTTTATGGCCTCTATCATTTTCATGAAAGTGCTTTTAAGGTCATTCTCTTCTGCTTCGTTCGCATTGGAATGTTGGGGTCTTGCTGGTGTGGAGACTCTAGAATCTGGCGGTGTCATATTTGTTTTTCTGTTGCTGACTGTGTTTTTGTATTGTCTCTTTCCCATCTCTTCTTCTAGTGGGTGCAGAAAGAGCCCCTTACTGGTCTGGGGACCAGAGTTCCCTTTGGTGGGTGCTAGCAAGTCCAATAATCTGGTGGTTCTTCTACTCCTTGTCCAAATGCTGGTCCTGTGGGTGGAGAAGAAGAACAGGAATTTGGGATGCTTAGCCTCCTACCTGGTCCCCTGGACCTTATGCTGGGTCCTGTTGTACCTGATCCGGAACAGGACTCCCCTGGTCTCCCTGTCTCCTCTGGTTTCCTGGTCTCGTTGGTGGGAGAGAAGATCTGGAGTCTGGGGTGCTTGGCTCCCGCTGGGATTGGGAGCTCTGTGCAGTTTCCAGGCGATCTGCAGGCACTGGAACACAGGCCGGGAAGCCGGCCTGTTTACCTGATGCTGCCGGAGGAACAGCTGCTTCCCTGGACTCCCAGCCTCCTCTCTTTTCCTGGTCTCGTTGGTGGGAGAGAAGATCTGGAGTCTGGGGTGCTTGGCTCCTGCCGGGATTGGGAGCTCTGTGCAGTTCCCAGGCGATCTGCAGGCACTGGAACACAGGCCGGGAAGCCGGCCTGTTTACCTGATGCTGCTGGAGAAACAGCTGCTTCCCTGGACTCCCAGCCTCCTCCAGGACACTCTGAAAATAGTGCTAAGAAGAAAGTTCTTAAGTGCCCACATGAAAAAAATTAAGAGAATAGCCACACTAGAGACTTAACATCACACCTAAAAGTTCTAAAACAAAAAGAAGCAAACTTACCCAGGAGAAGTAGATGCCAGGAAATAAGCAAATTGAGGGCTGAAATCAATAAATTAGAAACAAAGAAAACAATACAAAGAAACAAAGAGTTGATTCTTTGAGAAAATATACAAGATATATAAACCCATATCCAAACTAACCAAAAGCCAGAGAGAGTACATACAAATTAACAAAATCAGAAATGAAAAAGTGGGACAGGTAATACTTTGAAGATGTGTATTCCATAACATTGGAAAATATACAGGAATTGAACAATTTTTCCCGAAAGTTATCACCTACCAAAATTAAATCAAGAACACTAGAACAATTTAAATAAACTTATAACCCCTAATAAAATAGAATCACTCATCACAAGTCTCCCAACAATAGAAAAAATCCAAGGGCATGATGATTTCAGTGCAGAATTCTATCAGAAATTCAAAGAAGAGCTAAAATTTGTTAGCTCCTCAAACTATTCCACACAGTAGAGGCAGAATGGTCATTGCCAAACTCCTTTTAAAAGGCTACAATTACCTTGCTACCCAAATCACACAAATGCATAATTAAGAAAGAGAATTACAGACCAAAATTTCTCATGAATATTGATGCAACAATGTAGGGGAAACAGGACTCTGCCATTACCCAGGTGGCACTCTAAAGGCACATACAGATATGGTAATGAAAGGTCAGAACCATGCCGCTAACCATACCCACTTTAGGCATGAATAGAGACAGGGTGGCAGAACTATGCCACTAGCCAGGTCTACTTTTGGGTATGGCTAAGGGCATGTATGGAGGAAGGAATAAAAGACTGAGCAGCAGAACCTCTTGACCTCTTTTTGGCTTCCAGTTCGGTGGTGGAAAAATCCTCGGCTCATCTGGGTTGCTTGTTTTTCTCTTGTGAGTAATTTCTACAATTAACAGTTACCTATACTCCCAGTAAGTGTGCCGTTTATCATTGCAGCATCATTTTGGTGTCAGAAGTTCCAGAACACGGATCCAGGCACCCTAAAAGTGGCTGCTCCTCGGCAGGGCCCCAGGCACACATGAATTCTCCTTTCACTAAGTTCCTCACCACTTAGTTTGGCAAGGCACGATTCCCACCACCAGGAACCAACACCTTCTACCTGCCGGTAAGGGTAAGTGGTCTTCCGAGATTTTTCTTGTAGCCACGTGCTCTTTCACTGGCAGACTGCTGAATAAGGCCTGAATAACATTCCACTGGTAACAAACTTAACTGCATTATACAATGTCAACTAACATTACAATGCAGGATGTTAAGAATTTTCTTGTTTTTTGTATGGAGGGGATGTTAGAAAGGATTGAGGACCTCCCTGGAAGGTACTTTCTATCCTTGATGGTGATTATTAGTTTCATAATCCACATAATTTTACTAAAGAAATGGTTCAAGAATAGGGTGAAATATGACAAACTTATACAGATCATACATCATCGCAGGATGGTTATGAAATCCTAGTACAAAGAATTCAGAAAATGGAAAATTCCTTACAGGATAGTAAGGAAGGTTTGGTAAAAAATATTCAGGATATTAAAAATGATAATTTAGATCTGACAAATAGGTTTCAAGAGATGGAACACAAAATTGAATTACGTTCAGGAAAAAATGTGTTCCATATCTATCGATTCAACAGATAAAATAGAAAAAGTTGAACATAATGTTGAAACGTTTAACCAACAAAACTGTTCGTATTTGATGATTTCACTAGCAAACTTCAAAGACTGGAACATAAGACTGAAATGCTAACAGAAAAGATTTGTTCCATGTCTGAGAGCAATGAAAAACTAGCTGATAGAATGTTATTTCTGGAAGGCAGTTTGCATGCTATTGAGATACTTTCTAAGGATGAGAATATTAAATATTTGGAATCACATATAAATGATGAATCCAAAAATATGAATGATTCCATGACATCCTTGTAAAATTATTTGACCCAAGAACTTCAAGAGCTCAGAGAAACAATGATAAACAGATTGCAGGTCTCAGAAGACATCCAATCTGATACTTCAGAATCAGACATACAGGCAACAGGTCAGGACAGAGGTTTCCCTACACCTCTCAAATGCTGGAAAGATCTTCTTAAGGTTTTTATGCCCTCACATATGGTTTTCCCAGTATCTGTAACTGAAAAATCACCCAAATGGTTTCATTGCTTATCAGTGGGAACCTATACAGATGAAGGACCTAAAGGAAATCAAGGAGGCAATTGTTGCATCTGGTCTTCATTCTCCGTATGTCAGAGAGCTCATAAACTCATGAGCCACTGCAAATAGAATAACCCCAAGAGACTGGGCCCAATTGGCCTCCGCAGTGATCAAAAATTCATGTCAAATTCAATGGAGAGCTTTATGGATGCAAGAGATTCAGGGATTAAAGAACAGTTATGAAGCTCCCCAAGACAAGATTCTTAGGGAGGGTGCTTATGCTGACCCCCAGGTTCAGTCCGCATATGATGAGCACATGTTGTCTTCAATTCTTAGGGATTGGAACCCTATCTCAAGTTAAACAGAGCATTAGATGGATTGACTTTATTGGGCCAGAAGGACAGAGAGGAAGATTAATGCCATATGTTGCAGATATTGCTATAAATCTCTGAGGCTGTGATCTGTTACAGCAATGGAATATGCAAATTAACATTCCTCCTGTATTAGATAGGAATTATAGACAAGCTCTTAGTGGTAGAAAGAATATAGTAAGGCAGTAAAGAAAACAGATGCCAAACATAGAGGCTGTACAGAAACAGGATGCTGGTGCCAAACCTACAGAGCAACCAAAAGCTCTACCCTTAAAATGGCTAACAGATGAACCTGTCTGTGTGGGTCAATGGCCTATGACATCTGAGAAGTTAGAGGCTTTGGAGAAGTTAATTCAGGAACAGCTAGATGTTGGACATATTGAGGAATCAACTAGTGAATGGAATTCACCTGTTTTTGTTATCAAGAAGAAGTCTGAGAAATGGAGAATGGTTAAGGATCATACAGCCATCAACAAGGTAATTCAGCCTATGGGGTCTCTACAACCTGGGATGCTGTTACCTTCTCTAATTCCTAAGGATTGGCCAATTATAGTTATAGATTTAAAAGATTGCTTCTTCAGTATACCGTTGCAAGAAAATGACAGAGAAAAATTCGCCTTCACAGTACCTACTTATAATAATTCCCGACTGATACAAAGATTCCAGTGGAAGGTGCTGCCTCAACGTATGTTAAATAGCCCAACTTTGTGTCAATATTTTGTGCATAAACCTCTAGAAATAATTCATAAATAATTTCCACATTCATTAATATATCATTATATGGATGACATATTACTGTCTGATTCAAATAAAGATACTTTGGAAAAGGTGTTTAAGCAGTAAAGGAACCTTTGCCTCACTGGGGATTACAAATTGCCCCAGAAAAAATACAAAGAGGAGATTCTATTAATTTATTAGGTTATAAAATAGACTCTCAGAAAATCAGACCGCAGAAAGTACAGATCAAAAGAGATTGTTACCAAACTCTTAATAATCTTCAAAACTATTAGGAGAAATCTATCAATTACAGACAATTATCGGTGTAGAAGGGCATAATTTAAAACACTTGAAAACGGTTTTAAAAGGAGATAAAGACCGAAATAACCCACGAGTACTATCATGTCAGGCTGAAAAGGAATTAGAATGGGTAGAAAAATGAATATTAGAACCACATGTGGACCGTGTGGATCTAAAACTGGACTGTATTCTGGTTATTTTATCATCTAGAGAATACCCCTCAGGAATTTTAATGCAGAGAGAAGACATCATACTAGAATGGGTATTTTTGCCACATAAACAAAATAAAAAACTGAAAACGTATATAGAAAAGATCTCGTATTTGATATTAAAAGGTAAGTTAAGGCTTCGTCAACTGACTGGAAAAGACCCAGCTGAAATTATTGTACCTTTAACTAATGAGGAAATTTCCTCCTTATGGAAGGATAATGAATGAGTATTGGCAAATAGCTTGCAGTGACTTTTTGAGAACTATTGGTAACAACTCTCCCAAAACAGAGAGAATCAAATTCATGAAGAAAACAATTTGGATTCTTCCACGTATCATGAGACAAACACCTATTTCTGGAGTTCTTACCTTCTACACGGATGCAAACATATCAGGTAAGGAAGGATATAAATCAGGAAATATAAGTAAATTAGTTCAAATCCCTTATAACTCTGTACAAAAGGCAGAGTTATATGCCATTCTCATGGTACTTAGAGACTTTACAGAGCCTCTCAGTATAGTCACAGATTCTCAGTATGCAGAGAGAGTTGCCTTGCACATTGAGACTGCAGAATTTGTTCCTGATGGCACAGAATTAACCTCATTGTTTTTACAATTACTGGAAACCATCAGAAACAGGACTCATCATATATATATATATATATCACACATCAGATCCTATACAGGTCTGACAGGTCCTCTGGCACAAGGCAATGATGAAATTGATTGTTTATTAATAGGTAATGTGTTGGAAGCTTCAGAATTTCATAAGAAACGCCATGTTAACATCAAAGGTTTAAAGAAGGATTTTTCTATCACCTAGCAAAAAGCCAAAGAAATAGTAAGAAATTGTCCCATTTGCTCATTCTACAATCAAACTCTATTACCATCAGGTTGTAATCCTAAAGGTATTTATGGAAATGAACTTTGGCAAATGAATGTATTTCACTTCTCAGAATTTGGCAGTTTGAAATATGTGCACCATACCATAGACATGTTCTCAGGTTTCCAATGGGCTACTGCCCTCAGCTCTGAAAAAACTGATTCTGTTATTACATACCTCTTAGAGGTTATTGCTGTTATGGGTATACCTGCAAAAATAAAAACTGACAATGCTCCAGCATATGTCTCCAGTAAATTGGAACAATTTTTTCAAATATTATAATATAAAACATGTAACTGGTATACCTTACAATCCCACAGGGCAAACAGTGGTTGAAAGATTTAACTGAACCTTAAAAGATATGCTTCATAAACATCCAGGGGGAACAAAGACCCCCCCAAACACAGGTTACATAATGCTTTATTAATGTTGAATTTTCTTAATGCTAATGAAAAAGGACAAACTGCAGTAGAAAGATACTGGACTACAGAGAAGACTTCTGAACTGAACCAACCAGTATATTTTAAGGATGTTATGACCTCAGTCTGAAAACCAGGATATGTGTTACGTTGGGGAAGGGGTTTTGCTTTTGTTTCCACAGGAGAAGAAAAACTTTGGGTTCCATCGAAATTAATTAAGATTCGATCAGAACAGAAGACATCTCAGGAGAAGGAAAGATAACAGCTCATCTACAAAATCATATTCTACCATGGGTAAAGTGACCTCATAAAAGGAAAGAGAAGTGTTTTGTTTTTGTCTTCACAGGTAAACTCAGCAAAGAATACTGGACATATGGATTCCTGAAGAAGAATGAATAGCTACCCTGAGGACCATCAAACAAACAATAACTCACTGTGTGGTATCAAAGTCTAAATCTCTCTATATTGTTTTTTATAATACAATTTTATATTTGTTTCTTCATATACTTTAGTCCCCATTCATTTAACTGAAGCTGGCTTTGGAGTTGGATTGGCTCTCCTCCTCTAAATTCAAGCATATTATTTAAATAAAATTCAGAATTTCTGTGTTATATCAAAGAAAAGAGCCATTGGTATAAGACAGAAAAAAAATAAAATTAGGGACTGTTATCTGTGGATTTCTTTTTCTGAAAAGTCTAATCTCCTTCATGTTTACCATCTTCCCTATTGTCACCTTTTCCAGTATGCATACATATAAAAGTTACAATATATCTTTGTTAACATTGATGTTTGAGTTTTCCAGAGAACAAGGAATTTCCTGACAGCAGTCTTCAATTGCTTCATAAAGAGAATGGAATCCACTTCCTCAACTACATCTGATTCTTCTAGATGCACCTGAACTGCCCCATATCATCGACTTCACCTGACAAACACCATCCTGAAACTGGCTTGGAACTACATCACTCAACACAACTCCGGACCAAGAAACTGAAACAGTACATCTTCTACAATCTGGCCAGAGCTTCAGATGAGAGCTTCAATCAACACTAGAACTCCATTCAGGAACTTCAATCAAGCATCTCCTGCCAAACATAGACTGTCTAATGTACTTAAGATTTTATTACACTAACATTTTTCTTCTCACAGGTCCCCATGAGATTGTCATTGTCCCATTTCAGCAGGAAGTAGTTTTGAGAATTCCATGCCCCCTCTCCCTACTGTTGATATTGTAGGATAGTTTACATCTATTAGTGATAGTTTTCAATTATTTTAGAGTTGGGATTGGAAGGAGGTGTTTAGACTTGGGTGTTTCTTTCAGATAAGCTTAGGTTTAGATGGGATAGGCGTTTGAGACATTTTGTTCTTTGACACAAGTTAGTTTGTTTTAAGTTTAAATATCTTTTTTAGACTAAAGGGGGAATTGTAGAGGAAACAGGACTCTGCCATTAGCCATGTTGCACTCTAAATATGAATACGGATATGGTAATGAAAGGGCAGAACCATGCCGCTAACCACACCCACTTTAGGCATGAATAGAGACAAGGCAGCAGAACTACACCACTAGATAGGCCCACTTTTGGGCATGGCTAGGGGTGTGTATTAGGAAGGAATAAAAGACTGAGCAGCAGAACCTCTTGCCCTCTTTTCCACTTCCAGTTCGGTGACAGAAAAATCCTTGGCTCATCTGGGTTGCTTGTTTTTCTCTTGTGAGTAATTTCTACAATAAAAAGTTACCTATACTCCCAATAAGTGTACTGTTTATCGTTGCAACAACACAACAGTACTCAATAAAACTGGCAAATTGATTTCAAGAACACATCAGAAAAATCACGTAATATGATCACATGCAGGAAGACCTAGGCCCTGCCCAGGATGATATGACAGACTCTGAAAATTCCTCATGGAATCCCTTACCCTGCCTAGGGAGCAGAGGGGGTATGGAATGGGGTGGGGGATTGGGAGGATTGGAGGACTGGAGCAAGGAGGGGAGGGAGAGGAAACTGAGAGTAACATGTGTAAAAAGTTAAGTAAAAAAAGAAATATGCAAAAAATAAAACAAATAAATAAATCCTTGATGTTCCAATAAAAAGAAAAGAAAAGAAATGGATTACAAATTTAGTCAGAGGTAGACAATAAGAAGCCCTTGATATTGGTCTACAGTTTCATAATTAATATAGTGTCTTGTGTGTCATTTGGGGACTCTGAAGCAGCTGCAGAACTGGGCTGGAATCAATAACCACAAATAACATAAAATATCTTGGGATAACACTAACCAAAAAAGTGAAAGATGTATACAACAAGAACTTTAAACTTTAGAGAAAGAAATTGAAGAGGATATGAGGAAATGGAATGCTCTTGGAGAGGTAGGAACAACATAATAAAATGGCAATCTTACAAAAAGCAATGTACAGATTAATGGAATCCCCATAAAAATCCCCACACAATTCTTCACAGACCTCAAAACACAATACTCAACTGCATGTGGGAAAAGAATCAGAGTAGCCAAAACAATTCTGTATAAGAAAGGAAATTCTGGAGGCATTATTGTCCTTGATTTCAAGCTCTACTATAGAGCTATAAGTAATGAAAACAGCTTGATATTGGCATAAAAACAGAGATGTGGACAAATGGAATCTCACTGAAGAATCAGATATGAATTCTCACCTATGAACACCTGACTTTTTACAAAGAAGCTAAAGTAATACAACGTAAAAAAAGGAAAGCATATTCAACAAATGGTGCTGGCATACGTGGATGTGGACAATAAGAAGAATGCAAATAGATCCATACCTATCCCCATGCAAAAAATTCAATTCTAAATGGGTCTAAGACATTAACATAAATCCAGCCACAATGAACTTCATAGAGAGAAAGTGGGAAATTGCCTTGAACACAGGGACACAGGGGAACACTTCTTAAGTATAATGCCAGTATCACAGACACTGTGAGGAAAAATTAATAAATGGGACCTCCTGAAACTGAGAAGCTTCTGTAAGACAAAGGAAACAATCAATAAGAAAAAATGGCAGCCTACAGAATGGTGAAATATGTTCACCAACCCCACATCTGACAGAGGGCTGATCTCCAAAGTACACAAATGACAAAAAACTAGACATCAAAATGGCAAAAACCCAGTCTTAAAATGGGATACAGGTTCCATGAGTTAATAGGGTTTCAACAATTGATGTTGCCGAATTCTAACTTTAAAGCATGGTGGTCTGATAAGACACAGGGGGCTACTCCAGTTTTTCGTTCCTGTTGAGGCTTGCTATGTTGCTGAATATGTGGTCAGTTTTAGAGAAGGTCCAATGTGGTGCTGAAAAGAAGGTATATTCTTTTGTTTTTAGAAAGAATGTTCTATAGATGTTTGTTAATCCCAAAGGACATAACTTCTGTTAATTCCCTTGTCTCTTTGTTAAGTTTCTGATTGGTGGTACTGTCTAGTGGTGAGAATAGAATGTTGAAGTTTCCCACTAAAACTGTGTAAGGTCTTATGTGTGATTGGAGTTTTAGTAATGTTTCTTTTACAAATTTGAGTGTCTTTGTATATGGGGCATAGATATTCAAAATTGAGACTACTTCCTGATGGATTATTCCTGTGATGAATGTGAAATGACCTTCTTCATCACTTTTGATTGATTTTAGTTTGAAGTTTAATTTGTTAGATACTAGGACTGCTACACCAGTATGTGTCTTGGAGACATTTGACTGGGAAATATTATCCCAACCCTTTACTCTGAGGTAATGTCTGTGTTTGAAGTTGAGGTGAGTTTCTTGTATGCATCATAAGGGTGGATTCTGTCTTTATATCCATTCTGTTAGCCTGTGTCTTTTTATAGGTAAGTTGAGACCATTAATATTGAGGGAAATTAAGGACCATTGAGTGTTAATTCTTGTTTGTTTTTAATTTGTTTGTGGTAGTGATACTGTGTGTGGATTTACCCCATGTTTTCTTTTGGCTTTTGGCAAAGTGGTATTATCTATTGCCTATGTTTTGTGAGAGTAGTTAACTTCCTTGGGTTAGAGTTTCCCTTCCAGTACTATCTGTAGGGCTGGATTTGTGGATATGTATTCAATAAGTCTGGTTTTGTCATGGAATATCTTGTTATCTCCATCTATAGAGATTGAAATCTTTGTTGGGTATAGTAGTCTGGGCTGGCATCTGTGGTCTCTTGGTGTTGGTAGAATATCTAAGGACCTTCTGGCTTTCAGTCCATGGAGAAATCAGGTGTAATTCTGATAGGTTTGCCTTTATGTGTTACTTGGTCTTTTTCCTTTGTAGCTCTTAATATTCTTTCTTTATTCTGTATGTTTGATGTTTTAATCATTATGTGCAAAGGGGACTTTTTTGTGGTCCACTCTATTTGGTGTTCTGTAGGCTTCTTGAACTTTCATTGGCATGTCTTTCTTTAGGTTGGGAAAGTTTTCTTCTATGATTTTGTTAAATATGTTTTCTGTAACTCTGAGTTGGGCTTCTTCACCTCCTTTTATATCTATTATTCTTAGGTTTGGCAGTTTAATGAAGTCGTATATTTCCTAGATATTTTGTATTAGGGATTTGTTGGACTGAGATTTTCTTTGATCAATGAATGTATTTCTTCTAGTTTATTTTCAATGCCTGAGATTCTCTTTTCCATCTCTTATTTTTTGTTGGTTATGCTTGCTAAACACTGAACTGAACTCTTGGAATCCAGTTTCAGAGAGGGAGGAGTGATGAGCAAAGGCATCAAGACCTGACTGGTAAAACCCACAGAGGCAGCTGACCTGAACAAGGGGGAGACCTTGGACCCCAGACTGGTGACTGAGAGGCCACCATGGGACTGATACAGACCTAATCCCTCACATTCTTCTCCCACCTACCCTTTTCCCCACATCTTTCTCCTCCTCCCATACCCCATCCACCCAGGTTCCCAATTTACTAAGGAGATCTTTCCCTTCCCCTTTCTCCAGGGGCCCATGTGTGGCTCTCTGAGGATCATCTTGTTTCCCAGCCTCTCTGTGGTTGTGGATTGTAGGCTAGTTATCCTTTGTTCTGTATCTAATATCCACTTATGAGTGAGTGCATGCCATGTTTTTCTTTCTGTGACTGGGTTGCCTCATTCTTGATGCTTTCTTCTAGTTCCATCCATTTACCTGCAAGTTTCAGGATTTCATTGTTTTTTGCTGTTGAGTAGTACTCCATTGTGTAAATGTACCACATTTTCTTTATTTGCTTGAAGGCTATCTAGGTTGCTTCCAGGTTCTGGCTATTACAAATGATGCTGCTTATGAACATAGTTGAAGAGATGTCCTTGTGGTATGAATATGAATCATTTGGGTATATGCCTAAAAGAAGAATCACTGGGACTTGAGGGAGACTGATTCCCATTTTCCTGAGAAACCACCATACTGATTACCAAAGTGGCTGAAAAAGTTTGCATTCGCAGCAGCAATGGAGGAGTGTTCCCCTTTCTCCACATCCCCTCCAGCATAAAATATCATTGATGTTTTTGATTTTAGCCATTCTGACAGGTGTGAGATGGTATCTCAGATTTGTTTTGATCTGCATTTTCCTGATGGCTAAGGATGTTGAGGAATTTCTTAAATGCCATTCTACCATTTGAGATTCTCCTATTGAGAATTCTCTGTTTAGAGCTGTACTCTATTCATTAATTGGATTATTTGGTGTTTAGTGACTAGTTTGTGGAGTTTTTGTATATTTTGGAGATAAGCCTTCTGTCATATGTGTTGTTGGTGAAGATCTTTTGGCATTCTGTGAGCTGCCTTTTTGTTTTGTTGATGGTATTCTTTGCCGTACTGAAACTCCTCAGTTTCAGGAGGTCCCATTTATTGATTGTCTATCTCAGTGGCTGTGCTACTGGTGTTATGTTCAGAAAGTGGTCTCCTATGTCAATACCACTTTCTATTCTAAGAGGCTCAGTATGGTTGTATTTTTGTTGAGGTCTTTGATCCATTTGGACTTAATGTTGTATATAGGGATGCATATTAATCTATCTGAAATCTTCTACATATCAGCATCAAGTTATGGCAGCACCATTTGTTGAAGATGCTTTCTTTTTTCCATTGTATAATTTTAGCTTCTTTGTCAAAAATCAGGTGATCATAGGCATATGGATTAATAATAGCATCTTCAATTCAATTCCATTTGTCTATCTGTCTGTTTTTATGCAAATGCTAATCTGTTTTCATTACTGTATCTCTATAGTAGAGCTTAAAGACAGGGATGGTGATGGCTCCAGAAGTTTCTTTATTGTTTTGGCTACTCTGGGCTTTTTGTTTTCCACATGAAGTTTAGTATTGTTCTTTCAAGGTCTGTGAAGAATTGTGCATGGATTTTGTTTTTATGGGGATTGCATTGAATCTGTAGATTGCTTTGGTAAGATTGTCATTTTTACTATGTTTATCCTTCCTATCCAATAACATGGGAGATCTTTCCATTTTCTGATACTTTGTTTCTTTCTTTCTTTAAATATTTAAAGTTCTTGTCATATAGATTCTTCACTTGTTTAATTGTAGTTACCCCCAAGATATTTTATGTTGTTTGTGGCTATTGTAAAGGGTGATGTTTCTCTAATTTCTTTCTCAGCCCATTTATCATCTGTATATAGTAGGGCTATATATTGGTTTTTGAGTTAATCTTGTATCCTACCACTTTGGTGAAGGTGTTTATCAGCTGTAGAAGTTCCGTGGTAGAATTTTTGGGGTCATTTATGTAAACTATCATATCATCTGCAGAGTGAAAGTTTGATTTCTTCCTTTCCAATTAGTATCCCTTTTATCTCATTTTGTGGCCTTGTTGCTCTAGCTAGAACTTTAAGTACAATAGTGAAGAGATATAGAGAGGGTGGGCAGCCTTAGCTTGTTCCTGATTTTAGAGGAATCACATTGAGTTTCTCTCCATTTAGTCTGATGTGGCTGTTGGTTTTCTGTATATTGCTTTTATTATGTTTAGGTATATTCCTGTTATACCTGATCTCTCCAAGACCTTTACCATGAAGGGTTGTTGGATTTTGTTGAAAGCTTTTTCAGCATCTAGTGAGATGATCATGTAATTTTTCTTTTTCAGTTTGTTTATGTGGGGAATTATATTGACAGATTTTCATATATTAAACAATTCCTGCATCTCTGGGATGAAGTCTATTTGATCATGGTGTACTGCTTTTCTGAGGTGTTCTTGAATTTGATTTGCCAGTATTTTATTAAGTATTATTGCATCAATGTTCTTGAGTGAAATTGGTTTGGAGTTCTCTTTCTTAGTTGTGTCCTTGTGTGCTTTGGGTACCAAGGTAATTGTAGCCTCATAAAAAGACTTTGGCAATAACCCTTCCACTTCAATTGTGTGGTACAATTTGAGGAGTATTGATATTAGCTCTTCTTTGATGCTCTGGTAGAATTCTGCACTGAAAGCATCTGGCCCTGGGCTTTGTTTTTTACTTTTTATTTTTTGGTTGGGAGAATTTTGAAGACTGCTTCTATTTCATTAGGAGTTATAGGTCTATTTAAATTGCCTATCTGTTCTTGATTTAATTTTGGTAAGTAATATCCATCTGGAAAATTATCCATTTTCTTTAAATTTTCCAGTTTTGTGGATGATAGGTTTTCAAAGTATGACTTGATGATTCTCTGGATTTCCTCAGTGTCCATTTTTATGTCCCCCTTTTCCTTTCTGATTTTGTAAATCTGCATGTTCTCTCTCTACCTTTGGGTTAGTTTGGATAAAGATTTTTCTATCTTGTTGATTTACTCAAAGAGCCAACTCTTTATTACATATATTCTTTGTATTGTTTTCTTTGCTTCTGCTTTATTGACTTCAGTCCTCAATTGGAATATTTCCTGGTGTCTACTGCTGCTGTGTGAGTTTACTTCTTTTTGCTGTAGACCTTTGAGGTGTGCTGTTAAGTCTCTAGTATGACTGTTCTCCAGTTTATTTGGTGCTATGAACGTTCCTCTTAGCATGCTTTCAAAGTGTGCCATAAGTTTGGGTATGTTGGGCCTTCATTTTCATTGAATTCTAGGAAGTCTTTAGTTTCTTTATTTATTTCTTCCATGACTCAGCATTTTTCAATTTCCAAGGGGTTGTAGGTTTTCTGGAATTTGTATTGTTGATGAATTCTAACTTTAAACCATGTTAATCTGATAAGATACAGTGGCTTATTCCAATTTTTGTATCTGTTGAGGTCTGTTTTGTTGCCTAGTATGTGGTCAATTTTAGATAAGGTTTCATGAGGTGCTGAAAAGAAGGCATATTCCTTTGTGCTTGGATGGAATATTCTAGAGATGTCATCAAATCCAATTGAGTCATAAGTTCAGTTAGTTCCTTTATTTCTTTGTTAAGTTTCTGTCTGGTCTTCCTTTCCAGTGGTGAGAATGAAGTGTTGAAGTCTACCACTATAAGAGTGTGGTGTTTTAAGTGTCTTTTAAGTTTTAGTAATTTTTTTTACAAATGTGGATGCCTTTGTATTTGGGGCATTGATGTTCAGAATTGAGACTTCATCTTGAAGGATTTTTCTGTGATGAATTTGAGATGGCTTTCTTCATCTCTTTTGATTAATTTTAGTTTGGTGTCTAATTTGTTAGATATTAGGATTGCTACACTAGCTTGTTTCTTAGGTCCATTTATTTGGAGAATCTTTTCCCAACACTTTACACTGAGGTAAAATCTCTATTTGAAGTTGAGGTGTGTTTCTTGTATGCAGTAAAAGTATGGGTTCTGTCTTCTTATCCATTGTGTTAGCTTCTGTCTCCTTATAGGTGAATTAAGACCATTGATATCAAGGTATATTAAGAACCATTGATTGTTGATTCCTATTATTTTTTTGATTTGATGGTGGTGGTATTTGTGTGTGTTTCCCCCTTTTTGGTTTTACCAATGAGGGATTATCTGTTGCCTATGTTTTGGTAGTGTAGCTAACTTCCTTGAGTTGGAGTTTGCCTTCCAGTACTATCTGTAGGGTTGGATTTGTGGATAATCATTGTTTAAATCTGTTTTTTGTCATGGAATTTATTCTTTTCTCCATCTACAGAGATTGAAAACTTTGCTAAGTATAGTAGTATGGGCTGTCATTCATGGTCTCTTAGTGTTTGTAGAATATCGATCCCGGACCTCTTGGCTTTCAGAGCTTCCATGGAGAAATCAGGTGTAATTCTGATAGGTCTACCATTATATGTTATTTGGTCTTTTTCCTTTGCGGCTTTTGATATTCTTTCTTTATTCTGTATGTTTGGTGTTTTAATTATTATGTGGTGCAGGGACTATTTTTTATTTTGTCTATTTGGTGTTCTGTAAGCTTCTTGTACTTTCATTGGCATGTCCTTTTTTAGGTTGGGAAATTTTTCTTCTATTATTTTGTTTAGTATATTTTCTGTGACTTTGTGCCTGGCTTCTTTGCATTCTGCTGTACCTATTATTCCTGGGTTTAGTCTTTTCATAGTGTCCCATAATTCCTTGATATTTTGCATTACAGATTTATTTAACTTAAGATTTTCTTTGGTCTATGGACCTATTTCCTGAACACCTGAGATTCTCTCTTCCATCTCTTGTATTCTGTTTCTAAGCTTGCATTTATAGTTCCTGATCATTTACCCAGATTTTCTCTTTCCAGCATTCCCTCAACATGTGTTTTCTTTAGAGCTTCTATTTCAGTTTTTAGGTCTTAAACTGCTTGAATTGTTTTCCTTCATCAGTTTGATTATTTTTTCTTGTGTTTCCTTGCTTTCTTTAAGAACTTTGTTGCTTTCTTGCATTTTTGGGTTTGTCTTTTCCTCCATTTCTTCCATTTTTGTTTTGTTTATCTTTTCTTCTATTACTTTAAGGGATTTTCTCATTTCTTCTTTGAGTGCCTCTATAATCTTCATAAAGTTATTTCTAAGGCATTCTCTTCTACTTCATCTGCATTGGGGTATTCAGATTTTGCTTGTGTTGAATCCTAGACTCTGGTGGTGTCATATTACTCTTTATGTTGTTGAATGTGTTCTTATAATGTTGTCTGCCCATTATTTCCTCCAGTTGTTGTAGTTGGGGCCTGTAGCTTAGGTGGTTGATGTTCCTCTCCCAGTGGGGACAAGCAAGGCTCCAATAGTGGAAGAGGCAGTGATGGATGGTTTGGAGTATGAGGTGGGTACCTACAAGTCTCTGGGCTTTCCCTCACAGTGGAGGCAGAGTCAATGCTCCAATGATGGTAGATGCAGCGCTAGATGGTTTGATGCTGCCCTCAGGTATCTGGGTATTCAATGGGCCTGAATGTTAATCTACTTCTACTGCAAGATTATGTCAAGAATTATTATAATGAGCCCTTCCAAGCCCCAAACTCTGGCGATCCCAGCTAGGTGAGCTTGGGTCTCCGGGGGAACACTCCCCATTCTCCACCCGACCGCATCCCCTCAATGTTCCAGGCCCCTTGATCTTCCGGGGCCGCTCCTGGCATCCAGAAGACCCGCCCACACAGGAAAGACATCAGACCTTCTAGGCCCCAATCTCCGGCGATCCCAGCTAGGAAAGACATCAGCCCTTCCAGGCCCCAAACTCCGGTGATCCCAGTCAGCTTCAGGAAGAAAGGAGACCAGTGGAGACAGCAAGACCTCACCAGCACCCACTGGAAGAAGAAAAAGGAAGAAGACAGAATAAGAGCTCACTCAGCAGTCAAAAGACCAACATGACTCCACCAGAATCTAGGGAACCGACGCCAGTAAGACCTGAAAAGCACTACATAGATGATGCAGAGGAGACAGACCTTAAAAATCATTTTATGAAGATGATACAGACCCTCAAAGAAGAAACGAGGAAAGCCCTTAATGAAATAGAGGAAAAAACAAACAAAAAATCCATGAAAAGGGGGGGACATTCAAGAAATAAACAAATCTCTCAAAGAATCTAAAGAGAACCAAAAAACAACCAAACAAATGAAAGAAACAACTCGAACAGTTGAAGGATTGAAAGCTGAAATAGAAACAATAAAGAAAACACAGAATGAGGGGATGCTGGTAATGGAAAAGCTGGGTAAACAATCAGGAACTACAGATGCAAGTATCACCAATAGAATACAAGAGATAGAAGAGAGAATCTCAGGTGTTGAAGACTCATTAGAGGATATACAGTCGTCAACCAAAGAAAATATCAAAACCAATAAATCCCTAACACAAAATATCCAGGAAATATGGGACACCGTGAAGAAGCCAAACTTGAGAATAATAGGTATAGAAGAAGGCAAAGAAATACAGCTCAAAGGTTCTGAAAACATATTCAAAAAAATCATAGAAGAAAACTTCCCTAACCTAAAGAAGGATATGCCTATGAAAATACAAGAATCTTACAGAACACCAAATAGGCTGGGCCAGAAAAAGAAGTCACCTAGCCATATAATAATCAAAACATCAAACCTACAGAATAAAGAGAAAATATTAAGAGCAGCTAAAGAAAAAGGCCGAGTAACATATGAAGGCAGACCTATCCAAATTACACCTGTCTTCTCAATGGAAACTATGAAAACCAGAAGATCCTGGACAGATGTCCTACAAACAATAAGGGAACATGGATGCCAGCCAAAACTACTATATCCAGCAAAGCTTTCAATTACCATAGATGAAGAAAATAAAATATTCCATGACAAAGCCAGATTTAAACAATACGTGTCCATGAATCCAGCTCTACAGAAAGTGCTAGAAGGAAAATTTACATCCAAGGAAGATAACTACACTCACAAAGACACAGGCAATATATAATCCCACTTTACATGACACCAAAAGAAAAAGGGAGGAGAAACTACACAAAATAACTTCCTACCAATAAATCAAGCACAAACAAGAATCATCAATCAGTGGTCATTGATATCCCTCAATGTCAACAGCCTCAACTTGCCTATAAAAAGACACAGACTAGCAGAACGGATACAAAGACAGAACCCATCCTTCTGCTGCATACAAGAAACACATCTCAACATCAAACACAGATGGTATCTCAGGGTAAAGGGTTGGGAAAAGATTTTCCAATCAAATGGACCCAAGAAACAAGCGGGTGAACAATCCTAATATCTAACAAACTAGACTTCAAATTAAAATCAATCAAAAGAGATGAAGAAGGACATTTCATATTCATCAAAGGAAAAGTCCATCAAGATGAAGTCTGAATTTTAAACATCCACGCCCCAAAGGCACCTACATTTGTGAAAGAAACATTACTAAAGCTCAAATTGCATATAAAATCACACACACTAATAGTAGGAGACTTCAACACTCCGCTCTCACCACTAGACAAGACCTCCAGACAGAAACTTAACAAAGAAACAAAAGAACTAAAGAAGTTATGACTCAACTGTGTTTAACAGACATCTATAGAACATTCCACCCAAACACAAAGGGATATACCTTCTTCTCAGCACCACATTGAACCTTCTCTAAAATTGACCACATAATAGGAAACATAGCAAATCTCCACAGATACAAAAAAAAATTGGAATAACCGCCTATATCCTCTCAGACCACCATGCATTAAATTTAGAATTCAACAATAACACAATTTGCAGAAACCCTACAAACTCATAGAAATTGAACAGTGCACAATTGCACCATTGCTGGGTAAAGGAAGAAATAAAAAAAAGAAATTAAAGACTTCCTGGAAGTCATGAGAATGAAGACACAACATATGCAAACCTATGGGACACTTTGAAAGCAGTGCTAAGAGGAAAGCTCATAGCACTTAGGGCCCACATGAGGAACTGGAGAACAGTCATACTAGAGAACTAATAGCAAAGCTGAACGTTCTAGAACAAAAAGAAGCAAACAAACCCAGGAAGAGCAGATGCCAGTAAATAATCCAATTGAGGGCTAAAATCAATCAAGTAGAAACCAGGAAAACTCTGAGAAGAATCAATGAAACAAAGAGTTGGTTCTTTGAGAAAATCAATAAAATAGACAAACCTCTGTCCAAACTACCCAAAAGACAGAGAGAGTGAGCATGCTAATTAACAAAATCAGAAATGAAAAAGGGGACATAACAATGGACTCTGAGGAAATCCATAGAATCATCAGAGCATACTTTGAAAGTCTGTACTCCACAAAATTTGAAAATTTAAAGGAAATGGACAATTTCCTGGATAGATATCACTTGACAAAACTAAATGAAGAGCACATAAACAATCTAAACAGACCTACAACCCTTAATGAAATAGAAGCAGTCATCAAAAGTCTCCCAAGCAAAAAAAGCCCAAGCCCAGATGGCTTCAGTGCAGAATTCTACCAGAAATTCAAAGAAGAGTTAACTCCAATACTCCTCAAAGTATTCCACACAATAGAAGCAGGAGGCTCACTGCCAAACTCTTTGTACGAGCCTACAATTACCTTGATACCCAAGCCACACAAAGACACGGCTAAGAAAGAGAACTATAGACCAATTTCCCTCATGAACATTAATGCAAAAATACTCAATAAAATACTCACAAACCGGTTTCAAGAACACATCAGAAAAATCATCCAACATGATCAAGTAGGCTTCATCCCAGGAATGCAGGGATGGTTCAACATTAGAAAATCTATCAATGTAATCCACCATATAAACAAACTGCGAAAGAAAAACCACATGATCATCTCACTAGATGCTGAAAAAGCCTTTGACAAGATCCAGCACCCCTTCATGATAAAGGTCCTAGAGAGATCAGGGATAACAGGAACATACCTGAATATAATACAAGCAATATACACTAAACCAACAGCTAACATCAAACTAAATGGACAGAAACTCAAAGCAATTCCTCTAAAAACAGAAACAAGACAAGGCTGTCCACTCTCTGCATATCTCTTCAATATTGTACTTGAAGTCCTAGCTACAGCAATAAGACAACAAAAGCAGATTAAGGGGATACAAATAGGAAAACAAGAAGTCAAACTTTCACTACTTGCAGATGATATGATAGTTTACATAAGTGACCCGAAAAACTGTGCATGGGAACTGCTAGAGCTGATAAACACCTTCAGCAAAGTAGCAGGATACAAGGTAAACTGAAAAAAATCAGTGACCCTATTATATACAGATGATGAAGTGACTGAGAAAGAAATCAGAAAAACCTCACCCTTTATGATAGCCATAAACAGCATGAAATACCTGGGGATAATGTTAACCAAGGAAGTGAAAGACCTGTATATCAAGAACTTTGTGTCTTTAAAGAAAGAAATCAAAAAAGATACCAGAAAATGGAAAGATCTCCCATGCTCTTGGATTGGTAGGATCAACATAATAAAAATGGCAATCTTGCCAAAAGCAGTCTACAGATTCAATGCAATCCCGATCAAAATTCCAGCACAATTCTTCACAGACCTGGAAAGAACATTAATCAACTTTATATGGAAAAACAAAAAAGGCCCAGGATAGCCAAAACAACCCTATACAATAAAGGAACATCAGGAGACATCACCATACCTGATTTCAAGCTCTATTATAGAGCTATAGTCCTGAAAACAGCTTGGTATTGGCACAAAAATAGGCAGGTAGACCAATGGAAGCAAATTGAAAACCCTGACTTTAACCCACACACCTATGAACACTTGATTTTTGACAAAGTAGCTAAAACTATACAATGGAAAAAAGAAAGCATCTTCAACAAATGGTGCTGGCATAACTGGATACTGGTATGCAGAAGACTGCAGATAGATCCATGTTTATCACCTTGTACAAAACCTAAGTCCAAATGGATCAAAGATCTCAACATGAATCCAGCCACACTGAAACTTTTAGAAGAGAAAGTGGGAGATACTCTTCAACGAGTTGGTACAGGAGGCTACTTCCTGAACATAGCACCAGTGGCACAGACACTGAGATCAACAATCAACAAATGGGACTTCATGAAACTAAAAAGCTTCTGTAAGGCAAAGGACACAGTCAACAAGACAGAAAGGCAGTCCACAGAATGGGAAAAGATATTCACTGACCCCATATCTGACATAGGGCTAATCTCCAAAATTTACAAAGAACTCAAGAAGCAAGTTTCCCAAACACCAAAGGATCCAATTAAAAGGTGGGGTACAAAACTAAACAGAGAATTCTCAATAGAGGAGGCTACAATGGCCAAGAGACACTTAAGAAATTGCTCAACATCCTTAGCCATTAGGGAAATGCAAATCAAACAACTTTGAGATACCATCTTACTCCTGTCAGAATGGCTAAAATCAAAAACACTGAAGACAATTTATGCTGGAGAGGATGTGGAGAGAGGACAACACTCCTCCTCCACTGCTGGTGGGAGTGCCAACTCGTACAGCCACTTTGGAAAGCAGTATGGAGATTCCTGAGGAAAATGGGAATCAATCTACCACAAGACCCAGCAATTCCACTCTTAGGCATATATCCAAAGGAAGCAAATTCATACAACAAGGGCATCTGCTCCACTATGTTCATAGTAGCATTATTTGTAATAGCCAGAACCTGGAAGCAACCTAAATGCCCCTCAACTGAACAGTGGATAGAGAAAATATGGTACATTTACACAATGGAGTATTACTCAGCAGAAAAAAACAATAGAATCTTGAAATTTGCAGGTAAATGTATAACACTGGAAGAAACCATCCTGAGTGAGGTAACCCAGTCACAAAAAGACAAACAGGGTATGTACTCACTCATATATGGATTTTAGACATGGATCAGGAGAGTGCTAGTCTGCACTTCCACTGACAGAGAGTCTGGGAAACAGGAAAGAACCTAAAAGATATGCATGGTACCCAAGAGAAGAGAAATAAGGCAAGATCCTCTGAACAGTTGGGGAACATGGCGAGAGGTGGGGGGACCTGGGAAATAGAGAGGGTGAGAAGTGGAAGAGAGAGTAAGACTTGGAGGAACAGGAAGGTAGACTGGGGGGGTAGGATAGGGGGAAGAGGGAATCATAGGTTAGAAGACAGATCAGGCACCATTGTGACCTCTAGTGATCTAAACGGATGACACCAATTGGCAAGCTAAGCAATAGTGGAGAGACCACCTCGAATGCCCATTCCTGATAGTGAACTTGATGTCTATAACCATCCTGGAGCCTTCATCCAGTAACTGATGGAAGCAGAGGCAAACACCCACAGTTAAACACTGAACAGAACCCCAGGAACCCAGCGACAGAGAGAGAGGAGCGATGAGCAAATTGGCAAAGAATGGGCTGTAAAAACCAGCAGAGACAGCTGATCCGAACAGGGGAGAGCTCTTGGACCCCAGACCGACAGCTGGGAAGCCAGCATGGGACTGATCCAGACCCCCTGAATGTGAGAGTCAATGAGGAGGCCTGGGCTACCTATGGGGTCCTGAGCAATGGATCAGTGTTTATCCCTCGAATACTAACAGACATCGTGTGCCCATAATACAAAGAGGGTTGCTCTATCTGCCTGGACTCTTAGGGAGTGCCTGGACCCTACCCTGAGTGAAATGATAGACTCTAGATAACCCCTATGGGGAAGGAATTGGCAATAGGGTGGGAGGATGGGGGGATCGTGGAGGGGGTGCGGGAGGAGGGGAGGGAGAGGGAACTGGGACTGACATGTAAAACAGCTATTTAAAATTAAAATAAAAATAAATAAAGTGTGCATTTGAGACTGGAGGTGCACACTCAGAGGCACAGTGCTCACCTAGCATGCATGAAGCTCTTGGTTAAATTCCCAGCACCCCAATAAATAAATGCATGGATACATGCATGCATACATACATACATACATACATACATACATACATACATACATACAAAGCTGGAGATGCAGCTCAGTGATAGAGTACTTGCCTAGCAAGCTTGAGGCTCTGGGTTCAATTTTAAGCACCGCAATTTGTTAATTAGTTAATTAATAAAAGACTGGGATGTGGCTCTGCGGTAGGGTATTCATGTGGGATGTATAAGATCCTGAGTTTTAATAACTGAACTGCAAAAAAATAGAAATAAAATACAAAGCACACACTCTACAATCTTAGGAGCAAGTCCCATATGCTCTAAAGGTCCTGGAGAATGCCACAGGGATGAGTCCATGGCATTCTTCCCATGAGCCGTGATGTTATGATCGCTGTGCCCATTTTACAGATTAGGAAGCTAAAGCCCAGAGAGAAGAGACAACTTGCCCAAGGACCAAGAACTGGTTAAAAGGCACAACAAGAATTCTACCCCAACCGCTACCTAAATACTTCTTTCAATATCTAAAGCAGAGGCCTGGGGTCAAGATTCATGCACCAGAGATATATCCTTCTCTAAAAAAAAGAATTATTATAATGAAATTTGGACTGCATTAAAAGTAAACATTATATTCCCAGCATATAGACACACCCTACAGTCTCAAAAACCTCTAGAAACCCTGGAATCACTGTCCAATCACTGGCTCTGGCAGTGTAAAGCCCTATACAATGCCATCTGGATTCATCCAACTTAGAGGTCTGGGAATGTTGGAAAGGAGGAAAGATAGATCTCCCTGACTCCACTGACTTAACTACAAAAACTATTCAAAATCTTTATCTCATTATTTGAGTCACTGGATCTGAGAACTGGCACTCACAATTATGTAGCAGTGGGGCAAGATAATATCTTCTGCAATATTTTGGTTTTACTCAGAGACAGTTTGCCAATACAATCATAAAAATCTGTAGATACTGCTAAGTGACTGCCAGGTGTTTCTTTATTTAATCTTCCCACATTGCAAATAGTTAACATAAATTTGATAGAGAATTAAAGTCCCAAGTGTGTCAAGGAAACTTTTAACAGAGCCACAGCCACAATCATCCTTTTAAAGTATTTTCAGGTAACACTTCTCTATTTGCCCTAAGCTCCTTTAAAGGTGACATCCCTCCCTGCCTCTTATGATTCTTGCATCTGCACATTCCCAAAAATTGCAATTACTCAAGTGTGGGGATTATTCTGTATGTTCCTTATGCTTACAAAAGCAATATCTGACTTAGCTAGAAAGACAGACTGTCTTATAGACTCTTGTCACCTATGGGTCTCTTCACATTGGTAGCAATGGAGACACAATATAAACTCAGAGAATCTTGGTAATTGGATTTCTCCTTAATTAACATGGGCATATTGACTGAAGCTGAATCTTAGAGTCCATGGGCCATTGGTTTAGACAATTTGGAGACTTTATCTGTAGGTGGAGATGTCCCAACACTAAGAGATTCACTGGGAAAATTGAATTCATCAGAAGTGGCAACTCAGACTTGGGAGAGATTTCAATGTCTGCCTAAAGTCAGAGAATCCATTTCAAAATGATCATATGACTTTGTCTCCTCTTGTGTTTAGAAAAGATTGATTCATGTTGTGAAGAATGTATAGGTTTCTTCTCTTCTTTTCTATTCATTTATTTCACATTCAAGTTGTTGAACATCTACTATGTATATTGAAACATGTAGATACTACAAGAGATTTCAGTTATACAAAATAAAGACAAAGATAGATTAATATGATAGCCAAGTTTTATATCTTGGCTGTTAATCACACAGAAAGCATTGTCTGATTACAGTATTACAAAACATGGAAAAACAAAATTCCATCTGTAAGACTGATTTCAGTGAGAATCCTCAGTTCTTTAGGGGGATCAAAGAAAGAGGAAACAATTTCTGTGCTTTAAAGGATGATGGATAAGGTGATCAACAGAGTAGAGGAAGGGGCACACCAGATTAGGAGGCTGAAGATTGTGATACACAGACTGTGAAGCCAGTTGCAAAAGCAAATTCACTTGTGACAACAGTCCATGAAATCTTCTTTGACCCACTGACAAGAGCTTTCAGTCTAGCATTATCTTTAAGGCCTTTTGGTTCTGCTACAAGTGATCTTGTCTCTGACTTGAAAAATTCACATTGACCATAACCATAGCAATGCTTGGGTGTCAGCCAGCTTCCCTGATGTATTGTCTGCAAAGCAGGCAGAAAGGTACAGAGCAATACACATAGTGGGCATTCAAAAACTTAAGATATATTCTTCTATTTTTCAGAAAGTCAGTTATTGAAAAGGGGAGTTATGTTACCAGCCAGGTTCTTATTTGCAAGTAAAAAAAATTGGCGAAAGTTATTTAATGTCTAGCCTTGGCAAAGTCCTGGGAATTTGCCTTGGGACACTCAATCTCCAGGGCAATTAGTCTATTTTGAATTTGGTGAGGCCTAGCTAAATACCTGGCTATTAATATATATATGTGTGTGTGTGTGTGTGTGTGTGTGTGTGTGTGTGTGTGTGTGTGTGTGTGTGTGTTGGTAATGTACAGTTTTCCTCCACCAGCTGCTTTGGTTTTTCCCCCACCAGCAGCTTGGGCTCTGCCACAGTTGCAGTCCCCAAATAACACACAGGATGCTGTATTAATTATGAAGCTGTTGGCCATTTGCTTGGTTTCTTACTGGCTATCTCTGACGTAAGTATTTACTCCATAATTGTTAATCTAAGTATTTCTCTTACCGGAGAAAGGGTCCGGACTTCTTACCCCTATTGTGGCTACATCGTGGCTCTCTGTGTTTCTTGTTCCCAGAGTCCTCCTCGACTCCTAGTCCCACCCATTTTGCTTCCTTATTTGTCAACAGTGCGTTATTCAACAACCAATAAGAGAAAGATTTCAGAATGACAGCTCCCATCATATATTGCTGTTGAAAGTTGTGATAGTTTATTTAAAAAACAAAAAACAACAATGACCAAAAAATTATACCACACCGATCGTGGTGACCAGCATACACATAAAGGCTTTTCTCTTGAGTATTGCAGTATCTGTAGACACTGAAATGTTTCAATAGGACCAAGAACATTAGCAAATAAGGATCTTGGATGAAAATGGACATTAATAGCTCTGGCACTTTCACCCACATAATTTTTTTAAAATCCCATGAAGCAGTGGCATTATGCCATGTAGTTAAAAAGGAAAAAAGTTGACTTGGAAAGAGGCAGCATGAACTTACACTTCTTTGTATTTTATTCTTTAGTTTTTATAATGTGAGCTATGTCCACCCAGGCTAAAGCACAATCATAAAAGACACCTCAAGTAATTTCCCCACTATTGCTGAATAAGTTTAGTAATTTTACTTTAAAAATTCAAAACAAAAAGACAAATAAATGTGACTTTCAAATCATTTCAAAAGCAGAGAGACTATTTATTCAATATCAACCCAAACAAATTAAATGCTATCAATCTAACCTCCAAATTCTTCAATAAAATTAAGTTTTTAAATGTATACAGGCTTTCTTTATCTAACTGTACTTTGCATCAACAAGAGGAAGTTGGTTTTTAAGAGAACATGTTTGCTGGCGATCAGTGGTGGCGCATGCCTTTATTTTATTCACCAAAATTACTCGGTATAAAAAAAGGTCATTATTCTGACAAATCACAGACATGACTGTGTCCAGAAAGTATAAGACACACCACTAAAGGGCTATGGAAAGGCCACTCAGAATGTTATGGACAGGAACAACCAGTCATTCATTGTCAGTAGCCCTACCAGCTTTGCCAAGTAGAGCTCCCACAAAACGTCTGGTCACTGGGCTTTGCCAAGTAGCTTCCCAACAATGTCTAGTAGGTAGACTTATTAAATGCTCGTTTTCACTGCTGTATAGTCTTTTGGTAGCCTCTGGCAAAGGGTAGTTAGTACACATGAACTTTGTTTTACTTTAAATACCTTGTTTCACATGTCAATCCCAGTTCCCTCTCGCTCCCCTCCTCCAGCACCCACATTCCGTCCCGTCCAGCCTCTCACCCTATAACAACTTCCTTCCACATAAGGGATATATAGTCTGTCATTTGACTCAGGGAAGGGTCCAGTCACTCCCCTAAGAGTCCAAGCTGAGAGTGCATCCCTTTTTGTGTTATGGACACACTAAGTCCGTTTGTATGCCAGGGATAAACACTGATTCACTGCCCAGGGCCCCATAGGTTGCCCAGGCCTCCTCAGTGACTCTCACATTCAGAAGGTCTAGATCAGTCCCAAGCTGGCCTCCCAACGGTCAGTCTGGGGTCCAAGAGCTCTACCCTGTTCAGAGCAGCTGTCTCTGCTGGTTTTGCCAGCCCATTCTTTGCCAATTTGCTCATCACTACTCTCTCTCTGTCACTAGGTTCCCTGGGTTCAGTTCAGTGTTTAACTGTGGGTGTTTGCCTCTGCTTCCATCAGTCACTGGATGAAGGCTCCAGGATGGTTATAGACATCAAATTCATTATCAGGAATGGGCATTCAAGGTGGTCTCTCCACTATTGCTTATCTTGCCAATTGGTGTCATCCCTTTAGATCACTAGAGGTCTCACTGGAGCCAGATCTGTCTTCTAACCCACGATTCCATCTTCCCACTATTCTACCCCCGACTCAACCTTCCTGCTCCACCATGACCTACTCTCTCTTCCTCTCCCCCCTTCTTCCCATCTCCCACTACTCACCCACCCCTCATCGTGTTCCCAATCTGTTCAGAAGATCTTGCCTCATTCCTCTTCTCTGGGATACCATGCATATCTCTCTTAGGTTCTTTCCTGTTTCCCAGACTCTCTGTCAGTGGAAGTACAGATTGGCACTCTCCTGATCCATGTCTAAAATCGATATATGAGTGAGTACATACCATGTTTGTCTTTTTGTGTCTGGGTTACCTCACTCAGGATGGTTTCTTCTAGTGCTGTTCATTTGCCTGCAAATTTCAAGATTCCATTGTTTTTTTTCAGCTGCGTAGTACTCGATTGTGTAAATATACCACATTTTCTCTATCCACTGTTCAGTTGAGGGGCATCTAGGTTGCTTCCAGGTTCTGGCTATTACAAATGATGCTGCTATGAAAATAGTGGAGCAGATGTCCTTGTTGTATGAATGGGCATCTTTTGGATATATACCTAAGAGTTGAATTGCTGGGTCTTGTGATAGATTGATTCCCATTTTCCTGAGCAATCTCCATACTGCTTTCCAAATTGGCTGTACAAGTTGGCACTCCCACCAGCAGTGGAGGAGTGTTCCCCTTTCTCCACATCCTCTCCATCATACGTTGTCTTTGGTGTTTTTGATTTTAGCCTTTCTGAGACGATTAAGATGGTATCTCAGAGTTGTTTTGATTTGAATTTCCCTGATGGCTAAGGATGTTGAGCAATTTCTTAAGTGTCTCTTGGCCATTTTAGCCTCCTCTATTGAGAATTCTCTATTTAGTTCTGTACCCCACCTTTTAATTGGATCCTTTGGTGTTTTGGAGACTTGCTTCTTGAGTTCTTTTTAAATTTTGGAGATTAGCCCTCTGTCAGATGTGGGGTCAGTGAATATCTTTTCCCATTCTGTGGACTGCCTTTTTGTCTTGTTGACTGTGTCCTTTGCCTTACAGAAGCTTTTTAGTTTCATGAAGTCCCATTTGTTGATTGTCGATCTCAGTGTCTACACCACTGGTGTTATGTTCAGGAAGTGGTCTCCTATACCAACTCGTTAAAGAGTATCTCCCAATTTATCTCCTAAGAGTTTCAGTGTGGTTGGATTTATGTAGAGAACTTTCATCCATTTGGACTTACGTTTTGTACAAGGCAATAGACATGGATCTATCTGCAGTCTTCTGCATGCCAATACACCGTTATGCCAGCACCATTTGTTGAAGATGCTTTCTTTTTTCCACTGTATAGTTTTAGCTTCTTTGTCAAAAATCAAGTGTTCATAGGTGTGTGGGTTAAAATCAGGGTTTTCAATTCGGTTCCACTTGTCAACCTGCCAATTTTTGTGCCAATACCAAGCTGTTTTCAGGACTATAGCTCTATAATAGAGCTTGAAATCAGGTATGGTGATGCCTCCTGAAGTTCCTTTATTGTATAGGGTTGTTTTGGCTATCCTGGGTCTTTTGTTTTTCCATATAAAGTTGATTAATGTTCTTTTCAGGTCTGTGATGAATTGTGCCAGAATTATGATAGGGATTGCATTGAATCTGTAGACTGCTTTTGGCAACATTGCCATTTTTATTATGTTGATCCTACCAATCCAAGAGCATGGGAGATCTTTCCATTTTCTGGTATCCTCTTTGATTTCTTTCTTTAAAGTCTCAAAGTTCTTGATATACAGGTCTTTCACTTCCTTGATTAACATTATGCCCAGATATTTGATGCTGTTTAAGACTATTGTAAAGGGTGATGTTTCTCTGATTTCGTTCTCAGCCACTTCATCATCTGTATAATAGGGCCACTGATTTTTTTGAGTTTACCTTGTATCCTGCCACTTAGCTGAAGGTGTTTATCAGCTCTAGGAATTATTTTGCAGAGTTTTTTGGGTAACTTATGTAGACTATCATATAATCTGCAAATAGTGAAAGCTTGACTTCTTCTTTTCCTATTTGTATCCGCTTAATCTGCTTTAGTTGTCTTATTGCTGTAGCTAGGACTTCAAGTACAATATTGAAGAGATATGGAGAGAGTGAACAGCCTTGTCTTGTTCCTGATTTTAGTGGAATTGCTTTGAGTTTCTGTCCATTTAGTTTTATGTTAGCTGTTGGTTTAGTGTATATTGCTTTTATTATATTTAGGTATGTTCCTGTTATCCCTGATCTCTCTAGGACCTTTATCATGATGGGGTGCTGGATTTTGTCAAAGGCTTTTTCAGCATCTAGTGAGATGGTCATGTGGTTTTTCTTTCGCAGTTTGTTTATATGGTGGATTGCATTGATACATTTTCTAATGTTGAACCATCCCTGCATTCCTGGGATGAAACCTACTTGATCAAGGTGGATGATTTTTCTGATGTGTTCTTGAATCTGGTTTTATTGAGTATTTTTGCATCAATGTTCATGAGGGAAATTGGTCTATAGTTCTCTTTCTTAATTGTGTCTTTGTGTAGCTTGGGTATCAAGGTAATTGTAGCCTCATAATAAGAGTTTGGTAGTGAGCCTCCTGCTTCTATTGTGTGGAATACTTTGAGAAGTATTGGAATTAGCTCTTCTTTGAATTTCTGGTTGAATTCTGCACTGAAGCCATCTGGGCTTGTGCTTTTTTTGGTTGGGAGACTTTTCATGACTGCTTCTATTTCATTAAGGGCTATGGGTCTGTTTAGATTGTTTGTCTGTTCTTCATTTAGTTTTGGCAAGTGATATCTATCCAGGAAATTGTCCAATTCCTTTAAATTTTCAAATTTTGTGGAGTACAGATTTTCAAAGTATGCCCTGATGATTCTCTGGATTTCCTCAGAGTCCGTTGTTATGTCCCCCTTTTCATTTCTGATTTTGTTAATTAGCATGCTCTCTCTCTCTGTCTTTTGGTTAGTTTGGACAGAGGTTTGTCTATTTTGTTGACTTTCTCAAAGAACCAACTCTTTGTTTCATTGATTCTTCTCAGAGTTTTCCTGGTTTCTACTTTATTGATTTCAGCCCTCAATTTGATTATTACCTGGTGTCTGATCCTACTGGGTGAGTTTGCTTCTTTTTGTTCTAGAGCATTCAGATGTGCTATTAATTCTCTAGTGTGACTGTTCTCCAGTTTCTTCATGTGGGAACTTAGTGCTATGAACTTTCCTCTCATAACTGCTTTCAGAGTGTCCCATTAGTTTGGGTATGTTGTGTCTTCATTCTCGTTGAATTCCAGGAAGTCTTTAATTTCTTTTTTATTTCTTCCTTTATTCAGGGATGGTGCAATTATGTATTTTCAATTTCCATGAGTGTGTAGGGTTTCTGCGATTTGTGTTATTGTTGAATTCTGATTTTAATGCATGGTGGTCTGATAAGATACAGGGCATTATTCTAATTTTTTTGTATCTGTGGAGATTTGCTATGTTTCCTATTATGTGGTCAATTTTAGAGAAGGTTCCATGTGGCTCTGAGAAGAAGGTATATCCCTTTGTGTTTGGGTGGAATGTTCTATAGATGTCGGTTAAACCCAGTGGGGTCATACCTTCTATTAGTTCTTTTGTTTCTTTGTTAAGTTTCTGTCTGGAGGTCCTGTCTAGTGGTGAGAGAGGAGTTTTGAAGTCTCCTACTACTAGTGTGTGAGATTTTATGTGCAATTTGAGCTTTAGTTATGCTTCTTTCACGAATGTGGGTGCTTTTGTATTTGGGGCATATATGTTTAAAATTGAGACTTAATCTTAATGGACTTTTCCTTTGATGAATATGAAATGTCCTTCTTCATCTCTTTTGATTGATTTTAATTTGAAATCTAGTTTGTTAGATATTAGGATTGCTACACCCGCTTGTTTCTTGGGTCCATTTGATTGGAAAATCCTTTCCCAACCCTTTACTCTGAGGTAACATCTGTTTTTGATGTCTAGATGTGTTTCCTGTATGCAGCAGAAGGATGGGTTCTGTCTTCATATCCATTCTGCTAGTATGTGTCTTTTTATAGGCAGGTTGAGTTCGTTGACATTGTGGGATATTAATGAACATTGATGATTCTTGTTTGTGCTTGATTTATTGGTAGTGGAGTTATTGTGTGTAGGTTCTCCTTCCTTTTTCTTTTGGTGTTTGGTAAAGAGGGATTTTCTATTACCTGTGTCTTTGTAGTGTAGTTATCTTTATTGCGTCTAGGTTTTCCTTCCAGCACTTTCTGTATAGCTGGATTCATGGATACGTATTGTTTAAATCTGGCTTTGTCATGGAATATTTTGTTTTCTCCATATATGATTGCGATCCCCGGAGGGAACCCCCGACCCGCGGGGATGAGGTGATGAGGGTGGCTACTAATTTGGTGGGTCTTCACAAGCAGATCCGATCTTAAAAAGCAAACTTCAAGAGGTTAAAGGAAACAGGCTCAAGACAACTTTTACTGATCAAGAGCGTTTATTTTTGGGGTGAAATAGTTCTTATAGAATCTCAGGGGGCGGTACAAGCATGCCAATCAAGTCTCAACTCAAATATACACCAAATAAGGTAAAGACGAAGCTGTAATTTTCCATCAGTTGCATTCCACAAATGCTTGTCAGCGTAAGTCAGGTGCAGGAATTAGGGAGGGGTAAAAGGTATTCAAAGGAACACATTAACCTTTTGTTAACAAAGACAATTGCTCTATAAGGGTTACTTCCGCCTATCATTGTGGTAAAAGCATCCAAAGGAACACATTAACCCTTTGCCAACAAAGGCAATTGTTCTATAAGGGTTACTTCCCCTGGCTAGGCGGGTGGGCTGCCCTGTGTAAATTTAACTTTTGTGGTTAACTTTTTCCTTTGTCTCAAGGGCATGTGTGTGCACAGTCACATAGGCAGAAGGCCAAGAAAAGGTTGACAGACTCCATTTTGTTCAAGGTTCTTAGCAGTCCCCAACACAGGATAATTGAAAGCTTTGCTGGATATAATAGTCTGGGCTGGCATTCTTGATCCCTTAGCATTTGTAGGACATCTATCCAAGATCTTCTGGCTTTCATAGTTTCCATTGAGAAGTCAGGTGTAATTCGGATAGCTCTGCCTTTATATGTTACTTGGCCTTTTTCTTTAGCTGATCTTAATATTTTCTCTTTATTCTGTAGGTTTGATGTTTTGATTATTATATGGTGAGGTGACTTCTTTTTCTGGTCCAGCCTATTTGGTGTTCTGTAAGATTCTTGTATTTTCATAGGCATATCCTTCTTTAGGTTAGGGAAGTTTTCTTCTATGATTTTGTTGAATATGTTTTCTGTACCTTTGAGCTGTATTTCTTAGCCTTCTTCTATACCTATTATTCTCAGATTTGACTTCTTCACGGTGTTCCATATTTCCTGGATATTTTGTGTTAGGGATTTGTTGGTTTTAAGATTTTCTTTGGTTGATGACTGTATATCATCTAATGAGTCTTCAACACCTGAGATTCTCTCTTCTATCTCTTGTATTCTATTGGTTATACTTGCATCTGTAGTTACTGATCATTTAGCCAGCTTTTCTATTTCCAGTATCCCCTCATTCTGTGTTTTCTTTATTGTTTCTATTTCAGCTTTTAATCCTCCTACTGTTTGAGTTGTTTCCTTCATTTGTTTGTTTTTTTTTCTTGGTACTCTTTAGATTCTTTGAGATATTTGTTTAGTTCTTGAACTTTTTCCCCCATTTCATGGATTTTTGTTTGTTTTTTCCTCTATTTCTTTAAGGGATTTCTTCATTTCCTCTTTGAGGGTCTCTATCTTCTTTATAAAATAATTCTTAAGGTCTGTCTCCTCTGCTTTGTCTATGTAGTGCTTTTCAGGTCTTGTGGGCATTGGTTCTCTAGATTCTGGTGGAGTCATATTGGTCTTTCTATTGCTGAGTGAGCTTTTATTCTGTCTTCTTCCCATTTCTTCTTCCAGTGGGTGCAGGTGGGGACTTTCCATCTCCACTGGTCTCCTTCTTTCCTGAACCTGAAGCTGGGGATGCTGACACTGAAGCTGAAGCTGAAGCTGGGTTCGCCCAAGATTGGGGCCTGGAATGGCTGATGCCTTTCCTGTGTGGGTGGGTCTTCTGGATGCCAGGAGTGGGCCCCCGGAAGATTGAGGGGATGAGTGTTGGGTGGGGGATGGGGAGTGGCCCCCCCAGAGACCCAGGTTCACCTGAAGCTGGGATCACCAGAGGTTGGGGCCTGGAAGTGCTGATGCCTTTCCTCAGTACACATGAACTTTTTAGGGCTCAGTCCTCATCCATCACTTATTAACCATCTTCAGGCTCCGGGCATCTGTCTTTCACTATTAGTTCTTGATTACCTTGATTGGGTTCATTCCTAAGTATTTTATTTTGTCTAAGTCACTACTATGAATGATGTTGATTCCGTGATCTCTTTTTTACAGTTTGTCCCTGGTATATAGAAAAGCCACTGACATTTCTGTGTAATCTTTTATTGTGCACAATGCTGAAAGTCTTTATAGATATAAGGGATTTTTAGGGATTCTCTAGTGTCTCCAATGTGTAGAATAATATCACCTGCAAAAATGGATTGTTCAGCTTATTCTTTTCCTATTTGTATGTATTTTATTACCTTTTCTCATCTTATTGTTCTATTTAAGCATGCACAACATTCAATAGGAGTGAAAATGGACATCCATACTGACAATGAATCCATAATCTTTTCAATTTAGCATCACAGGCTTGTGACATGCAGCCTTTATTGTATTGAGGTATGCTCAGTCCTCCATCCCTCTCTATGATTGGTCACAAAAGGTTATTGATTTTTATCAAAGGCCCTTTCTGAATTTTTTGAGATAATCTTCTAATTTCTACTTCTGAAACTATTTTCAAAATGGATAACACTAATTGATTTATGTGTATTCTACCACTTCTCCATTTCTATAATAAATTGTTCATGATGAATGGTCCTTTTTTCCAAGCTTGTGAACAAAGCCTTTTTATTAGAGAGGAGGAAATGCAAGTACACATGAGACTGGGGGGGGAGGAAAGAAACTTTACACTTTGCACAACAGAGGAGGGACTCAAAGCCTGTTTTTTCTTAAGTCTTTAAAGAGTTTTCTTCCCCTATTTTAGGGTTGTTCTGTTTGAACAAAGACAAGGTAGATGAATCTCCCACAACTGCTGTGAAATATTTCCTGATCTTCCTTGAGCTCCTCAAGCAGATACATCAAGGTGGGGTCAAAATGGTTGGAGAACAAAAACCCATAAGGGTTTTTCCATGGTTTTGCTTTGGGTTAAGAGGATGAGGACTGTTTTTGTGCCAGTACCAAGCTGTTTTCATTACTATGGCTCTATAGTAGAGCTTGAAGTCAGGGATGGTGATGCCTCCAGAAGTTCCTTTACTGTACAGTGTTGTTTTGGCTATCCTGGGTGTTTTGTTTTTCCATATAAGTTTGAATATTTTTCTTTCAAGGTCTGAGAAGAATTGTGCTGGGATTTTGCTGGGTGTTGCGCTGAATCTGCAGATTGTGTTTGGTAAGATTGCCATTTTTACTATGTTGATCCTACCTATCCAAGAGCATGAGAGATCTTTCCGTTTTCTGATATCTTGATTAATTTCTTTCTTTAAAGACTTAAAGTTCTTGTCATACAGGTCTTTCACTTGTTACTTAATCCATACACCTATGGACAGCTTATTTTTGACAAAGAAGTTTAAATTATACAATGAAAAACATAAAGTGTCTTCAAAAATTCAAAATGGGAATCAGACTACCTCAAGATCCAGCAATTTCACTCTTGGGCATATACCCAAAGGACATAACTGGATGCTGACATGTAGATTGCAGATAGATCCATATGTATCCCCATGCACAAAACTTAAGTACAAATGGATCAAAGACCTCAACATAAATCCAGCCACAATGAATGTCTTAGAAGATAACTAAGGAGACTTTCAGAGATCTACAAGGAAAACAACAACTGGCAAACTAACCAATAGTGGAGATAATACCTTAAATGCCCTCCCCCGATAATGAGATTGATGACTACCTTATATTCCCTCCTAGAGCCTTAATTCAGTGGCTGATGGAAGCAGAGGCAGACACCCACAGCTAAATACTGAACTGAATTCCTGGAAACCAGCTGCAGAGAGGGAGGAGTGATGAGCAAAGGAGTCAAGACCTGGCTGGTAAAACCAACAGAAGCAGCTGACCTGAAGAGGGGGAACCCTTGGACCCCAGACTGGTGACTGAGAGGCCAGCATGGGTCAGATTCAGACCTCCTGAATGTGGGTGTTAGTGAGGAGGTCTCGGCAATCTATGGGGCCTTGGATAGTAGAATAGTATTTAGCCCTGGCACACAAGTGGACTTTGGGAGCCCATTCCACATGGAGGGATGCTGTCTCAGCCTGGACACATGGAGGGGGTGGCTAGGTTCTGTCCAGGATAATATGACAGACTTTGAAGATTCCCCATGGAGGGTCTCACCCTCCCTGGGGAGTGGAGGGGGAAGTGGGGTGGGAATTGGGGGGCAGGAGAGGAGGGGAGGGTGAGAGAGCAGGGATTGATGTGTCAAGCAAGTTTGTTTCTAATTTAAATAAAATAAAAAATGGAAAAAAGAAGAGAAAATGGGAAGTTCCCTTGAATGAATTGGTACAGGAGACCACTTCCTGAAAATAACATCAGTAACAAAGACACTCAGATAGAAAACTAATAAAGGGAACCTCCTAAAACTGAGAAGCTTCTGTAAAGCAAAGGACACAGTCAACAAGACAAAACGGAAGTCCAAAACATGAGAAAAGATCTTCACCAACCTCACATCTGACAGAGGGCTGATCTCCAAAATATACAAAGAATTCAAGACACTAGTCACCAAAACACCAACTAATCCAATTAAAAAGTAGGTTACAGAATTAAATAGAGAATTTTCAATAGAGGAATCTAAACTTGCTGAAAGACACTTAAGAAATTATTCAACATCCTTAGCCATCAGGGAAATGGAAATCATAACAACTCTGAGATATGATCTCACACGTGTTAGAATGGCTAAAGTCAAAAACACCAATGACAGTTTATGCTGGAGAGGGTGTCAAGAAAGGGGAACACTCCTCCATTGGTGGTGGGAGTACAAATTTGTATAGCCACTTTGGAAAACAGTAGGGCAGTTTCTCAGGAAAATGGGAATCAGACTACCTCAAGATCCAGTAATTTCACTCTTGGGCATATACCCAAAGGATGCACATTCATACCACAAAGACATCTGTTCAACTGTGTTCATAGCAGCATTATTTGTAATAGCCAGAACGTGGAAGCAACCTAGATGTCTTGCAACTGAATGATGGATAAAGAAAATGTGGTACATTTACACAATGGAGTACTACTCAGCAGGAAAAAAATGAAATCTTGAAATTCACAAGCAAATGGATGGAACTAGAAGAAATCATTCTGTGTGAGGTAACCCAAACACAGAAAGACAAGTATGGTACATACTCACTGATAAGTGAATATTGGACTTAGAGCAATGAATTAACAGTCTACAGTCCACAATCCCAGAGAAGCTAGGAAATGAGGAGGACCATAAGAGCCACATACATAGTGCCCAGAGAAGGTATCCTGAGCAAATTAGAAGCATGGAGAAGGGGGTGGGAAGTAGAAGAAAGAGTTGGGGACAAGATGAGGGAGGAAGAAAACATGAAGGATCAGGAAGATTGAGTCGGGGGAAGGATAGAGAATGAGAGCAAGAAAAGAGATACCTTACCAGGGGGAGCCAGTATAAATTTAAAAAAATCTAGCACTAGTGAAATATCCAGGGATCCACAAAGATGACCCAGCAGAGCCATGTCAGGGTGCTGCTGCTGCTGCTGCTGCTGCCATGCAGCCAGCTAGCGAACCTGTGGCGGCAGGATGGGAGATGCTGACCTGGAAGCAGCATGTGTGCATTGCAGGCTCCTGCCGAGCTCGCCAGCCCGCCCACCGGGTCGCCAGGATGGGAAACAGAGACCTGGAGTTTGAGTAATCCCTTCAAGGCGACCACATTGATAGAAGGACAAGGACAGAATCACCGTACTGGCTGAAGGTTTGCTGGCATGGGTAATCTCATTAAGGTGCTAACCAGGGACATAGAGCATAATACAGCACATTTTTTTCTTGGACTTTGAAAGTACCTTAGCATGGGGAATCTTCTTAAAGTTTTGACATGCACAAACCTTGAGCAGGGGCCAAATATTTTCTTTGATTTTGAAAGTGGGAAGATGGTTTTATATCTATTTCTCTTTAGACTGTGTTTGTCTTGCACTAATGAATGTTTCCACTGGGCCATCTTTTTCACTGCTTTGCATGACTGAGCTGTGAATTGTTTGAGCAAAACTTCTGGTACCTTCTAGAACTGAATCAGATTGTATAAAGTAAATTATAGTAATAAAGTGTCCATTTGAATTTTACAAGAGATTTCATCCCTTAATTGGCTATTATGTCATTATTTAAGGCCAACGATAGATAATAAAATACTTATGAAAAAAACAAAAAGAAAAAACTACCTCAAGATCTGCTAATAAAAAGGTTCTTTGAGGAAAAATTGTTTATCACAGTTGAGAAAAGTGGACTAGGTTTCATTCACTCCATGTGCATATGTAAAGTATCTTAAACATGGATCTCTTCATTAAGGCTACTCGGAGCTTAGTAACTTGGGCAATATATTAAAAGATGCCCAGCCTACAGAGTCTGAGAAGGAAATATATAATCAGGTGAATGTAGTATTAAAAGACACAGAAGGCATCTGGGAGAATTTGCAATCATACAGAGGAGCCGGCCACAAAATACAAGAAGCAATCCAGCATCCAGCAGATGAGAAGCTGCAAGAGAAGGCGTGGGGTGCATAGTAGGCAAATTAAAGAAATTTTATGAACTTTCTCTGAGGCTAGAGGCAGCATTAAGAGGCCTTCTGGGAGTCTTGACTACTACACTGTATTCCCCCACGCAGCATCTAGAGCAAGAGCAGGCTCTTACTAAGCAGTTTGCAGGGATTCTTCACTTCACACTCCGCTTTGATGAACTCAAGACGACAAATCCTGCCATACAGAATGACTTCAGCTACTACATAAGGACGCTGAGTCAGATGAGAATTAATAATGTGCCAGCAGAAGGAGAAAATGAAGTAGATAATGAAGTGGTAAATAGAATGTCTTTGTTTTATGCTGAGGCCTCCCCCATGCTGAAAACCTTAAGTGATGCAACAACAAAATTTGTATCAGAGAATAAGAATTTGCCAATAGAAAATACCACAGACTGTTTAAGCACCATGGCAAGTGTATGCAGTCATGCTGGAGACACCAGAATACAGGAGCAGATTTACCAATGAAGAGACAGTATCGGGCTGGAGAAATGGCTCAGCCATTAAAGGCTAGGCTCACGACTAAAAATATAAGAGACAGTGTCGTTCTGCTTAAGGGTAATTGTGGGTGTCATAATATTCTATGACCACGTCCATCCCGTGGGAACATTTGCCAAAACTTCCAAGATTGATATGAAAGGTTGTATCAAAGTTCTTAAGGATCAACCTCCTAACAGTGTAGAAGGTCTTCTCAATGCTCTCAGATACACAACTAAACATTTGAATGATGAGACTACCTCCAAGCAAATTAGATCCATGCTGCAGTGAGGGCTACGGAGCAGGCCCTACTGTGGGTGCAGCACAGAGTTCTCCAGTGACTGGGAATGCACAGTCCTTAGTGGTTGCCATTAATCGTCCTTAGGCCTGCTTTGGTTTCTTTCCTCTGTCCCTTCGCACTCTTTTAATCATGTTCTTGTTCTCAAGACTTTTTTTCTGTGCCAAAATCAGGAAAGTTATACTTTGAAAGGGATTTTGTCCTTTCGCAACAGGCCATCTAAGGCAGCTAATTATGCATTGCATTGATGTCTCTTCTGAGAAAAGTTCTGTGACTTGAACTAAATATTTTTAAATGTGGATTTTTTTTTGAAAACTAGTACTTAATATTGCTTCTCCTGCATGGCAATACTGCCTATTTTGCTATTTAAAACCTTCATGAATTTATTTTCTACTGCTGCTTTTTCATGTCCAGCCAAAATGAAATGTTTAAATTAACTGTGTTGTACAAATGGTACCCAACACAAACCTTTGTTAAATTAGTAAGACTTTTGTTTAAAGTTTTAAGTTTGCATTTTGACTTTTTTTTGTAAGGATGTATGTTGTGTGTTTAACCTGTTGGGAGTGCCTCAGGTACCTTGATCTTTTGGAGCCAAACCTGTACTTTCTAAAAGTCTAAAGATTTATGTAATTGGCCTTTAGCCTTAACAAAGGAGCCTTCTGGGGGGTTCTCAGAAGAGAAACAACATAGGTAGAACATAGGAACACCATGACCCAGAAAGCTTGTCCAAACTCAGCCAGCCCTAACCATCACCTAGACAACGGCTGTTAGCCTACCCATTCCTCTCCCTCCTGAACTTTTTACCTTGCCAATATCCTGCTCTGTGTGCTTAAACAATACCCTGCTATGTGCACACTTGGTGCCCTAAGCAACCTTCTCACCCCCTCACTCCCTCACCCCCTCACCCCCTCCAATTCTCCTGCTCTACCAAGTATATTAACTGCCCTGAGAAAAATAAAAATTGCCACTTGATCAGATACTTGTCTTGTGCCCCTTCTTTTGTGTCTCTTGTCCCCATCCCCGGTCCTTAGGTCTCTTGCTCCAGGTTGACGTCCTGTGGGTCGGGACATTTAACCTTTATTAATTTATGTTAAAACATGTGATGTGTGCATAGAATATTACGTATACATGCTCATGTTAAAGAATGGCTGTTGATAAAATAAAAATCAGATTTCCTTTTTCTAAGTGTGGCTTGTTTACTGAGGTTACTGGAAGTTTTCCCTGTATTTCTGTGGAATGTGTATACACATTACATGGTTTTTCTTTCTCTTAGAGGATAGCTATGTCTTTTTCAGTTATATTTTTCTTACTTTGTCTATGTACATAAGTGTAACTTCTTTTAAACTGTTGTATATAAAATGACCAGTAATTGTGTCATTAACAACTTCTGTTTTGATTGAATCTGGGTGAATATAGTCATAGAAGGAAAAGCACATTTTCTCAGTTTCAGGAGTGAAAGGGCAGCAACAAGAAGCACAGGGTGTTTCAGAAGCAGGACGAGCCCTTGACTGTGCTCAGTAGGGTACTTCCTAGAGGAAGCCGAAGACTGATCTCACTAGTGGTGGAAAGCTACTGTGGGTTTCAGTTTAGAATTGTGAGACCTGGGTAGGGATATCTATTGTGGTTAAGAGAAGGGTGCCTGCAGGTCATCTAATTCCGTCTGGTTTGGGTTTCATGACAAGTGATCCGAGGTGGGAGCCAGCTCAAGTGGTTAGCCATGGAAGAAGATGGACCTTCTCTGTCAGAGCACACAGCACTTGAGGATAAAGTTCCTGTGGACTACTCTGGCTTCCTGATCACTCCTGCCTCACTCCACACCCTGTTCTCCAGCCAAGCCTAAATGCTTGCAGTTTGGAGATGGTTCCACTTGGTGTTGCTTCATTACTCTGGTCTGGCTACAACCTGAATCTGGTTTCCCTTTTCTCCCTCATGACTGTCTGACCAACACCATCCTTCACCTTTTAGAGTCAGCTTGGATTACTTCCTCCTGAGCATCATCTGGATGATCCAGGAGTCCTCTAACAGTATTATCATGGTTTAATAGTGAGTGCACTCTGCAGCATGGTCTGTCTGCAGCCTGTACTTAAGGCCTCATTTGGAAGAAGGGCATTTTCAGGTGAATGTATGGACCTCTGAATGACATCATCCTGCATTAGGGTGGCCCTAACTCCATTGAAAAGTCCTTGTAAGAGAAAAGAAGGGGGAAACACAGACACAGTGGAGATCATGGGATGACAGAGGCAAAGGCGGACATGTCTTAAAATTCCCTGAACCTCAGAGCCCGGAAGTGGGTTATAGAACAGTTCCCCATCAGAGCCTCCAGGAGGAATCGACACTGTTGCTGTTGTTATTTCAGACTTCTGTGGTGGTGGAAAACTACGTTTCTATTCTAAGCCACCTAGTTTGTGGTGATTTGTTTGAGTCAGGCGAAACACTGGCTACAACTGTCTCACAGACAGCCTGGTGCTTGACACTTACAGATCTTTTCTGACACTCTGGAGAAATTACTGTTTTGAGATACTGTGCAGACTGGGAGTTTGAGAGAAGAGCCGTGCATTTCCTCCAGTGCCCCAAGGAAGGATTTTGCACAGTCCCGAGATATGGATAGCTGCCATGTTAGCACTTGAATGGAGTGAACGGGTACAAATAAATGAAATAGACTAGTAATACTACTGTGGCCTTTTCAGGTAACGTGTTTCACACTCTGCATGTTGAAGACGAAGTGGGCAAAAAAATCTTTAACTCTGGACTACGGTTAGTAGCCCAGGCTCCACTTTCTGTACCTACAACAGCCTGTGGATTAAGAATGATTTTTAAAAGGTTGGGGAAATAAAGAATAACAAATGGTTTTTTTTAAGAGTTGAAAAAATAGGCCACTTCTGCCCACACTCAGGGCAGAGGCCAGAGGTGAGCACCGGGTCCCCATCTTAGATCTGATTTCCTCCCACTTGCCCTCTCTCGGAGCCCCTGGCTTGGGGACTGCAGCCAGGTCGACTCCCCCCGGAAGGACTACCAAGTGACCAGGAGCCTGCAGAGAGAGCTGCTCCACTCCCACCCAAACACAGGGCAGAGGGCAGAGAGCAGAGGCCAGAGAGTATTGGATTTGCTTGTACCCACCAAAAGGGAACCCTGGTTGCCTACCCACCAGGAGAAGAAGAGACTCTTTCTACACCCACTGGAAGAAGTGATGGGGAAAAGGCAATATAAGAATATACCCAGCAACAGAAAAACAAATATGACACCACCAGAGTCTAGAGATTCTACATCAGTAAGACCTGAACACCCCAATGCGGACAAAGCAGAAGGGAATGACCTTAAAAACACCTTCAAGAAAATGATAGAGGCCCTCAAAGAGGATGTGAGAAAATCCCTTAAGGAAATTGAAGAATAAAACAAACCAAAAATTCCAAAAACTCGAAGAAAGGGAGGAAAACACGAAGCAAAAATTACAAGAAACAATTTAAACAATGCAAGGATTGAAAGCTGACATGGAGACAATTAAAAAAACACAGTCTGAAGGAATGCTGGAATTCAAAAAACTGAGGAAATGGACAGGTACTAGAGATGGAAGCATAGCCAACAGAATACAAGAGATGGAAGAGAGAATCACAGGTATTGAAGACACACTAGGAGAAATAGATTCATCAATCAAAGAAAATCTGAAGTCCAACAAATCCCTAACACAAAATATCCAGGAAATATGGGACACCATGAAAAGAAGAAACCGAAGAATAATAGGTATAGAAGAAGGTAAATAATCCAATTCAAAGGGACAGAAAACATATTCAACAAAATCATAAAAGAAAACTTTCCCAACCTAAAGAAAGACATGCCAATGAAGGTACAAGAAGCTTACAGAACACCAAATAGAGCGGATCACAAAAAAGTCCCCTTTCCACATAATAATCAAGACCCCAAGCATACAAAATAAAGAAAGAATACGTAGAGCAGCTAAGGAAAAAGGTCAAATAACATATAAAGGCAAACCTATAAGAATTACACCTGACTTTTCCATGGAAATTCTGAAAGCCAGAAGGTCCTGGATAGACATTCTATCAACACTAAGAGACCATGGATTACAGCCCAGACTACTATACCCAGCAAAGCCTTCAATCACTATAGATGGAGAAAACAAGATATTCCATGACAAAACCAGATTTAAACAATATGTATCCACTAACCCAGGCCTACAGAAAGTTCTGGAAGGAAAACTCCAGTCCAAAGACGCTAACTACAACCAGAAAAACATAGGAAATAGATAAGCCCACTTTACCAATACCCAAAAGAGAAAAGGGGCAGAAATCCACATGCAATTCCACCAAGAACAACCATTACAAAACAAACGAGAACCAGCAATCAAAGGTCATTAATATCCCTCAATATTAATGGTCTTAATTTGCCCATAGAAAGGTACAGGCTGACAGAATGGATTCAAAGACAGAACCCATTCTTCTGCTGCATAAAAGAAACATACCTCAGCCTCAAAGACAAACATTACCTCAGAGTTAAGGGTTGGGAAAAGATTTTCCAATCAAATGGCCCCAAGAAACAAGCAGGGGTAGCAATCCTAATATCTAACAAACTAGACTTTAATCTGAAATCAATCAAAAGAGATGAAGGAGGTAATTTCATATTCATCACAGGAAAAATCCAAGAAGAAGTCTCAATTCTGAACATCTATGCCCCAAATACAAAGCCATCCACATCTGTAAAAGAAACATTACTAAAACTCAAAGCACACATAAAATATCACACACTAATAGTGGGAGACTTCAACACCCCACTGTCACCACTAGACACAACTATAAGACAGAAACTTAACAATGAAACAAAGGAGCTAGTAGAGGTTATGACCCAATTGGGTTTGACAGACATCTACAGAACACTCCATCCAAACACAAAAGAATATACCTTCTTCTCAGAGCCACAAGGAAGTTACTTAAAAATTGACCACATAATTGACAACATAGCAAACCTCAACAGGTACAAAAAAGTTGGAATAACTCCATGCATCTTATCAGACCACCATACTTTAAAGTTAGAGTACAACAACAACGCAAACTGCAGGAACCCTACAAACTCTAGGAAATTGAATGATGCGCTATTGCACCATGCCTGGGTCAAAGAAGAAATAAAAAAAGAACTTAAAGACTTCCTAGAATTCAATGAAAATGAAGACACAACATACCCAAACTTATGGAACATTTTGAAAGCAGTGCTAAGAGGAAAGTTCATAGCACTAAATGCCCACATGAAAAAACTGGAGAATAGTTACACTAGAGAACTAACAACAGCTGAAAGCTCTAGAACACAAAGAAGCAAACTCCCCCAGGAGGAATAGATGCCAGGAAATAATCAAATTGATGGCTGAAATCAATAAAGCAGAAACTAGGAAAATAATACAAAGAATCAATGCAAGGAAGGGTTGGTTCTTTGAGAAAATCAACAAGATAGACAAACCTTTGTCCAAACTTACCAAACAGCAGAGCGCTAACATGCAAATTAGAAAAATCAGAAAGGAAAAGGGGGACATAACAAGAGACATTGAGGAAATCCAAAATCATCAGGTCATACTTTGAAAACCTGTACTCCACAAAAGTTGAAAATATAAGGGAAATGGACAATTTCCTGGAAGTTATCACCTGCCAAAATTAAATCAAGAACAGATAAGCAATGTAAATAGAGTTATAATACCTAGCAAATAGAAGCAGTCATGAAAAGTCTCCCAACCAAAAAAAGCCCAGGGCCAGATGACTTCAGTGCAGAATTCTACCAGAAATTCAAAGAACAGCTTATACCAATTCTCCTCAAAGTATTCCATGCAATAGAAGCAGAAGGGTCTTTGCCAAACTCTTTTTATGAAGCTTCAATAACATTGATACCCAAACCACACAAAGACACAACTAAGAAAGAGAACTTCAGACCAATATCCCTCATGAATATTGATGCGAAAATACTCAATAAAATACTGGCAAATTGGGTCCAAGAACACATCAGAAACCTCATCCAACATGATATAGTAGGCTTCATTCCAGGGATGCAGGGTTGGTTCAACATACGAAAATACATCAATGTAATCCACCATATAAAAAAGCTAAGGAACAAAAATCACATAATCATCCCACTAGATGCAGAAAAAGCCTTTGACAAAATCCAGCACCCCTTCATGGTAAAGGTCTTAGAGAGATCTGGGATAACAGAACATGATAAAAGCTATATACAGTAAACCAACAGCCAACATCAAACTAAATGGACAGAAACTCAAGGCGATTCCACTAAAATCAGGAACAAGATAAGGCTGTCCCCTCTCCCCATACCTCTTCAATAGTGTACTTGAAATTCTAGCTAGAACAATAAGACAACAAAAGGAGATCAAGAGGATACAAATTGTAAAGGAAGAGTCAAAATTTTCACTATTTGCAGAAGATAGGATCGTTTACATAAATGGCCCAAAGAACTCTACCAGGGAACTCTTACAGCTGATTAACACCTTCAGCAAAGTGGCAGGCTACAAGATCAACTCAAGAAAATCAGTAACCCTACTATATACAGAAGACAAGAGGGCTAAGAAAGAAATCAGAAAAACATAACCCTTTACAATTGCCACAAACAACATAAAATACCTTGGGGTAACGCTAACCAAACAAGTGAAAGACCTGTATTACAAGAACTTTGAGTCTTTAAAGAAAGAAATTGAAGAAGCCCTCAGAAAATGGAAAGATCTCCCATGCTCTTGGATAGGTAGGATCAATGTAGTAAAAATGGCAATTCTGACAAAAGTAATCTACAGACTCAATGCAATTCCCATCAAAATCCCAGCACAATTCTTCACAGACCTTGAAAGAACAATTCTCAACTTTATACGGCAAAACAAAAGACCCAGGATAGCCAAGACAACCCTGCTCAACAAAGTAACATCTGGAGGCATCACCATTCGTGACTTCAAGCTCTACTATAGAGATGTAGTCCTGAAAACAGCTTGGTATTGGCACAAAAATAGACAGGTAGACCAGTGGAATCAAATTTACCACTCTGAGATTAATTCACAAACCTATGAACAGCTGAGTTTTGACAAAGAAGCTAAAATTATACAATAGAAAAAAGATAGCATCTTCAACAAATGGTGCTGGCATAACTGGAGGCTGACATGTAGAAGACTGCAGATAGATCCATGTCTATCGCCACACATAAAACTTAAGTCCAAATGGATCAAAGACTTCAACATAAATCCAACAACACTTTAATTCTCAGAAGAGAATGTGGGAGGTACCCTTGATGGAATTGATACAGGAGACTGCTTCCTGAACATAACATCAGTAGCACAAACACTGAGACTGACAATTAATAAATGGGAACTCCTGAAACTGAGTATCTTCTGTAAGGCAAAGGACACAGTCAGAAAGACAAAAAGGCAACCCACAGATTGGGGAAAGATATTAACTAACGCCACATCTGACAGAGGGCTTAGCTCCAAAATTTACAAAGAACTCAAGAAGTTATTCTCCAATTAAAAAGTGGGGGACTGAACTAAATAGATAATTCACAATAGAGGAGATTAAAATGGCTGAGAGAAACTTAAGAAAGTGCTCACCATCCTTAGCCATTAGGGAAATGCAAATCAAAACAACCCTGAGATATCATCTTACTCCTGTCAGAATGTAAAAAATCAAAAACACCAATGACAGCTTATGCTGGAGAGGATGTGGAGAAAGGGGAACATTGCTAGTGGGAGTGAAAACTTGTACAGCCACTTTGGAAATCAGTATGGAGAGTCCTCAGGAAAATGGGAATCAGCCTACCACACGACCCAGCAATTCCACTCTTAGGCATATACCCAAAAGATGCCCATTAGTACAACAAGGATGTCTGTTCCACTATGTTCATAGCAGCATTATTTGTAATAGCTAGATCCTGAAAGTAACCTAGATGCCCCACAACTGAAGAGTGGATAGAGAAAATGTGATACATTTGGGACACTACTCAGCGGAAAAACACAACGGAATCTTGAAATTTGCAGGCAAATGGATGGCACTAGAAGAAACAATCCTAAGTGAGGTAACCCAGTCACAAAAAGACAAACATGGTATGTACTCACTTATATATGGATTTTAGACATGGACCAGGGGAGTGTCAGCCTACAATCCCAGGGACAGTGAGTC